>NC_136520.1:77277600-77280100 GCF_053919585.1 Euprymna scolopes | reverse complement strand
TGGGCATGCATTTTATCGAACAAAGGATCTGTTTTAGAACTAGGTTAGTGGTTTAAGGTAGATCTTTTCCCTCTTTTTTTTTTTTATATATATATGAATATACCTATGTGTACACACACACATGCGCATACATACATATATATATATATATATATATATATATATATATATGTGTGTGTGTGTGTGTGTGATCGTTTATGTATATTCATGTTTATTTAATTTATTTATTTGTTTGTTTTCTATTGTTATTGTTAGTTTTAAAGCTATTTTGTATCGCTATCCTAGGGTGAGTTTTATTTTGTGAACACAGTTGTTTGCTATTTCTCATCTACAGTTTAATAGATTTTGAGGTTCTTTAAAGTACAGGATAGCAAATTTTTCATGGAGGCATAATTTACATGGGTCGTCTAAGTGTCTGCACGTGGTAGCTTGTTTCATTATTTTCCATTCGACTACCGGCGAATGTCCGCTTTCTTTGAGTTCCCAGTATTTATTCACTAGTGTTCTTTTTATACGGTGTTTTTTATTTTTGAAGGTACTTTTATGGTCATAGTATCGGGTTTTAAAATCTAAGGAAGTCATGCCTATGTAATATTTCTTGTTATTCGGGTTTTCTTTCGCAAATATTGTTGCTTGATAAACTACACTTTTTGTTAGGCATTTATTTTGGACTGGGCAAATTGTGCGGTGTCTACAATTGCATTTATCTTGTTCGTTATTATTATTATTATTTATGGTATGGTTGTTCTTGTCCGGGGTTGGTTTGTTATTATTATTATTATTATTATTATTATTATTTCTGCTAGTGTTGGTTTTATTTCTGTCATGGTGTCTACTTTTTTTATTGTTTATTTTGTTGTTGTTTACATTTTTTTCATTTAGTATTTTGTTATTATGTGCTTTAATTATCATCTCTAAATTTTCGCAACAACTGTAAGATAACTTCAAGGTATTTTTATTTAAGATTTTGTGTAAGGGGTTGGTTGCGGGAAAGTGTTTTTGAATAAGATCTAGAAATTTCTTGCCAAGTTTTGTTTTTAACATTTGATTGTATGGGGCCGTATACCAAATTATAGTTCTTTTTCTTCTATTTTTACTTTTATTATAGTTGTTGGTGTTTTGTTGCTTATATTTGATATCGATATTTTTGTATCCACTATTTTTTAGGGCTGTTTCGTAGATATTGGTTGACCTGTTAAATGCATTTTCATCGCTTGAGTTATTACTGAGTCTACTTACGATCGAGTTAGGAATGTGTTTTATAATTGATGGTGGGTGGTTGGACTTAGGGTTTACGTAAATTGGAGTAGCGTTATCTTTTAAGTATGGTTCATATGTGTTTTTATCTAAGTTTAACGTGACGTCCAGGAAGTTTGTTATTTTTATGTTAGTTGATACGTCCGCTTTTAGGCCTAATTTTTTCATTTCTTTGTGTATGATTTTCTTAAAGTTTTCTCCCTTGACTTTGTTGGAGTTTTTTATTATAGCTAGTCCATCATCTCTATATAGGCCGATATCCGTAGTATCGAATATGTTTGTGAGGGTGTATAGAATGAATAATCCCACAAGATCTGATGCCTCTGCAGAGTCTCTGGCACCCATCGCCAAATCGAACGAATTTTTCATTTTAGTTTTTATTCATTGGTTATTATTATTTATTAGAACTGATTTTCTACATTTTTTAATGATGTTGATTTCTTCTGAGGATATATCAGTGTATGCCTCGGCAAATTCTAGGGAAATGTTAAAAAGTTCTTCGGATATTGAGGGGATGGATAAAAGTCTATGATGTCAAACTGTATGAACGTACATTTATCTTTGTTTTCTCTATTTTTAAACCAGGTGATTGCTTCGGTAGTATTTGCCCACTGGTTTAGTTCTATGTCCTGTTTGATTTGTTTGTTTACTCTAGACAGTATAGTTTTGCTAATTCTACCTATTTCTGGTTTAGTTGGGTGTATCAGGCGGGTGCTGGGATTATTATTAAAGTCCCATTTGTGGTCTTTAAGCAGAATGTATGACTCTCTAGGTTTCAATTTGCCAACTTTATCGCTAATTTTTAGTTTATCGGTAATTTGTTTACTTTCAGTATTTATTATATCTATCTATATATATATATATATATATATAGATAGATAGATAGATATATATCTATGTAGTCGCATTCGTTTGTGTCTAGCTTTTTGTAATTTTTGGTAATGTTTTCTGTGATTAGTTTGTTATATTCTTGCTTATCTATTTTGTAAAAGTTTCTGGTTTTATCTGCTTTTACAAAGATTTTATTAGAGTTGTTTATGTTTCTAACGATTTTGTGTAGTTTCCGTTGGAAATTGTTAGGTTGATTGTGGAATTCTAGGTTTTTAATTACGTTTAAAAGGTCATTTTCAAAGTTTATCAAAAGGTCTACTGTTTTCGCATTTTTAAGGGTTTTAAAACCATAGGATTCTTTTTTGTTTACGTTTTCATTTTTAAGGAAGAAATTTGCTCGCCATCGCATTCG
>NC_136520.1:77187600-77272600 GCF_053919585.1 Euprymna scolopes | reverse complement strand
AATGATACAAATAATACAATCCTCATCTCAAAAACTCTGATCCTAAGTATAAAGATTTGTTGGTCCATATTATTTGGATTCTTTGGAATACTGTTCTTATCTTAAGTGTGATTTTTCACGTTTCGGTCAATGTAACCTTCGACCTTCTTCAGGTGTATATTGTCAAATGGGAATGTTTCTGTCGAACTTGGGAATTCGGATGGAATTTTGAATGGAATCCTTTATTTACTTCACGGGGGTAATATGCTTTTGTTCTGTCAACCATGACTGGATAAAGATCCTAAGTAATTTGTAATCATATTTTTCGGTTGGCCACACTGAGAATTGAACCTTCAGGAGAAAATCACTTTTACAATTGATTTTTTTTTTTCAAGTACTCTAACCACTGAATCATGTCTGATGGAACAAGAGCATGCTACCCTACGTGAAGTAAATAAAGGTTTTAATTAAAAATTCCATTTAAATTCCCGAGGTCGACAGAAACATTCCCAAGTTCGACAAGATACACCTGAAGAAGGTTACATCGACCGAAATGTGAAAATGACACTCACGATGAGAACAGTAGTCTGATGAATCAAAATGATACGATTAATCAAGTAGTTTTATTTTTATAAAGAAAATAATTTTTATGTGATTAATGGGAATTCATAGGCTTTACAGCATAAATCTAAAAAGTTTGAATTATTGAATTCTCTTCCTTTGTTTTCTTTTGTTTTTTTATTTTTTTTAGATATGACAGTCATATTTGTGTTACTCATAAAATTTGATTTTTTTTTAGACATGAGTCATACTTCTGTTAGTCATAAAATTTGATTTTTTTTTTTAGACATGACAGTTATACTTCTGTTAGTCATAAAATTTGATTTTTTTTTAGACATGACAGTCATACTTCTGTTAGTCATAAAATTTGATTTTTTTTTTAGACATGACAGTCATACTTCTGTTAGTCATAAAATTTGATTTTTTTTTTAGACATGACAGTCATACTTCTGTTAGTCATAAAATTTGATTTTTTTTTAGACATGACAGTCATACTTCTGTTAGTCATAAAATTTGATTTTTTTTTTTTAGACATGACAGTTATACTTCTGTTAGTCATAAAATTTGATTTTTTTTTTAGACATGACAGTCATACTTCTGTTAGTCATAAAATTTGATTTTTTTTTAGACATGACAGTTATACTTCTGTTAGTCATAAAATTTTATTTTTTTTTTTAGACATGACAGTCATACTTCTGTTAGTCATAAAATTTGATTTTTTTTTAGACATGACAGTTATACTTCTGTTAGTCATAAAATTTTATTTTTTTTTTAGACATGACAGTCATACTTCTGTTAGTCATAAAATTTGATTTTTTTTTAGACATTACAGTCATACTTCTGTTAGTCATAAAATTTGATTTTTTTTTTTTAGACATGACAGTCATACTTCTGTTAGTCATAAAATTTGATTTTTTTTTAGACATGACAGTCATACTTCTGTTAGTCATAAAATTTGATTTTTTTTTAGACATGACAGTTATACTTCTGTTAGTCATAAAATTTGATTTTTTTTTAGACATGACAGTCATACTTCTGTTAGTCATAAAATTTGATTTTTTTTTAGACATGACAGTCATACTTCTGTTAGTCATAAAATTTGATTTTTTTTTTTTAGACATGACAGTTATACTTCTGTTAGTCATAAAATTTGATTTTTTTTTAGACGACAGTCATACTTCTGTTAGTCATAAAATTTGATTTTTTTTTTTAGACATGACAGTCATACTTCTGTTAGTCATAAAATTTGATTTTTTTTTAGACATGACAGTCATACTTCTGTTAGTCATAAAATTTGATTTTTTTTTTAGACATGACAGTCATACTTCTGTTAGTTATAAAATTTGATTTTTTTTTTAGACATGACAGTCATACTTCTGTTAGTCATAAAATTTGATTTTTTTTTTAGACATGACAGTCATACTTCTGTTAGTCATAAAATTTGATTTTTTTTTTAGACATGACAGTCATACTTCTGTTAGTCATAAAATTTGATTTTTTTTTTAGACATGACAGTCATACTTCTGTTAGTTATAAAATTTGATTTTTTATTTTTAGACATGACAGTCATACTTCTGTTAGTCATAAAATTTGATTTTTTTTAGACATGACAGTCATACTTCTGTTAGTCATAAAATTTGATTTTTTTTTTAGACATGACAGTCATACTTCTGTTAGTCATAAAATTTGATTTTTTTTTAGACATGACAGTCATACTTCTGTTAGTCATAAAATTTGATTTTTTTTAGACATGACAGTCATACTTCTGTTAGTCATAAAATTTTATTTTTTTTTTAGACATGACAGTCATACTTCTGTTAGTCATAAAATTTGATTTTTTTTTAGACATGACAGTCATACTTCTGTTAGTTATAAAATTTGATTTTTTTTTTTTAGACATGACAGTCATACTTCTGTTAGTCATAAAATTTGATTTTTTTTTAGACATGACAGTCATACTGTTAGTCATAAAATTTGATTTTTTTTAGACATGACAGTCATACTTCTGTTAGTCATAAAATTTGATTTTTTTTTTAGACATGACAGTCATACTTCTGTTAGTCATAAAATTTGATTTTTTTTTAGACATGACAGTCATACTTCTGTTAGTCATAAAATTTGATTTTTTTTAGACATGACAGTCATACTTCTGTTAGTCATAAAATTTGATTTTTTTTAGACATGACAGTCATACTTCTGTTAGTCATAAAATTTGATTTTTTTTTTAGACATGACAGTCATACTTCTGTTAGTCATAAAATTTGATTTTTTTTTTAGACATGACAGTCATACTTCTGTTAGTCATAAAATTTGATTTTTTTTTAGACATGACAGTCATACTTCTGTTAGTCATAAAATTTGATTTTTTTTTAGACATGACAGTCATACTTCTGTTAGTCATAAAATTTGATTTTTTTTTAGACATGACAGTCATACTTCTGTTAGTCATAAAATTTGATTTTTTTTTTAGACATGACAGTCATACTTCTGTTAGTCATAAAATTTGATTTTTTTTTAGACATGACAGTCATACTTCTGTTAGTCATAAAATTTGATTTTTTTTTTTTAGACATGACAGTCATACTTCTGTTAGTCATAAAATTTGATTTTTTTTTTAGACATGACAGTCATACTTCTGTTAGTCATAAAATTTGATTTTTTTTTTAGACATGACAGTCATACTTCTGTTAGTCATAAAATTTGATTTTTTTTTTAGACATGACAGTCATACTTCTGTTAGTCATAAAATTTGATTTTTTTTTTAGACATGACAGTCATACTTCTGTTAGTCATAAAATTTGATTTTTTTTTTAGACATGACAGTCATACTTCTGTTAGTCATAAAATTTGATTTTTTTTTAGACATGACAGTTATACTTCTGTTAGTCATAAAATTTTATTTTTTTTTTTAGACATGACAGTCATACTTCTGTTAGTCATAAAATTTGATTTTTTTTTAGACATGACAGTTATACTTCTGTTAGTCATAAAATTTTATTTTTTTTTTAGACATGACAGTCATACTTCTGTTAGTCATAAAATTTGATTTTTTTTTAGACATTACAGTCATACTTCTGTTAGTCATAAAATTTGATTTTTTTTTTTTAGACATGACAGTCATACTTCTGTTAGTCATAAAATTTTATTTTTTTTTAGACATGACAGTCATACTTCTGTTAGTCATAAAATTTGATTTTTTTTTAGACATGACAGTTATACTTCTGTTAGTCATAAAATTTGATTTTTTTTTAGACATGACAGTTATACTTCTGTTAGTCATAAAATTTTTTTTTTTTTTTTAGACATGACAGTCATACTTCTGTTAGTCATAAAATTTGATTTTTTTTTTTTAGGCATGACAGTCATACTTCTGTTAGGCATAAAATTTGATTTTTTTTTTTTAGACATGACAGTCATACTTCTGTTAGTCATAAAATTTGATTTTTTTTTTAGACATGACAGTCATACTTCTGTTAGTCATAAAATTTGATTTTTTTTTAGACATGACAGTCATACTTCTGTTAGTCATAAAATTTTATTTTTTTTTTAGACATGACAGTCATACTTCTGTTAGCGATAAAATTTGATTTTTTTTTTAGACATGACAGTCATACTTCTGTTCGTCATAAAATTTGATTTTTTTTTTAGACATGACAGTCATACTTCTGTTATTCATAAAATTTGATTTTTTTTTATCTAAGAATAAAACTACTTGATCAATTTACATGAGTTTAGGAATATGATATTTTCGTTTTCTCACAGGTATGTACAACGTACAGATTTTTTATTCATTTTTGTTTTTTAATATCGAGGGAATTCTGAACAAAAACCAGGTTTGTGTTTATTGTTTAATGCGACGATTGTTCTCATCTTAAGTGTTATCTGCACACCATTTTTTTTTTCTTCTCACATACAAACAACTGTATTTTTTTATTGATACGGCACAATCACGTTTGACACACCGGTTCCCGTCAGATCACCAAAGTTAAGCAATGATGAGCATGGCCAGTAGCAGATGGGTGACCATTTGGGACTTCCAGGTGCTGTATGTGCTCGCCGCTTATCTCAACATTGTTTCCTTGTCATCCTGGACTTCTTGTTACTGAACTCAAACAATTCAGGAGAGGTGTGGCTGGGGATTGAGCAACCCTTGCCACACAATTACACATGCAGCTGCCCCCTACAGGGAGTATCCTTTGTCTTTTGAGACCGAACGAAGGCATTCCTTCACTTTCTTTCCCTTTTTTCCCTCCTTCCTTTCCTTGCCATTTTTTCTTGCTTCCCCTCCTCCCTTTTTATATCTCTTATCAGTCATAATGATAACATATCAAAAAATTAAAAATATACATCTGCTTAAAAAAATGGATAACACCCGATTAATCATACTGAAACCAGCAACCTTTTAGTTTCGTAAATATTATGTTTCCAAAACCTTACATATGGTAGATGAATTTAATTAAAAATTTCATCATATGTTAGAAATTATACCCCTAGGGTTCCCTGATAATTAAATTATCTTTATAATTCATGTAAACCTACTTCCAACTAGATCCAAAAATTCGAAACATTAAAGCGTAGTGCTACCCCCCTTTATTGCCTGCCAAAAAACATTGCAACTTTTACACCTGACAAAGGTTAGAGGTCACATCGACCGAGACATGCAGATATCATTCAAGATGAGAATAATTGTCCAATGAATCCCAACAATGTGAACGTTCATACCTCATCCCAACAATGTGAACGTTCATACCTCATCCCAACAATGTGAACGTTCATACCTCATCCCAACAATGTGAACGTTCATACCTCATCTCGAACAATTCAGAACAGTAAGAATTTTGTTCATACGTGGACTTATCAGCAGAGACTGTATTGCGAAAAGTTTGTTTAAAAATAAAGTTTTCCATGTTTATAAATCTTGTTTTATATGAATAAATTTGGCATCTTCTTAGCCAATTAAATATTTTTATTATGATATTTTTTGTTTTTCTTTTCTTTCTTTTGAAAGGATATTAAATCCGATCCCTTACAATGTGAGATTTTTTAAAATCAAGCTGTGATGACTCCAAAGAAATTTAGTAAGATTGGTTTTCGCAGGAACATTTTTTTTGTTTTAAACTATTAATGCTAATGTTTTCCTTCAACCAAAATAGGGTGGTAAAGAATCGATGTGAATGGTCACTGCGTCTCTTTCCTCCGCCGATGCCATTTGCTCAACAACGACTTATCACCCTATTTTCGATGCAACCAGACAACAATAGTCAAACTTTCAAAAATAAATAAAATAAAATATCTGTATAGAAAAAGTTCATCAGGTTATCAAAACGGAAAGAAATTAATGTAAAAAAAGGCAAGTAAATAAAATCATAAATACTCAGTAATCATAATAATAAATACTCAGTAATCATAATAATAAATACTCAGTAATCATAATAATAAATACTCAGTAATCATGATAATAAATACTCAGTAATCATGATAATAAATACTCAGTAATCATAATAATAAATACTCAGTAATCATAATCATAAATACTCAGTAATCATAATCATAAATACTCAGTAATCATAATCATAAATACTCAGTAATCATGATAATAAATACTCAGTAATCATAAATACTCAGTAATCATAATAATAAATACTCAGTAATCATAATAATAAATACTCAGTAATCATAATAATAAATACTCAGTAATCATAATAATAAATACTCAGTAATCATAATAATAAATACTCAGTAATCATAATCATAAATACTCAGGCCTTGAAATGGAGCTAAAAGTTTGACTGTTATTTTAGAGAAACAAACATTATTAGATTGTTTAGAAACTGTGCATTTAGAAGTGGTGCAATGAATAGATCTACTATTTAAGAAACTCGCAGGCTTATTCCTATTGTATCATCACCGATCACGGCCAAGAACCACTTGAGAATAAGGGTTTATGAGACAACCAAACGATGAGGAAGCCAATGAGATTAGTAATGCAGTCCTGCGGAAATGTGTTCTTTTAAAACATCTCTGTTCGTAGAAATTCAATCTAACGCTAGGCCTATGAAAAGAGAAAGAAAAAACACTTACTTTGTTGTCGGAGGGGAATGAGTTCACGCTTCAAAAAGAAACTAAGGACTTCCAACCAATGAAAATCGATCTACATTGTAAAACGTAACTTTTTTCTTTGAACAAAACAATTTTATAAGCACATAACAGGTGTGATATATGATATTAAAAGCACATGCTAAAACATGCGGGTTCGCAATTTGTTTAGATTTAGAATTGTGTGACTAATGCACACAGTCTACTCGGAAACGCAGACCACATAGTGGTATCAGTGCATATCACGCTTTTTTTTCTTTTTTAAGATAGGCGTCACCATTTATCAAGGCCGAGAGGCCACTGAAGGATAAGGGTTAAAGAGTGTAGAGTAGTCAAAAGGACAATATAGTAATCAATAGTAATAGAAGTTCGGTAAATTTGTTAACTTAAGTGTAACGGCTCATCAGAAACTTGTTCACGTTGGACTTGAAGACAACCATATTATAGACAGCTGGAAAGCAGGAAAACGGAAGACAATTCCACAGGCGTGCAGTTCTAAGAAAGAAGCTTTGATCCCAACCTCGACGTGAGGAGCTATTACTCAAAATGACAAGGTACTACAAAAGGGCTGACTAGGAAGCCATCAGAGAACACATCAGAGATGCCCCATAGACCAATATCTTCTCTCTTCCTGCTGAACAGTGTGCTAATGGAACAATGTAATGGTACAAAGTGGGCATTGAAGCACATGTTCCTACGCAAAAGTATTATAGCAAGCTCCACTCACCCCCATGGTTCACTACAGATCGTGCAGCTACCATTGCACAAAGACAGCATGCATTCTGCCAGTTCATACATCATAAGTCAACTATAAATAGGCAAAAATTTATAGTTGCTAGAAATCATTGTAAGAAAGAAATAGCCACAGCTAAAAGAAAACATGCTGAAATAACCAAGGAATTGTTGCGGACCAGGATATAAATACCCTAACTCGCTACATAAAAAATAATGAAACGAATTGAATGAAGGAAATAAAGAACTCAAATGCTGGAATAAAATAAACATGTCGTTTATTTTCTGTTGAGAAATGAAAGTCTTAAGTGTACACGTGCTCATTCGGCCGTTGACGACTACGCGCGTGGAAGGAAAGGGGAATGCAATAGAGAAACGCGAAGTGGCAAGCCGGCTTGTAGAAAGAGAGGGTTAAGCTCAGTAGAGAGTCACGCACATGTCTGTGTTGATGGACCAAAGCCGAAGGGGAGATAGAGTGAGAAAGTCAATCCAGTTCATGGAGAGAGAAAGCGTATAAAGTGTACGTGCACTTATCCCACATTACAGTAGCAGGGAAAGTGACGTTAGAGCGTGCGGTCGGTTCGTCGACTCAACAGGTCGAACGCTGGTCTGGACGAAAAAAGGGAAGTTGACAGGTTTTGTTGACTTTTATACTGGAGTTAGTGTTCTGGGTGCGCATGTCTGGTTTTCACTTAAAAGGAAATGACGTCACAGCTCGGGTCTGTTTATGCACATGAATGTGAGTGTGTGTATGGGGCTGTGTATATGCGTGTGTGTGTGTGTGTGTGCGTACATGCGTGCGTACATGTGGGTGTGTATATGTGAGGGAAAACATGTTCGAACAGAATGCATAGAATCACAAAAGATAGGAACTCGTGATTTTGGGAAAATTTATAATAGCGTAGTGAATAAAGATTAATTCCCTTACTATCCAACAATAAGATGGTCGCGTGCACGGCAACTGAGAAGATGGAACTGCTTGCCCTGCAATCTGCCTCCAATTCTACTTTAGAGCTAACAAACAACTCCTTCCCAAATTTCCCTATGCAGAATGAAGTCACACCAGATGATGTAAAAATGACCCCCTTCTCATGTCCATGATATCATAAAAAACTTACATACCTAAGGTGTGTAGACTGGATCTTATCCTTGCTATACTAATTAAGAAATGCTCAGCTGAGCTAGCCCCATACTTTTCAAACTCTACAATAAATGCCTTGCTGAATCTTGCTTCCCTAATAGCTGGAAAGTGGCTTCTGTAGTACCAGTGTACAAGAACTCTGGTGAAAGGACTGACCCTTTCAATTATCACCCTATCAGTCTCCTCCCCTTCGCTAAAATCTTGAGACTTTAATTAATCAAGCACTAGTCCACCACCTCGCAAACGCTAACCTTCTCTTTGATAAAAAGTATGGATTTAGGCAATATCGTTCTACTGCAGATATTTTAACAGTCTTCTCTGAACACATATACCGTGCATTTATTAAGGTGGGCAAAGCTAGGGCTGTAGTGCTTGATATATTCAAGGCCGTTGACAAAGTCTGAAAATTAAATCGTACAGTATAACTGGACATATACTAAATCCAGGTTGTCATTGATGGGCGTACATCCAAGCAGGACCATATTAATGCAGGAGTGCCTCAGGGGTCGATCCTTGGACCACTATTATTCCTGATATTCATTAACAACCTCCCTGATGATATTGTGTCCGAGATAGGTATATTTGCTGATGATACAATGCTCTACAACATGCAAGAGAAGAACGGTTGTATACAAATCTAAGACAATGGCAGTATCGCTAGAAAATTACATCCAAACTGTAGTGGAATAGGCCTGCAAATTGATGGTAGCATTTAATGCTAGTAAGACTAAGCTGCTCTCCTTTAACAATTACAAGATGCATTTCCAACAACTGATATCCATGACAAATAACACTCTACCTGAGAATTCTTCCTTCAACTCCTCAGCCTAACATTCACAAGTAATATGAACTGCAACAAATACAGTGAGGATATTGCGAAGGCTGCTGCAAGGAAGTTGAGTAACTTACACTTGAAAGTATCCTGTATCTCTACAAGACCACTCTTCGATGATGCATGGAGTATTGTTGCCACATCTGGGATGGTGTATCTACCACTAGTCTCTCTCTCTTGGATAGGGTCTTAAAAAGAGATTTCAATCTAATAGGTCCCACTTTGTCATCTAAGCTCCAACCCCTGTCCCACCATAATGTTGCATCCCTGTGCCTGTTTTTACAAGTATTTAATGGAATTTGCTCTGATGAACTTGTTACACTTGTGCCCCTTCAACATACATATCCCCGACAAACTCATTTAACAACAAAATCACACCCCTTCAGTTGTTAGATCCCTAAATGACAGAAAACTTTCTACTCCAATAGCTTCTTCCCTCGAACAGCTAGACTTTGGAATTCTCTCCCTGCTACCTACTTCCCTGACTGTACTGATATGCAGAAGTTTAAATGTAATGTAAACCAACATCTTGTTAATCTTTCCTAGGCATAATCCCAAATAGTAGCCGCTTACATCCAAATGGTGATATGCCTTGTTAGGGATAAACATGGGTTTTTTTTTTGTTTTTTGGGGTTTTTTTTTGTGTTTTGTTTTTAAAGATCTTAAAATAAAATTATTTATGAATTCTTAGATAGTAAAAAAAAAACTAGAATTTTTCTCCCCCCCCCCAATTTTTTTACATGGATAAGAACAAAACAAAATACTAAAATAAAATACTATACATGTGTGTATGCATGGATATATTTGGATACACATAAAAAATTACAGTGTGTTTAGACGCATGGTAAGAAGTGTTGGTTCACAATAAATTGTCTGAATTTGAGAAAATATGAAAATTCAAGAGTAATAAACCAGCTACTTTCAGGTGGAACTCTGAGCAATCGACAATAAACCAAACTCCCTCCAGAAGGAGAAGATAATACCTGGGAGGATAGCCTTCTGAATACACCAAGTAGAGGCATTTCAGGCAACTGGCAATTACCTCCCTCCCACACACATACATACACATCTGAAGGAGGAGGTAGTGCCAGGGATGATCCCAACTATGTTACATCTCAATGAAAATGGAGACTGAAGCTATGCAGACCCCAAATGCTTGGGTGATAAAGTTGAAATTTTAGCTAGGAACAAAGTGTAGTATCTGTTCTAATGCTTCATCTCTTCATGCCTCGATCGGCGGCAAAAATATCTTTCTAGACAGATAATTTAAAAGTTTTTATCGCAATCCAGAGTGCTCCAGAGTTTCTCCATGTAGTAAAATCAAAATACAGTATGAAAAATTAAGTCCATCAAAAATGTGTGAAAAATGGAAGCTTTTGTTGCAGGGGGTCGAAAGAGTGAAGTTGCCAATCGATCATACAACTAATAAAGTAGACACAAGGCAAGGAAGGTGACAGTAATTGCAAAGAGAAATGACAAATGCAGATGATTGGTTAAAGGCGATGAGTATCGTGTTTTATTTTTACCAAGTCAAACATGAAAAATTATATGACAATGGAGATTGGGTATCAGGATCAGTCGAAGCGAAAACGGACATCTTGTGGGGTTCAGATGTTTGCGTCTCAAATATAATGGGCCTCAGGTTAATCAAAATCATATAGGATCTGATTCTGGGAGCTGGTAGTCAGATATTAATGAGCTCTGGATCTGGTAGCTGGATGTCATTGGTCACTGAAACAATTAGCTGGAACTTCAGTGACCGCTGGAGTTGGTGGCTGGAAACGCTGGAGACTCTAGGAGAGAGCTTGAGTTGCTGGAGACTGCAGATACAGGAATGAAGTGGGGCTGCTGAAAGCTGCCGGAGTGAGCTGGAGGCTGCAGGTAAACGAATGAGGTGGGGTTGATGAAAGCTACAGGAGTGAGCTGGAGGCTACAGGTACATGAATGAGGTGGGGTTGATGAAAGCTGCTGAAGGCTGCAGGCACATGAATGAGGTGGGGTTGATAAAAGCTGCAGGAGTGAGCTGGAGGCTGCAGGTAAATGAATGAGGTGGGGTTGATAAAAGCTGCAGGAGTGAGCTGGAGGCTGCAGGTAAATGAATGAGGTGGGGTTGCTGAAAGCTGCTGGAATGAGCTGGAGGCTGCAGGTACAAGAATGAGGTGGGGTTGATGAAAGCTGCAGGAGTGAGCTGGAGGCTGAAGACACAGGAATGAGGTGGGGTTGATGAAAGCTGCAGGAGTGAGCTGGAGCGGGTGAAGTTTCTGGAAGTTAGCCAGAATCAAAGCAGGTACAGATACTTGAGTTGTAATTGTGAGAAGTTCCAGGAAGTAGGCAGCAGTAGAGATTAAAGTGTGTATCGCGTTCAGGTAGGCTTTTTAAAGTTAGCCGTAAAAAGCGTTGCTTGAATCACATTTGGGATAGTTAGCCCTGAACAGGGCTGCTTGGGTACTGCTGTTGCTGCCCCCAGTTCCCACGGATTCTGAACTTGCTTACTTTACAAGTGCGTTAAATGAGTCCTGCTGCCACACCTAGTGTCTGTCAGTAGACACCTGATTGCAGCAGGGAATCACCAGACTCTTCAGCACATCCAGGTACACTTTGGTGTTGACTTTCAAGCCGACTTTAAAGATGTGAGGTGGCATGATATAGCCTCACTTAAAACCACACCAAAGACTATCACCGTGTGCGGAAACTTTGTTTTCATCATCTTGGGCATGTCCCTGTTATTCGTGGCAATCCAGCAATGCAATTTGAGAGTGCTGGCAATGGTCCTGTTGTCATAACTTGGATCGGCAGAGAGCATGTGTTGGAGAGCAGTGCATCTTCGATCTCACTCAATGAACATTGTGCCACTTTCAGACATGATAGAAAGTTCTTATCACTATTAGGATTTGTACACAACTGGCCAACTAGTAGATGGTCTGTAACACAAAAAAGAAAACTGGTTTTCATCAAATGGAAATGGAATCATGTCGTCTTTTTTAGTGCAACAATTTTATCATTCCACCCTGTATAAGATTTTCCCCACATTAAAAATTGACCTTATATCTGACTCTGCCATCGTGGGGAGGCAAGTTAATCTACCTCTCTCCCACCACAGAAAAATGGGACCAAGTAAAGAATAGAGACCTTATAGCAGAAGATGACGACCGGCACACATTTCAAGTGACACCGGTAATTTGACCTTGACATTAACGTTGTTTGTTTGTAAACATGTCCAATAGCAAACACGGTCGAATTTTCGCCAGTAAGATTTTTTAAAAATATATTTACAAATCTTTTTAAGAATTTAAAAAAATATTTATAAAACATTTTTTTTAATATTAAATATTTACAAGAAGAATGAGTGTTTTTATATATATTTTATTCACTCCTAAGGCATATTGTCACAGCAGAACTGGAGTTAATCTTGGCTTGTAGTTTCTCTATTTACCTCCCTCATGGGGAAACCCTCTTCACCCATCTCGATTCCAACTCAAACTATGCTTGCGCAAACTGGAACACATGACATGTCATGTCCCTGTTTGGAAACTTCCGGTGCAAACTGACTATATTATTAATCAACTCGCTCAATATATGTTACCGTGACAGAGGCTGACATATAGTCGGTGGATTTTTGTTTTTTAATTTTTTTTATTACATTTTAACCCCAAACAAGGCACATTGCCACTTTGATGTAGGGGGCTACTATCAGGGACATAAGCTAAAGGAGTACTATGTGGGGAGTTGGGCAGCAAGATGTCGGTTCACGTTGCACTTGAACTTCTGCATGTCAGTACAGTTGGGGAAGCAGGAACACGGAAGGGAATTCCAAAGTCTAGCGCTTCTGGGGAAGAAACTACTGGAGTAGAAAGCTCTCTTACATCTAGGGATCTCTACTGTGAAGGGGTGGGATTTTACTGCTTGTCTGGTTTGTCGGGGGTATTTCCGTTGTGGGGGCACAAGTGCTTGCAGTTCGTCGGCGCATTCACTGTTAAAGTACGTGTGGAGCAAGCAGAGGATAGCTACATTTCGTCGATGTTGGCGACTCACTTTTGAACCTTGTCTAGGAGTGAGAGACTAGTAGCAGATGCACCAGCCCAAATATGGCAACAATACTCCATACATGGGCGAATGGTGGCCTTATAGAGGTACAGGATACTTTTGGGCGTTAGTAGCTTTCTAGCACGGTAGAGAGAACCTACCTTTTTTGCAGCGGTCCTGGCAATGCACTCAATGTAATTTTTCCAACTCATGTTTCCTGTGAACGTTAGGCAGAATAGTTTAAAAGATGTACTTTCAGATAAAGGGTCTTTGGCCATCGCTATTGGTGGTAGAGAAGGTTTCTTGTAGTGATTGAAGGAAACAAGTTTAGTCTTGGCAGCATTGAACGTGGCCATTTATTTTTATCCCCATTCCACTACAGATTGGAGGTCATCCTCTAGTTTTTCTGCCATTTCTTTAGATATGTGTTCATTTGTTTTCCTGTCGTGTCTGTTATATAGTGTGGTGTCATCAGCATATATACCCATCTCAGAGACAATTTTTTCAGGGAGGTCATTTATGAATAATAGGAATAATAGAGGTCCAAGAATAGACCTCTGAGGTACTCCCGCATTTATACCATATTGTTTAGATCTACGACCATCAAGGACAACCTGGATTTTCCTCTTATCTAAGAAGGATTTAATTATGTTAAGTATTCTTCCAGTAATACTGTATGATCTAATTTTCCTGAGAAGACCTTCATGCCATACCCTGTCAAAAGTCTTAGATATATCTAGAGCTACCACTCTACCCTCCCCTGCTTTGTCAAGTGAATGGTATATGCGCTCTGAGATTACAGTTAGTCTACTGTGGAACGGGCTTGCCTAAATCCATATTGTTGGTTGGTCAGAAGTTTAGCATCTGTAAGTTGATGGACTAGAGCTTGGTTAATTATGGACTCAAATATTTTGGCGAAAAGTGGGAGGAGGCTAATGGGGTGGTTAGTTACTGGGTCAGTTGTTTTACCAGAATTCTTGAAAACTGGTACCACAGAAGCAGTTTTCCAGCAAGCAGGAAAGCAAGATTCATTAAGGCATTTGTTGTAAAGTTTGGAGAGAACTGGAGCTACTTTGGTGGAGCACTTTTTTAATAGCACAGATCAGGTCCACATGCTCTTGAAGTGTCAAGATTTTTTATGATAGCATGCACCCGAGAAGGGGTGATTTTCAGATCGTCTAGTGTAGCATCTGTCCGCAAAGGAAAGTCAGGGAGGGGGTGGTTAGCAGGGTCCAGTGTGGAGTTTGAGGCAAACCGACTGACAAGCATGTTAGCCTTCTCGGTTGCTGAGCAAACAACCTCATGATTGTTGAACAGTGGAGGAATTGTTGATTGCCCATTATTTACTACACTGTTGTAGATTTTCCAGAAGTCACGGGTTCCTAATTTCTGTGCTTCAATGCATTTTTTTTTACCAGTATTTTGTATAGTTTTTAAAATTTTTTAACTCATTTTCCCAAACTTACCGTGTTCAACAGAGATTCTGGCGCCATTTTAAATATTCGAATACATTGGCAAACACTGTATGTTTTTCAAGCTGAATAAACATGTTACATTAAATAAAAACACTAATTTGAACTTTTAAATGAAAAAAAAAATCTAATTCTTTGAACCATTGAATTTAGAAGATTTTTTAATTTGAACTGTTGAATTAAAAAAAATTCTAATTCTTTGAACTCTTGAATTTAAAAAGAAATCTAATTCTTAAATGTTGTCTGGAGTAATAAATGCGCGAAAATTCTTTTAACTTTTTCTTTCTTTACTTCTTTGAATTGCTTTTTGTTTTTAACTTATCTTGCCTTTCGTAACATTTATTTGTTATATATCACACCTTTTTCGTTTTTCTAAGTGAACAAACTCGGCACTTTATTGAAAGGGGCTAGGTTCTGGCTTCGGACTCCAACTTGCTACCTTACCGTGGGTTTTACACCAAGTGATATGTGCGTCACATGATTGTCTCCCTTTTTTACTGAAGAGTTTTTTCGCACGAGTTTAGAGTTGGCGCGAAATTTTGTCCGACGTTTTTGCATTCAGCATGAGAAGTAAACACATTTCATTTTAACGTTAATATCGAATGTTTATTGAACCTTTCGGCTTTGTAAATTAATCATGGAATGCTGAATTAACTTATACTAAAGGATTGAAATAACTTCGACATTTTTTATTTGTTAAAAAAAAATGTTTGTAAAAACTAAATGGATAAGTTTTTCAAACTAATGTTATGGAAATATCGAAAAAGAAAACATTTGGGTTTTGTTTGAGTTTTTTTTTGTGTGTGTGTGTGTTTTTTTTTAACTAATATTAACGAACAAGAAAATATTGTTTATTGACATTTAGTTGAAATCAAATTAATTATTGTAAAAAAACAAACAAACATGAATTGGTCCGAAGTGCAACAACTTCTTGAATCGATGCAAAAAAACATCGATTGTCCGATTTGGTAAGTTTTTTTCTCATTTCGTTTTTTTTTTTTTTTTTTTTTTTTTTTTTTAATTGAAAGTTTTTTTTATTTATTATTTTAGTTATTGTGTAATTGGTACTTCTGCACTTTTGTTACCGTACTGAAATAATGTTATTTAAAAAGCCGTTCTTAACACGAGGAAGAGAGGGCGTTTTCTAACTATTCTCTACTTTCACTTAAAAAAATATCGTAAAACTTGAATTTAACTTGAAAATATTATTATTAAAAAAATAGGTAAAACTATACAAACACCGTGACAGCGAATTAACCCTAACCCTAACCCTAAACCTAACCCTAAACCTAACCCTAAACCCTAACCCTAACCCTAACGCTGTCACGGTGTTTGTATAATAATACCAAAAAATAACAAAAGTGCATAAGTACCAATTTATTTATTATTTAACTACAGGGTGTTGCCCGGGAGTCTTATTTTCATTCTTGTTTCGCATATATTGAAAGTAAATAAACACTTTAAAATAAGTTAAAACACCAAAAACTTATCCAGATAGGTAGAATAACTTGCATTCAGTAACAATTATTTGTTGTGTATTTAGTTATTTTTTTTTTTTACACTTTTTGCTTTTATTGGCTATTTGTAGCACTTCTGCAGTTTACGAACCGTATTATTTTTTATGCATTAAATTGTAACAATTTAATGAATAAAAAGATATCGTCAAATGAAAGTACAGAATAGTTAACAAAGTCCCCCCTCCTTTCATATTAAGATTGTGCTTTTAAATAATAACGTTTATTTCAACACGGTCCGTATTCTGCAAACGTATAATTATTGGATGTAAAAAGCTTCCAAAACTTTAATGAAAGAAAAAAAAATTGCTAAAAATTTTAAAACCAGAAAAATGGTACTTCTACACTCTCGTTACCGTACTGAAATAATGTTATTTTGAAAGCCATTCTTAACATGGGAGGGTGTTCTGTAATTATTATATTCCACCTAACAATTTAATAATAAAAAAGGGGTAATCACCAGCCCCTCCACCGCCCTCTAATCTAAACAGAATTTTTGTGAAATAAGCACCTGTTAACAATTACACAAGTTCTATAATGAACGAAAAAAAGAAAGTATGTTTTTGTAAACTTACTGACAGCATAATTAGCGTCCTAAATTATGAGATGAAAAAATGAACGACTCTGAGTAAAAAAACAGCGCAGGTTTTCAGGGGTGCTAAAAACGAATATCACAGTTAAATACTTTTTATGATCTGAAGAAATTACCAGGTGGCCAGAAAGTGGGTGCTCATTTCACGTTAAATTTATATAGGAAAGTGATCTCCCAATTTTTGAAAAAGTAATTTCTTCATATCATAAAAACTACCTATCTGCCCCAAATTTAAATGTGATATTCGTTTTCAGCACCACCGAAACAGTAAACACCTTTAAAAATTGTCATTTAAAAGTTTTTTTTAGGAGATGGAAAGAAACTTGACATGAACCGTAAATTTTTACTTCATAATCACTTGTAAAATGACGACCTCTATAGGTTTTCGGGAATGCTGAAAACGAATATCGCACTTAGCATTAAATAAAATTGTGAATTAAAACTTTGGAAAATTTTTACGACGCGCCCCGCCCCACCCAGCGTATTATAAACACCCCAACCTCCCCATGTTAAGAACGGTTTTCGGAATAAACATCCCTAACCTCAAAAGCCATTCTAAACATGGGGAGGTTGGGGGGGGGAGTGCTTATTCTGAAAGCCGTTCTTAACATGGGGTGGTTGGGGGTGTTTATACTACGCTGGGGGCAGATCCTAAAAAATTAGCCAAACTTTAATAAATAAAACTTGTAGGAAAATTCCCAACAACTTGGCCGCCAGCGATTAAAGCATTGAATTAAAGTTCGATTTTCAAGGTTAAAAAAAAGTGAAATTCGAATTTAATTTCAGGAAAAAAATTCAGTTGAAGATCAAATAATGTATTTCATCGAAAATGTTTGCAAAAATCGATACTTGTGCAGTTTACGAACCCTTCTATTTTTTCTTTTTTGATGGAATTTTCAAGTTCAATTTTTTATGGCATCTTTTGTTTATTAAATCAAGTGGGCGGACCTGAAGAAGCTTGCCCCCTCTATTTATTTTTTGCCCCTCCCCCCCAATTTTTTTTTCAGCGGATTATTATCGAATGGACAAGATTATCAAAAATAAAAATGAAAAAAAATCAATACTTAATTATTTGTAGAGAGTGCTTACTTTCTAATGCAACGTTCTAATAAATCGATCAGTGATCGATTCGATCACCCATTTTGAAACTTGATGTTTTTTAGGCTAAATTCGCGAAATTTGGCTTAAAAACGTCGAATGGTTTCGAAATGGGTGATCGATTTACTTTGAACGTTGCATTAGAAACTGAGCACCTTTTAACAATGTTTGAATATTGACTTTTTTTTTTTCATTTTTTGATAATGTGTAGATTAGTGTCCATTTTATAAAAATCTGCTGAAGAAATTGAAAAAAAATAAAAAATAAAAATAAAAAGAATAGAGGGGAGCAAGATTCTTCAGGTCCATCAAAAAAAATATTTCTATTACTTTTTATACAACTTTAATAGTTTATTTTGGAAGTATAATCCATAAAGAAAATAAACATTAACAACCCACTTTTAAAAGAGAAATTACGAGATTTTTATATTTTATTCGCAGTTTCGTGTTAGGGGTGTCAAAAATTCCTACAAAAATTCTGATACACCTAGTGTACGTCAGCAGCATGCTGAAATAATAATGTTATTTAGAAAGCCATTCTTAATATGGGGAGGGCGTGGACTTTGTTAACTATTCTGTACTTTCACCTTTTTTTTTAAAAACAGTAATGAATTTTACGAATTCAATATTTTTCAATTTTTAAGCTTTAAAAAGCTATCAAAATTTTGGGTTTGTATTACTGTACACATAAATTCGAAAAAGTTGTCAAAAAACAAATATATAAAAAAATAAATGTTATCAAAGGCAAGATAAGTTACTTTTCTGCCAAACTGGATATATTTTTTGTGTTTTTATTCAATGTAACATATTTATTCAGCTTGAAAAACGTACAGTGTTTACCGATGTATTCGAAAATTCAAGATGGCGTCTGCACACCCTCTTTAACACCGTAAGTTTGGGAAAAGATGTTATAAATAAAAAACTATACAAAATACTATTAAAAACCCGCCGAATATATGTCAACCTATGTCATGGTAACATATATTGAGCGAGTTTTTAACAGAATTTTATCCGGTTTTTTATTTATAACACCTTTTCCCAAACTTACCGTGTTAAAGAGAGAATCAGACGCCATCTTAAATTTTCCAATACATCGGTAAACCCTGTATGGTTTTCGAGCTGAATAAACATGTTACATTGAATAAAAACACGAAAAATATATCCAATTTGGTGGAAAAGTAACTTATCTAACATAACATAACATTTATTTGTTATGTATTTGTTTTTTGACAACTTTTTCGAATCTATGTGTACAGTAATACAAACCCCGAATATAATATTTTCGACAAACGTTTTTTTTTTTAATTCACGCCCCCTCCCATTTTCAAGTGTCTATTAAAAAGTAAATAATTTATTTTCTCACCAAAGTTTTATATATCACAAATTGAAGTGAAAAGGTCAATAAATAATATATTCAAATTTAAAACAAAAAAATAGTGTTTTTTAGAAATTTACCTGTAAAGTTCGAAGTTTTTTTTTAACCACGTTGTTTGTTTTTTCTTTTGTTTTTTTTTTAATGAAACCTTGGTCCTTGCTCCTTTAATTGAAAAAATAAATTAGGGTTTGAATTACATTTTTCGAGGAGTTATAAGCTTGGAAAGACGGGGTGGAATTCAATATTTTTCACTAAATTTCCGACACACCTAGACGTACACGAGTGAAACCCCTCTAGCAAAATACACATCATCTCCGATGTTGTACGCAGTTCGATTGAGGGAGCAATTATTATTTTTACAAGGAAAGAAGTTTTGCGAGTGTGGCCTAATATGAAGAAATGCACTCACTTTATGGTCACTTTTTTTGAGGTGGGGGGTTGTTTTTCATTCTTGTCTTGGAGGGGGATATTCAATTATAGAACTTGTATAGTTTTTAACAGGTGCTTATGCAGTTTAATTAACTGTTTTGAGCAGAAGAACTGTTTAATATTTTTAAAAAATTCTGTTTACATTTGGTGGGAGGCGGTGGAGGGGAGGGGTTGTTGTGGCGGCCGCCACAACACCCGCCTCACCTCCATCGCCTTCCCTCTACCGCCTCCCACTAACAGAATTTTTGTAAAATATTAAACAGTTCTTCTGCTCGGTTAATGTTGGTGCGTTACTTACGTTAAAACAGTTAATTAAACTGCATAAGCACCTATTAAAAAACTATACAAGTTCTATAATTGAATATCCCCTCTCTAAGAAAAGAACGAAAAACAAACCGTCAATCCTCCTCCTCAAAAAAAAAAAAAAAGGGGGGGGGCGACCATAAAGTAAGTGCATTTCTTCATATCTTGGAAACTACTGGTTTCTTGGAATTTTAAAGGATTTTCCGAGGGTGGAAAAAATCGAGGCCACAAAGTGGGTGCTCATTTTACGTTCTAATAATATAGAAAAGTCATCCCCCATTTTTTAAAAAGTAACATTTCTTCATATCTTGGAAATTACTCGTTTGCCGTAATTTTAAACATTATTTTCGTTTTCAGCTATCCCGAAAACCCATAAGAGTGGTAATTTTAAAGGAATTTTCGAGGGTGGAGTAATTCTTCATATTTACCATATATATTTATTTATTTTCGTTTTTTCGGATTATTTTATGATTTTTTTCTTTTTTTTGAATGGTTATTTTTATTTTGGCTTGAATTTTGCGCTTTGCGAATTATTTTGTTATATGATTTTTCTGCGTTTTTGGATGGGTATTTTTTTGGCCTGGAAATAAAAGTTTTTTTTTTTTTTTTTTACATGGGCATCACAATCAAGGCCAAGAGGCCACTTGAGGATAAGGGTTAAAGAGTGTACAGTAGACAATTGGACAATATAGTAATCGAAAGTAATGGAAATTCGGTAAATTTGTTAACATATATGGAACGGCTCATCAAAAACTTGTTTACGTTAGACTTGAAGACAACCATATTGTAGTAAACTGGAAAGCAAGAAAACGGAAGACAATTCCATAGGCGTGCAGTTCTAAGAAAGGAGCTTTTCTCATGGAATCTATGTTTAGGTTTAGGCACAGATAAAGAGTGAGGGAAATTAATGATAGTGTTTTCTGCTAGATGGGTGTTTCTTGTGAAAGTTTGGCGAGGGCGGACCATAGATTGAAGCTCAGCCGAGCACTTGCCATGAAAATAACGATAAAGCAGAGACAAACTCGCAACATCTCAACTTAGCACTTGTGGCGATAAAAATACAGCAGAAATTCGTTGCCATAATGGTTGAAGATTGTTGTTTTTAATATTTAGTTATTTGTTTACGTATTTAAATTATGTCTGATATATAATTAGTAATTTATCTCAATAAAATATACATTATCTAAACGAGAAAATAAAAATATGTAATGGTAGCAAATGCTCGAAAATGAGGAACAAGAATATGACCGATGAAGAATGCTTTATTTTCGGTTCACATATCGTCGCAATTTATTGTACAATTCCTCAACATGAAAACTGAAAGATGGAGTAATGGTTTTTGACAGTGATATAAAAAAACTAACGATAAATAGGATGAGAAAGGAGAGAAATTTTTCAAATGCTTACGTCTATTTGCTTCGAATTCAGTGCAGTTGTAAAAGTCTACATGCTAACAGCGCGTGATTTAATCATCTGGTTTAGCAGTGCATATCTCTTTGATGAATTTTTGCTGGCAAGCAAAAGAATGAGTTAATTTATCTTCCTTACCAATATAATTAATATTTGTATCATTTGACAACAAATTTTGCTATTAGATCGGCATTCAAAAATCTATTATAATCGGTCATCGGTCAATTTGATAATCGGTACATCCCTAGTAGATATATATGTATATGTATGTACTTATAGATAAGTAGTTACATATATATATATACATAGAGAGAGAAACAATTTATATATATATATATATATATATATATATATATATATATATTAATTTTATTTATACAAACATTAATGGCTACATATGTGCATACATGTTTCTGTAATCACCCACGTTGGGGGATTACGTCTTCAGGCCAAGAATTACCTTCAAAAGGCTTTTGACCTTGTTTTTTGACCCTGGTGTCTAACTCTGTCCCGTGGGGAGGCATTGTAAATAGGAACTCTTGCAGGAAGGTATTGACGTCTTCCTACATACAGTGTCTGGAATTTTCAAATTAGTCACCCTTTGATTGCCTTTGGTCATCTTTGATGATCTAATGAAAACCGGTGTGTCAATGTGATTATGCGGTATGTATGTATGTATGTATGTATATATATATATATATATATATGGTCTCGGCAGCCAAGATAATGCATATCTTATTTTTCTTTTAATAATATTATTTGAATTCTTTCCCCTTTTCCTTGTACCTATTTTGAATTATTCCATGGATTTCGGCTTTTTGGATTATTTTGGACCATCTTCCAATTACGCGATTTCCTTGGATTTTACTTGTGCGAATGGAAATTCAACTAACTTTTTTGGATTAACATTTTTGGATTTTACCGTCATTGGATACTTTACCTTTCACTAGACTATCCAGTCACGTGAAATCACCTTTTTCCTCACCCTATTCCCTCTGCTATTCCCTCACCCTATTCCCTCTGCTTCACTTTTTGTTATCGAGTAAGATCTTTGACTTACTTGCAGTTTCATCAAATACTTTTACATGCAAAATCCGATCCCGCATTATGCTAAATCCTACCCTCTGATGAGAAGGAAAAGATTTCTTCGAAACTCAGCATATTAAGAACTATCCACTTATTTAGTGTTTCTTTTTCAAATTAAATATGTTTTTAACTCTTTTTCAAAGTGGTTTTTAACATGTTTTATTAACTATTTGCTCTTATATATATAAGATATATACACTAATCTGGATGCCTGGCATTGCCCGAGTGTTTGGAGGTGTGTGTTGAGCAAAAAAAAAAATGAAGTGAGAGTAGGCAGGCTCAAACCCATAATGTGAAAGTGGAAAAGAATGTGAAAAAAAGTGACCTCTTTGCCATTTCGTCCATCGCCAAACCGGAGGTGGCGAAGGTTTAAATTAAGGCTAGTCAATTGAAAAGAGAGGATGACTTTTAAAAATATCGGCGAAAAAAGTGACCCCCTCCTTGTAGAAAAATGCTCAGTTGAGGGTGAATGTATTAATGTTTTTAGCCAATTTTTCGATATTTGTCGTCCGAAGGGTTGAGCTTCAAAACCATACCGATCTCGTGAAAATCTGTTGCTTCTGTTGAAAATTTTAAGCAGACATACAAACATACATACATACATACATACATGCATTTAAACAGACAGGTGAGATTCATATTATAGATAGTAGCTTCCTTCAGTTTTGACAGACTATGGATAATAACTATAAGGGTGCCTGAGTGTTGAATTTTTGTGGCAAGAGTCGCGCAATCTCCAACCACACCTCACCTGAGTTGGTGTTGTTGATGTACAGGATGACTGGAAACAAAATAAAACGAAATAAGCGGAGAGCACATACAGCACCTAGAATTTTCAAATGATCATCCATTTAGTACTAGCTATATATATACACTAGCATGGTTGCCCGGCGTTGCCTGGGTATTGGAGGTGTATGTTGAGCACAAAAAAAAAAGCGTTCAGTTTATTAAACTTTGACCCCCGGGGTATGACCCCTTAAAATTTATTGTTTTGGGCTCAAATTAAGTTATTCAGTTAGATCCATGTCCAAGGAACCTATATCTAAAATTTCAAGTGTTTAGACCCAAAATTGTTGGAGGAGTTTCGTAGAGTTGTCAAAGGTCAAATCGTTTAACTTTGACCCCTTGATCGCCAAATTTCTGGCCGAAAACCGATCACATCGATTTTCCCAAATCTCAGTAACCTGTATATCAAATTTCGAGTCTGTAGACTTAAAATTGACAATTATTGCATAGGGAAATGTACATAGACAGACAGACACACAGACACGTTTACTTTTATAGATATATAAATGTAATGTAACTTATTTCATAGACATTATTCATGCTGATGACATTCCTTTGGAGCCAATCAGACATGATGGGTATGACCAGATAACCGTCAGGCGCATGTGTATGTTTTTTTTTTCTTTTTAAATATATTTTGATATATCCAACGAAGACAAATTTTACACCACCACTGCATTGCAATCAACTCAATATTTTAAATAAAAACGTTTGTTTAAATATATTATACATGCGCGCACACACACTAAGGTAAAATCGCCCGAAAGAAGAGAAAGATACAAAAAGGGAACTGGAGACAAGCATAGAAGGATGGCAACAACATAAGAGAGCAGGCAGGTTCATGGAAAAACTGAACCAGAGCTACATTGACAAGGAGGCTTCACTACAATGGCTTAAAAGTGACAGATTTCCATTTGATGAAGAACGATTAATTATAGCTGCACAAGACCAAGGCTTACTCACAAATGGATTCAAGAAAATGGCTGGTCTACAAAAAACGACCAATGCAGATTCTGTTACTCGGCTGTTGAAAGACCAAGCCACCTACTGTCTGGATGCAAGATCCATTTTGCCGATTGTCATTACACTGCCCGCCACAACAAAATATGTAGATACTTATACTGGAATATCTGTGGAGAGATGCAACTAGACAGGTCGTCGAATATCTGGGATCATGAACCACCACCGATAACATCAAATGGAAAAGTGACAGTGTTCTACGACAAAGACATACAGGCGGGTAGATACATAAAAGACAAGGCCATTAAACCAGATATTGTAATATGGAACAAGCCTGAAAGAACTGCCCTCATTATCGATGTCACAGTTCCAAATGACTTTGGCCTTAATAGAGCTGAACGGGAAAAGATAACAAAATATCAGGACCTAAAAAATGATCTAAAAACATGGTCTCTGAAAGAAATAAACATTATACCGGTTGTGATGGGAGCAACTGGCCAAATAAAAAAGAACCTTCATAAATACTTAGAAGCAATCCCTGGAAGACCAAGCTGTAAGGAAATACAGATAGCAGCCATAAAGGGAACAGTATCTATTCTTAAAAGAGCCCTTGGATATAAATTTAAACTGTAATAGAATCAAGTGTTAGCCCCAGGAGGGAGCCCCTTGATCTCTTCAAACTAACAACAAAAAAGATAACTCCATATCTGTTCATACATTATAACTTTCCCTACGTAAAAAAGATCACCCGATTGATTACAGATATTAAATACAAACTAAAACCGGGTCTACAAAAAAAGAGTCTCAAATCTCCTAGGTTCCACACTATCAACCAATCTTCAACCCTTGTCCCATCGCTGCAATGTTGCATCCCCCGTGTCAGTTTTACAAGTACTTTAATGGAATGTGCTCTGATGAACTCATTCCCCCTAACAAACCCGTCTAGCAACAAAGTCCCACCCCTTTATTGTAGAGGTCACTAAATGCCATAGAGCCTTCTACTCTAGTAGTTTCTTTTCTGGGGCTTCACTTTGGAATTCCTTCCCTGTCCTCTGCTTCCCTGACTGTACTAACATGCAAAAGCTTGAATGTAATGTGCTCATCTCCTTGCATAATCCCTTGTAGACGTGGTTCCAAATAGTAGTTTCTTACGTCCAAATGGCATTATGCCTTTTTGGGGTTTAACGAGAGTAAAAAAAAAAAATTTGTTTTTAAGATATAAATTCTAACTTTATCCATTTCAAAAGAAATGTTAAACATTCTCATCCACTTGATTAAACCAACTTGAAAAAAAAAAATAGGTCCGTTGCATTCTTTTTATTTAAATGTAATATTGTGATAATATTGTGTTGGAGACGCCCCTCCATGGGATTAATGGACTATCTCATGACGTCACTTCCTCTGGTGACGTCACTTCCGGTGTCCGGCAGTCTGAGATTGGCATGTGGCCAAGCAGGTCGTGTGCACATGCCCCACGGTTGAGGAATGGTTTGCTCAACTCGCTTGCCTGTATATATACATGTGAATACATGTTCGTTTCCTAGAAATCCTGTGTTCCTTCGTTCTTATTACCAGTTAACCCCATAACATATCGTCAGATGACAAAAAGTTGATGAGAACCCCCCCCCCCCCCAAAAAAAAAAAAAAACCTGACAATTTTATTAGCAAATCTGTCGAGAAAAGGAAAGAATTCTTTTTCTCATCATGTGATTAGGAAATAGGAAGACCGACCCATTGATTTCGTACCCGCATGGGTTATGAATGGGCAGTGATGTTGAACATATCTCAGACTTTTGGAATGTGAAAAAATTCCGTTTTTGAAAAGTGTTGTTCATGTGATGATGAGGAGCACTATGTAAGTAGGTGAGTAAATATCTGTTCACATTACATTTAAATTCCTGCATGTTGGCACATTCCGGAAAGCAGAAAACAGGGAGGAAATTCCAAAGTCTGGCAGTTTGAGGGAAGAAATTATTAGAGTAGAAGGCATCCTGGCATCAGGGGACCATTATAGTGAAGGCATGGGATCGTGTTATTTGTTGAGTTAGTCGAGGGGGGGGAGCATATTTTTGTTGATAGGGCAGAAGTGATACAATTTCATCAATGCACATTTCCATTAAAATACTTGTAAAATAGACACACGGATGCAACGTTGCGGTGATGAGACAGACGGAACTTGATTGAAAATGCAGGACATATTAAGGTTTGAGACTTTGTTTTTTCTTTTGTTCGGCCTCGTCTAAAAAGGGAGACTTGTGGTCGCTATACCAATCCAACAAAACTCCATGCATGGATGAAAGGGTGTATTTGTAGAGATATTTAATTCTTATTACTTTCTCTACTGCTCACGATTTGCCTTGTTAGATTGTTTTTTTGTATCTGTGTTTGTAAAAAGACAAAATCCAAAAATGTAACCTGCTATTTGGAGAGTGCTTAACATATTTTCTTCCTATTGCAGCTTGGAAATCATGAAAAATCCTGTGTTGACAACATGTAACCACAATTTCTGCAAGTAAGTATCAAAATAAACACGATTAATGTTGAGAAATAATTTTTAAAAAATTACATTTCTAAATTTTTGAGATAAGGATCAATAATTTGAATTATTTTAGCTAATATTCTCATCTTGAATATTATTTTCACAATGTTTCTGTCAATGTAACCTCGGACTTTCCGCAGGTGTATCTTGTCGAACTCAAGAATCTGCACAGCATTTCAAATAGAACCTTTTATTTAATCCCTGGAGGATAGCATGCTCTCATTCCGTCATCCATGCATGGGTAGAAATCCTATGCAATTTGCAATTGTATTTTGAGTGTCACCTGCACTGAGGATTGAACCATCAACCTCCAGAAGAGTGTAACTTTACAACTGAAACCAAATTTTGCCAAGTACTTCATCCACAAGATCTGTAGTGTTGTGGATAAAGTATTATGCAAAATTAATATACATGTAGTTAAATTGATGAATATAAAAGATAAAAACATGCATGGGTTACCACTTAGCAAGTGCAGTACTTCTGCATCTACCAACCCGCAATTTTCATGAAGTTACTCTGGTGTGCCTGCTAAATGATGGAAATAAATGGAAACGGTCGATCAGAATGCAATGTGAGGAACGCTTAGGCCTATCTTAATGGTAGAAACGAATAACCAATGAGGAATACTCTGTTGGACTTTAGCCAATACGAATGGATACAGATCTATTTATTTAAAAATATATATATATATATATATAAATATAGATAGATAGATAGATAAAATGGAAGAAAATTAAAATAAATTATTCAAAATGCCAAAAAAAAAAATATCAAATGCAAGAAGACAGTGTTAAGATTGTTGTTGGAGAGAAAGGAAATATTTTTTTTTTTTTTTTTTTAATTTTTTTTTTATTATATTTTCACCCCAAACAAGGCACATTGCCACTTTGGTGTAGGGGGCTACTATCAGGGGAAACATCTACTGGGGCACTATGTAGGGATTAGGGCAGCGAGATGTTGGTTCACGTTGCACTTGAACTTATGCATGTCAGTACAGTTGGGGAAGCAGTGACCTGGAATGGAATTCCAAAGTCTAGCAGTTCTGGGGAAGAAACTACTGGAGTAGAACGATCTTTTACATCTAGGGATCTCTACAGTGTGGGGGTGGGATTTTGCAGCTTGTCGGGTCTGTCGAGGGTGTTCACGTCGTGGGGGCACAAGTGCTTGCAGTTCTTCAGAGCATTCACCATTATAATACTTGTAGAACAGGCAGAGGGATGCAACGTTTCGACGATGGGACAGAGGCTGAAGTTTTGATGCCAGTTTAGGGCCTATCAGATTTGCGACTCTCTTTTGAACCCTGTCAAGGAGAGAGAGACTAGTAGCCGATGCACCGGCCCAAATATGACAGCAATACTCCATACATGGGCGAATAGTGGCCTTATAGAGGTACAGGATACTTTCGGGTGTTAGAAGTTTTCTAGCACGGTAGAGAGAGCCCACCTTCCTCGCAGCGGCCCTGGCAATGCCCTCGATGTAATTGTTCCAGCTCATGTTTCCTGTGAACGTTAGGCCAAGGAGCTTGAAAGACGTACTCTCAGCTAAAGAGTTGTTGGCCATTGCTATAGGTGGTAGAGAAGGTTTCCTGTAATTATTGAATGAAACCAGTTTTGTCTTGGTGGCATTGAACGTTACCATCCATTTTTGTCCCCATTCCACTACTGATTTGAGGTCATCCTCTAGTGTTTCTGCCATTACTTTAGATATATGTTCATTTGTTTTCCTGTCGTGCCTGCTATAGAGTGTGGTGTCATCAGCATATATACCCATCTCAGAGGCAATTTTATCGGGGAGGTCATTTATGAATATCAGGAACAGCAGAGGACCAAGGATAGATCCCTGGGGCACTCCGGCATTTATATTATATTGTTTAGACGTACGACCGTCGAGGACAACCTGGATTTTTCTCTTATCTAAGAAGGATTTAATTATGTTAAGTATTCTACCAGTAATACCGTAAGATCTAATCTTCCTGAGGAGACCCTCATGCCATACCCTGTCAAAAGCCTTAGATATATCTAGAGCTACCGCTCTGCCCTCCCCCGCTTTGTCCAGTGAATGGTATATGCGTTCAGAGATTACAGTGAGGATGTCTGCCGTGGAACGGGCTTGTCTAAATCCATATTGATGGTCGGTCAGAAGTTTAGCATCTGTAAGGTGCTGGACTAGAGCATGGTTAATTAAGATCTCAAATATTTTGGCAAAAAGTGGGAGGAGGCTAATAGGGCGATAATTTAATGGGTCAGTTCTTTCGCCAGAATTCTTGAATACTGGTACCACAGAAGCAGTTTTCCAGCAGCTCGGAAAGCAAGATTCATTAAGGCATTTGTTGTAGAGTTTGGAGAGAACTGGAGCTACTTCGGCTGAGCACTTTTTTAATAGCACAGCAGGGATGAGGTCGGGTCCACATGCTTTGGAAGTGTCAAGGTTTTTTATGATAGCATGCACCTGAGCAGGGGTGATTTCCAGATCGTCTAGCTTGGCGTCTGTCCGCATAGGAAAGTCAGGTAGGGGGTGGTTTAAAGGGTCCAGTGTAGAGTTGGAGGCAAACCGACTGGCAAGCATGTTAGCCTTCTCGGTTGCTGAGCAAAGAACCTCGTGATTGTTGGTTAGTGGGGGAATCGTTGATTGCCCATTATTTACTACACTGTTGTAGATTTTCCAGAAGTCACGAGTTCCTAATTTTTGTGCTTCGATGCGTTTTTTAGTGGTTTCCGTAAATTCCCTCTTAGCTGTCGCTATTTCTTTCTTAACGTTACTTCTAGCTTCTATGTACTTTTGTCTGTTTGAACTGGACTTATGTCGGTTAAACCTTCGGAATGCATGCTGCCTTTGAGCAATGGCAGTTGCGCAAGTCGAAGTAAACCATTGGGGAGAGTGGGGCTTGCTATAGAATTTCCGCATGGGAACATGCGCTTCGATTGCAGTTTTGAACCATTCAGTGGTCTCAGTTGCACACTGTTCAGCAGGAAGAGAAAAAATATTTCCCCATGGGGCGTCTCTGATAAGATCTCTGATAGCTTCCCAGTCAGCCTTTTTATAATATCTGGTTGTTTTGAGCACTGGCTCATCAGTTTTGGGTCTAGAGTTTAGGGCGATTTCAACCATTATTACCGCATGATCAGCGTTCCCAAGTGGGCTGTCGGATTTCGTTACACAATCATCAGGAATTGTGGTCAAAAACAGATCTAATAGTGATGCGTGTTGTTCTTCCTGATCAGGGAAGCGGGTTGGAAAAGTAACAATTTGCGATAGGGAGTGAGATACAGAGAAGCTATGAGTTGCGCTGCCTGCTGCATCTGTATAAGTAGAGAATCCAAGCCAATTTTTGTGATGGACATTAAAGTCACCAAATACATGTACTTGGGCGCTAGTGTCGAAGGAGAGTGCTGTGTCTATGCTGTCAGATACTTTGTTTATTATGGTGCAGTCTTGGGTCGAAGGAGAGCGGTAGAGAAAGTAAAAGTAGCTAATGTTGTGTTGCATGATTAGTCTAAAGCACATAAAGGCTTGATCATCCGTTTCTAGGTTTGTCTCTCTAGTCAGGGGAAGGGTATTACGAATGTAAACTCCAAGTCCGTGCATATGTCTGTCAGAGTCCTTACGGCAGAGTGGGAGATATCCAGGCATGTTAAAGTAGTTAGAGGGGATGGAGGAGTGTAGGTTAGTCTCACTTAGTGCTAAGATATCCGGGGTATTTGTTAGGAGAAATGCTTCAACATCAGCTAAATTAGTTCTAAGCCCACGGATATTTGTGAATGCAAGCCTCAAGGGAGGAGGCAAGTTGAATTTGTTTGACCCTAAGCCTGGTTTAAGCTTATTTTTAGATTGTACTGTCATCATGTTTTTTAACGAGTTTCAGTTGGGTTAGGGGAAGCCGAACAGGAGGTTATGCAGAATATCACACATGCATCACAAGTAGACCATCAGCTGACCCACCATCAACTAGGACTGTGGCCTCAGGAAAGCCCACCGGGGATGAGTGCAGGGTCCCTTTCCATGCGCGCCATGGCACTGCAAACATCCCGATATTATTCAACTGTTGATGGAGCAGCCGCTCTAAGCACTACCAAAGAGTTAGGGCTCCTGTACTACCAGTCGGAAACAGCAGCCAGTAACTGTCAATCCGGTACCCTCAACCCATCAGAGGAAGGTCAACCCAATCTAATTGCTCAGGCATATGTGGTACTCAAGCATTCTCAAATGCCCAGCTTTAGGGGTGGGGTGTGTCGGGAGTGGGGGGAAACGGCGTTCATTGCCCTAGACAAGAAACAAGATCTACCAATGGGTGTTTCTGTCGAATCACTGATAGTATCTCTGCGCCTGACTAATAGGCAAAGAAGGAGTGTGGAAGCCGGGCGATAGGCAGGACCTATCTACTCCTTAAGCAATTTTGGTATTGCAAACCGGTAATTTGTTTGAGTCACCAGCTCTAGGAAGGCTGTCATCCAAGACTGAAGAGGCCTCCCTCCTCTTTGGTTTAGTTTCAGAGTTTTCCTTCTCCTAGACGGATGATCTGGGAAGATCTACTGGGTCCGTCACCACTGAGAGGGTTTGCTCCGCGCCTGGGTTCTAATCCAGGTATTTCTGCGACCCCGCGTGGTTAGATAATGTTATTGGGTTAGTTTGTAGAGGTTATATCTGCTAAATAGTTACACTCCTCAAAGTGGATTAGGGATATTGTTATTTCATTGTTACTGGATAAAGGGGTTGAATAGAGCTCATGCAGTGTAAGCAACTATGATTGTAAGGAGGCTTGTTAAGAGATAGTGTGGTTAGAGGCTTTCATTTTTGTTTATGAATATTTTTTTCTCATTTTTTTTCCTTTTTTATTTTTTATTTTTTTTTTATTTTTTATTTTTTTATTTATTTATTTTTTTTTATCCATGTGAGCTTGGGTCTAGTATAATATTTAAGTGTGAGTAGGAGTTAAGAATTGAACTAAGAGTTGTGCCAAAACTATTTTAGATGATATCAGGGCATGAGATGCGAGTGCAATATAGTACGGGTAAAACAGTAAGTTTTGAGTCATGTGTAATTTGATAAATAGATATATGGGCTGGTTTTAGTAGGTGTGAATAAAGTTGGAGGTACAAGGTGAGTTACTATTATTGAGAGATGTTTGTAGCTTTCAAGTAAAAGTTATGGACATTTAGCATAGCAAGGAGCATTGGTTCAGTTTCGTATTAGCGTTGCAAAGATATCTAAGAGGGGACAGTTGTGTAATGCAGTGCGGTGTGCTTTGCTTCCGAGTACATACTTTAGCTGTTTAATCCCAACTGGAATAGGAATGAACTCCAATGCATGTCTAGAGGGTAGAATTGTATAGATGTTTAGTGATGACTAAGCAGTTAGCATGTGAGAGTCAGGGGCTGGAAGTTAAAGATTCCAGTACAAAACGGAGTGAAATGTAGGAGTTAAGTGGCGGTTTGGTGGGAATGAGAAGATTGTTAGCCTTCAAAGGATAGGAGTTATTAGTTTACAAGAAACAGATCAAGGATTTAGAGTGGCAGGTAAGTTTTTTTTTTTTTTTTTTTTTTTTTTGCGCATGCAGGCTAGACAGAGGTAATCGTCTTGGAGGTAAAATGTATATTGGGATTTCGTAGCTAGCAGTTAGGTGTTTGTTCCAGTTACAAGAACTAGTTCATGGCGGTCTGAAGTTCCGTATTTTGTATTTATAGGAAGACATTAAGGTACCGTATAGGAGCATAGCATCCACTCAGGAAGAATAGCTCTAGTATCACAGCTAAGATACTGCATATTTAGGTAACGAATAGTGAAAGTTAAATTAGGTGGCACTTTTGTTTGTTTTTTTTTTTTTTTTTGCACCTTACCATGGCTGTTACTATTAAGTATTGTACTTAAATAAAGTTCTTCTGTCATCTAAATAAGCTAAAAAGGGATTCCCCCTCCGTATTACTACGTCGATGTGACATGGTAAAAAGAAATTAGTCAGGAAATTGTTTTTAAAATAAGTGAATCAAGAATGGTCAAGATGTCTGAGAGATAAGATAAAATTACATCGAAAAAAATAAATAAATAAATAAATAAAAATAATAAATAAATAAATAAAATAAAAGGGTTAGATTTGTTTGGTTTAAAAAGAGGATAGAATAAAATATAAAATAAGATAAAGTGTGCAAAGAAAATACAAAAAAAAAAAAAAAAAAAAAAAAAAAAAAAAAATGTACTTAGCTAAAAATTAGGTCTTCGGTGTAGCGGCACATATCTCTTCGACCACCATGCAATTGACGCTAAGGAAATACTGACCTCACTAAGCCAGGTCATTGGAGTAGGGGGGGCACACCTTACATTTGGTCGTTAGTGAGAGCTTTCCCTTCTTTAAGGGGAAGGAAAGGAAGAATACCAATATTCTGCTTATATATTTTGAATAGATTCTGAAAACTTCGTCACGTTTAGATTTTATAACAGTAACTTGGCCAGGCATGAATTAAATTAAAAACTGGGCAAATTAGGCTGAAAAGAAATAGAAGCAAATAGGCAATCTGAAATCAAGACAATTTCTTGTCTGAGATATTTACCAGTAAAGAAAGTCCGTGCGTCTTTTTTTTTCGCCTACGACTCATTTTTAGGCACAGTTAATAATTTGGGTGTTTATATGTCAAGCGGTCGACTTCATATTTAAATTAGTCTATTTCAATGAGAGTAGATTATGCATAAAAAGGAAAAAAGTTCTTCTGTCATCTAAATAAGCTAAAAAGGGATTCCCCCTCCGTATTACTACGTCGATGTGACATGGTAAAAAGAAATTAGTCAGGAAATTGTTTTTAAAATAAGTGAATCAAGAATGGTCAAGATGTCTGAGAGATAAGATAAAATTACATCGAAAAAAATAAATAAATAAATAAAAATAATAAATAAATAAATAAAATAAAAGGGTTAGATTTGTTTGGTTTAAAAAGAGGATAGAATAAAATATAAAATAAGATAAAGTGTGCAAAGAAAATACAAAAAAAAAAAAAAAAAAAAAAAAAAAAAATGTACTTAGCTTTTTCTGGGCTGTAACAGATTCCTCCCTCAACCACCAAACAGTAACATAAAAAAACATTTCTGGAAAAAAGCATTAGAAAAAAGCTTTCCTTACAACTTTTCTTCCGTTTTTTTTTTTAATTTATTTTTTTTTATCTGCTTTTCACACACACACACACACAAATGCACAAAAAACTTTCTTCCTTAAAAGTTTTATTCAAAAACGTTTGATTAAAACTTGAAAAAAAAACCCATCAAAATGTTTTTTCTGTTCTCCATTATCATTTACTTGTAATGGCTTAACAGCTAAGGAAGACTCGTCCAACAGTTTCCGGTTATCTCATCTGGACAGGCACACTTCTGCTGTGCACACCCAAGTAACTTCATGAAATTGTAGGTCGGTAAATGCAGAAGTACTGCAAGTACTAATTCGACAACAGGAATTTTGGAATGAAATGCGTAAACACAATTGAATGGAAAAAAAAAAAAAAATTATATATCAACAATTTTACAGAAACATAAAATATACTTTGAAAGATCATAGTTTGTTCGTCCCCCGACAAAGCAGGGATTGGACCTCGTAATTCACTCCCATTCATTTGTTCGTACTTTTAAGAACCACACCTTGGATTTTTTTTAATTTTGCACAAACATTATTCATGGTGAAAATAAATTTTTGCCAGAACAAATTTTCTGGGATAATTTTTGTTGCCCTCCTAGGAGCTATTATAGGAGTAAAATTACTCCCAAGTCGTTCATCCGTTTGCAGTTTTCTCAATAACCATGCTTGGACTTTATAAAAATTTTGCGCAAACATTTGTCATGGTAAAAGTAAATTTTTCAATCGTGGAGGGGAACCCCGCATGCTTGTTTGGTAAAGTTTTAAAGTTCTGGAATAAGAAATAGATGAAAGCATCCAAAATTTTAATTCAAAGTTCTGTGTGTGTGTAATTTTACCTCTTAGGTGGCTGGGTTCACTGGATATATAGCAGCAGGCTTAAAGGAATTTCAGCATCGGGCATTCTAGTCTTTTAATGACTATTGTTGACATTGAGAATCGACGTGCAACATAGGCGTTACACTGAAGAACTTTGAATTTCAGCTCAGCAAACCCTGTTTTACATGATTTTCTAAGATAGCATCGATTTGCTAATCCGACACAGGATTATTAGTTTCAGAGTTTGAAACGCTTTTCATTGGTTCAAAGTACTTTGGGTTAACATGTTCATGTAAAAACTTGCTTTTGGAAGTGAGAGAGAGTGAATTGAAAGAAAGACTGGAACTTATTTGAACCATCTGCTTTTAGCGTTCATCCGACTGGTGTCTCAGTTTTACTACAAAGTCATCCGTTTGTTGCCATTACTCCCAGCTGCTCTCATTTGATCATTTAACTGATTTCCTGATGAAACTAATCATTTATGATATAATTGAACATGGCACTTATTCAGAATTCACCTTATATTAAAAAAAAAAAAACCCCAGAAAATCTTATATGATTTACATACCAGTTACAGAATGAAAATATCACATTCCAAAAATCATATAAATTGAATAAGTAGTTTAATTTTTAATAAGAAAATCAAATTTTATTAGTATCTGAAGAGTGATTGTCTCTCTCCCTATTTTGAAAAAAAATGTCAAGAAACAAAGAAATAACTGAACAATAATTAAAACTTATTAGATTAAATTTGTAATGCTTATGAATTCCCATTAATCATTTATAAATTTTTTATGAAACTACTTGATAGATATAGATATATGATATGATTTTTGGAATATGATATTTTTGTTACAGATACTTATGTCATACATATTTTTATTTACTTCTGATTAAAGGTATGAGAGGGAATTATGAACAAGGATCGTGAACTCCAATATTTGTTTTTGTTGTTTAATATTGTGATGCGTTAATGATTTTACCGTAACATGTTATCCCATTGTTGCCTTATTTTTCTTTTGTACTTCGTCCCATCATTGCCATGTGTTGTGCTTTATCGAGTTGTTATTTTAATATGGTTTATGCTTTGTCGTCTCGTTTTGTCCCTGTTGTGATGTTCTTTTTTGTCTCTGTTGTGACTTTGTTGTGTTGCCCTCGTTGTTGTGTTCTTTTTGTGTTGAATAGCAGGGGGCTCATATTGGGGACACATTAACGGGGACTCAGAACAAATGACGATGATAACGAGGGAGACACTTATATCAGACTGCGATGATTCTTGGAGATTTCATATTAATAATACAGACTGCGTGATATGATGCAACAGTTCTTATACACATATAGAGGGAAGGAGATCCTTCACATGATGATGGTTGGGGGGGATACAGAACTTGGAAGGGGTTACACAAAGTTCGTTACAAGATGATGATAAAAACACATTTACCTTTTCTGTTGTAAGGAATGACAATACGAGACACACAGTTACGGTGATGTCAGGAATTCAAGCCGTTGTGGCTTTGTTGTTTTGCCACCCGTTGTGGCTTTGTTTTGTCACCCGTTGTGGCTTTGTTGTTTTGTCACCCGTTGTGGCTTTGTTGTTTTGCCACCCGTTGTGGCTTTGTTGTTTTGCCACCCGTTGTGGCTTTGTTTTGTCACCCGTTGTGGCTTTGTTGTTTTGCCACCCGTTGTGGCTTTGTTGTTTTGTTCCTCATTGTGACTTTGTTTTTTTGTCTCTGTTGTGGCTTTGTTGTTGTTTCCCCTGTTGTGGCTTTGTTGTTTTGTCCCCCTGTTGTGACTTTATTTTGTCACCTGTTGTGGCTTTGTTTTGTCATCTGTTGTGGCTCTGTTATTTTGCCCCCAATTGTGGCTTTGTTCTTTTGTCCCCATTGTTGTGTTCTTTTTTTGTCCCCCCTTGTGGCAGTGTTGTTTTGTCCTCTGTTGTGGCAGTGTTGTTTTGTCACCTGTTGTGGCTTTGTTGTTTTGTCACCTGTTGTGGTGTTGTTTTGTCACCTGTTGTGGCTTTGTTGTTTTGTCCTCTGTTGTGGCTTTGTTGTTTTGTCCTCTGTTGTGGCTTTGTTGTTTTGTCACCTGTTGTGGCTTTGTTGTTTTGTCACCTGTTGTGGCTTTGTTGTTTTGTCACCTGTTGTGGCTTTGTTGTTTTGTCCTCTGTTGTGGCTTTGTTGTTTTGTCCCCGTTGTTGTTACTTTTTGTCCTCTATTGTGAATTTGTTGTTTTGTTCCCCATTGTGGCTTTGTTCTTTTGTCCCCAATGTTGTGTTCTTTTTTGTCTCTGTGATGACTTTGTTGTTTCCCTTGTTGTGGCTCTATTATTTTGCCCCCCCCCACCCATTGTGGCTTTGTTCTTTTGTCCCCATTGTTGTGTTCTTTTTTGTCCCCTGTTGTGGCTTTGTTGTTTTGTCCCCTGATGTGGATTTGGTGCTTTGTTAAATGTCCCATTGTTGCTTTACTGTCACATGAATCTGTTATTGTATTCTATTTGAATAACTCTATTTGCTGAATAAACTATTCATATTAATATTTCGCTTTGACTAAATACGAAGAATCATGAATTCTTTACATTTTTTTTCTCTTCTAGTTTTTGCATCTCCAAATTCTTAGAAACGAAACGCTACACGCCGTGTCCTATGTGCAAAGTTCCTTTGACAAAAAGGTAGGTTTTCTTTTTAATATTGATCTTGTTCAACTTTTGTTTTTAAGGTTCAAACAACAAAACACTTTATGATGTGTTTGATATAATTTTTTTTTATGACTACTTCATTTAATCACATAAAAATTAATATACAAAAGTATGCTTTTATGCGTAAGTATTTACTTCAACAGTGCTCAATACATAGGTAGAGCTAGGTAGTAAGTTGCCATATATTTTATAACTTACGATATATATAGTAATAAAATATATATGGCAATTAAGCTACACAGAATCTTCCGCGTTTCATCCACGCTAGGATTCATCAGGCTTAAAGTTTATGCATAAATTTATACTTTTATATATTAATTTATGTGATTAAATTAAGTAATCATATATATATATATATATATATATATATAATTATGCGTGTGTATATATACTCTAATGCTAATTATATCGGCCCCTTTAAAAACTGGTTTCTTATTGAAATTTTACGTTGAAATGAGAAAAGTTGGTCGCTTTAGCCGACGTGTGCAGATCGTGATGTTAAAAATCATTTGATCACGCTCTACCTTCTTGAATAACATTTACGCTTTTTATAAATGTTAATTTTAACTTGATTCTCACTGTGGTTCACGTTGACCGTGTGGGTTTGTTCCTTTCTAATTAAGTCAGAGATGTCTTCGTGACCGGGTTTGAATCTTCCGACCGGTGGTAATTGTGACTCCTTGCACTGATGATTCTTGAAAAGGAAACACTAATGTCTGTAGTTATTTAAAAATAATTATACATCAGCTCAAATGTTTTATGGCATTAACATAATGCTATAAAGGGTACAGTTGTGTATTGAGAGATGTGGGGGAGGGATAAGACTTGTGTGTTTGTGTCTTCAACAAGAGTGGATTTCTCAAATAGAAGTTCAGTTAATTTTTGTACCGCACTTCACAAAGATATTTTTCCTGGTCAGCTATAATAAAGAACCAAACTGTAAATCTTTAATATTGCCAAGTGACGGTTGAAGCTGACGGTAACGCGCAAGTGGCTGTTGAAGCTGACGGTAACGCGCAAGTGGCTGTTGAAGCTGACGGTAACGCGCAAGTGGCTGTTGAAGCTGACGGTAACACGCAAGTGGCGGTTGAAGCTGACGGTAACGCGCAAGTGACGGTTGAAGCTGACGGTAACGCGCAAGTGACGGTTGAAGCTGACGGTAACGCGCAAGTGGCGGTTGAAGCTGACGGTAACGCGCAAGTGGCGGTTGAAGCTGACGGTAACGCGCAAGTGGCGGTTGAAGCTGACGGTAACGCGCAAGTGGCGGTTGAAGCTGACGGTAACGCGCAAGTGGCGGTTGAAGCTGAGTCGATGCAACGCAATTATTTTCAGAACAAAATTTATTAATAAATAATGGTTAACAAAATTTATTAATAAATAATGGTTAATCTATAAAACTACATCGGATATGAAAAGTCAAAAAGCAAAACGAGACCTTGTTTGTCGTTTACATAGATGATCCAGTGAGAGGTGATTTTATTGTATACTATATGCAAATATGTTTTTAATTAAAAAATGTTTTTTTCCTCTTCAGAAGTCTTCAAGAGAATTGTAGACTTAAAAGCATCATCGACACAGTGAAGAAGTTGGTTTCAGCCATCGAAGCAGACACGGGTTGGATGTGTAAGTTGATTTGTTAAATCTGATTTCTTAGATCCAAGAGAATTTGAAGCACATCTTTTAACCTGTTATATATATATATATATTTTACACAGTGGTCACCACTTATCAAGGCCCGGAAGCCACTCAGGGATAAGGGTTATTGCAAGTACAGTACGTTAGTGTGGAGATTTGATGAAGTGTTTACTTAAGGGGGCGGTTCATTAGGAATTTGTTAACGTTGGACTTGAAAACATCCAAGTTGTAGTCAGGTGGGAAGCAGGCAGACGGAACAGAGTTCCACAGGCGTGCAGTTCTAAGAAAGAAGCCTTGTTCATGGAATCCACGTTTTGATTTAGGCACAGATAAAGAGTGGGGGAAATTTTTCACAGTGGATTGAGCTAGACGGGTGTTTTTCGTGAAAGATTGGCGAGGGGGGGCCAGAGATTGGAGTTCAGACGAGCACCTGCCATGGAAGTAACGATAAAACAAGGATAAGCTCGCAACGTCTCTTCTGTGGGAGAGAGGTTGCAGGGTAGAGAAAAGGGCATCCCCCACTAAGCCACGAAGTCTATTTTGTACTCTGTCAAGGCAGGATAGGCTGTTTTTAGCAGCTCCTGCCCAGATATGGCAACAGTATTCTATCCTTGGATGTACTTGGCTTTTATATATATATATATATATATATATATATATATATATATGGAAAAAAAGGAAGGTCTTTCTGTGCATATTTTTCTTTATTCCTCAATCACTAGTTGCTAAACTTCTATCTTACCATCGATATGGATTTAGGCAAGCCCGTCCTACGGCAGATATTCTAACTGTAAACTCTGAATGTATATACCATGCACTGGATAAGGCAGAAGAGGGCAATAGCCCTAGATATATCTAAGGTTTTTGACAGGATATGGCATGATGGTCTTCTCATGGAAATCAGATCCTATGGTATTACTGGACGAATACTTAACATAATTAAATCCTTCTAAAATCCAGGTTGTCCTTGATGATCGTACGTCCAAACAAATCTATATATCTATAAAAGTGAACGTGTCTGTGTGTTTGTCTGTGTACATTTTCCGTCGCAATAACTCTGTTAATTTTCAGTCTACAGACTCAAAATTTGATATACAGGGTACTGAGATTTGGGAAAATCTATGTGATCGGTTTTCGACCAGAAATTTGGCTGTTAAGGGGTCTAAGTTCAATGATTTGATTTTTGAAAACTCTACCAAACTCCTCCAACAATTTGGTGTCTAAAAACTTGAAATTTTAGATATAGGTTCCTTGGACATGGATCTAACTTAATAACTCGATTTGAGCCCAAGACAATAAATTTTAAGGGATCATAATAGGGGTCAAAGTTTAAAAAAAAATTGACCTTTTTTTTTTTTTTTTGCTCAGCATACACCCGGGCAATGCTGGGCATCTATGCTCGTATGATATAAATGTGAGTGTACCTCATGTGGGTTTGGCTAGTAACTAGTTGTCAAAGTAAGTTTGTCTGTAGAGCCCTGTAGCACTTGTGGCAAGTGAGCTACACAGAAATATTTATCATCAGCTTGAAACACAAACATTCCTTTAACTAATTTTTATACTATATATAATTACAGGGTTTGCACAAGCCTTGAATTTTCTTGAACACTGCTTATTTCTATTATTACTTTAAAAAGGCCTTGTGAATATGAATTTTGAAAATCCTATTTTATATTCAGTAAAAATTTGTGTCGGAATATTAAAAATAAAATCGAAATAAATAGTATTATAATACTTTTAAAATTAATAAAAATATTAATAAAATATTTTTTAGATATTAAAATACTATAAAAATATATTTAAAATATAAAACATAAAATCAAAATAAATAGTATTATAATACTTTTAAAATTAATAAAAATATTAAAATATTTTTTAGATATTAAAATACTATAAAAATATTTTTAAAATATAAAACATAAAATCAAAATAAATACATCATATTACTTCTGGTGTTGTCACCTCTTTTTCTCCAAACTATCCATATACTTTACAGATGGAGCTGAAGTGAAATTCAAAATCGAAATAAATATTAAAAAAAAGATATTAATTGAAATATTAAGCGTTTATGTAGTTCGTGCTGTGTATTCTATAAAATTTCTTTCTTCCAACGTAATATTCTCATGCATATTTCTTTCTAAGCAAAAACATTTTTTTTTCTGAGGCATATATATATATATATATATATATATATATATATATGAAAAGATTCAATATTGACATAATAATTGATTGTTTCTGCATAACGAAACAGATCTGTAAAAAATGTACCAAAGTTTTGATATGCTAAAAGAACTGTTTGGTAAGAAAATTAAATATTTTGAACTTGGAATGTAGCTATGCTGTTATTCTTATGTGTGTGTGTATATATATAAATATCTATATATATAGCAATGTGCACCAAAATAAAAATAGTCCATCCATGAAAAAAAAGTAAAAAAATATCATTGCTCACAATACAGACGGGGCTCAGAACGTTGATGATGTCAAAATAGAAGCTTGGTTTTAGATGCATTAAAATTAATTCCTTATTGCACCAAGATCAGAAGAGAGAGAATCAGAGAGAATTGTCTGCATTTTTAGTTAAATACTGTGAAATTAGTTAAATACTGTGAAAATTGACTTCTGAACTCAAGAGTGCAAATTTTCTGACTTCAATATTTACAACACTACTATCACTACTACTAATATACAAGTCTATACTACTAATACTACTACTAATATATAGCTTTGAAGAGGTTTTAAATTGTTGCAGACTTAGAAGTTTGTGCCTTTTTCTTTTTGTCCTTCCAGACACGTCTTCTAAAAATTGCAATTCTCCTGCTCATCGCAAAAGACGGCGTGTGAATGGTACCGGTTTGAAACGCAAAGTATCCCTGGAAGATACTCCTGAGGTAAGTTGAAAATGCCCACAAATAAAAAAAATGCTTGTCCAGAATCCCTCCTATATTAAAAAAAACAAAAATACAGAAAAATGTACATAATTTTGATGGAGTAAAGCATATTCTAAAAATCATGTAAATTGATCAAGTAGTTTTATTTTTAAATAGATATTTAAAAAAAAAAAAAAAAAAAATTTAAGCGATTAATGGGAAATTGTAGATATTACAAGGCTGGGTTATAGTCAGCTAAAGTCTCCCTACGTCTTCTGCATGTCTGTTACCAGAAATGGTATCAGAATAGTTCCTTTTTTTTTATTTAGTATTTGTATTTAGAAGTGATTTATTGAATTTCTTTTTAACAAAAAGAAAATTATTGAAAATAATAGAATGTTGAGCTTGTTCTTGTTCAGTTGTGAGGAAAACATGTTCTTCATTATCTCCTGTTACTTGCGGAAGTTCTCACCACTGATCAACCATATCCCAATTGATACACACTGGACATTCATTTTCTGCAGCTGGTTCTATAATCCACCAATGGCCATAATTTCCAGTTGATTTTGGTTGTGTACTCATAATCTTCCTTTTTTTTCCACTCATTACTTTATATTCCACTATTTTTCCTTTCCTCGGTTTTGTAGTTTTGTCTTTCAGTTTCTTCCTGTTACCATTGCAATTTTCGTCATGTTGATCTTCAACTTCCTCTTCCAAGACTTCATTCATCTCATTTAAGGGAACTGTATTTTCTTTATTCCTTGGCATTCCAAGGTCCTTGTTTATCTTCATCAAGTGACATGGATGCATCCTGTAAAATGCTCATCCGTGTCGGATCAATACACATTGACCCTCTTTACTCAAAACTTTGGCAAGGCAACACCATCCTTTATAGTTTTGTCTTCTATAGTAAACGCTGTCCAGTCACAAATCATTCATCTGCATAATGTTTTATATTAAATCGCAGTGCTCTCCAAATTTTTTTAACTTGATTCAGCTTCCGTGAACCTTTCTCTCACAGAATGTAAGGCATTTAAATTTATTCCAACCATATCACTGGTTGTTGAAGTGTCTAATGCGGATAACTGGTCTATCAAAACCGACAGCATATTTATTAAAATCGGCTCATTTGGGTCATATGCCCAGAATGATTCTGAAAAGCATTTTTGGCACTAACAGCCCAAGCCAAAGCTATTTCTGGTTCACATTTCTCATCTTCCAATGTTTTCTCCATTGCTTCAGCCAATATTAAATTGTGATGTTTTACATTGCCATTGCTGAATGGACTTTCAGCAGCTGCAGTGCAGATTTCAATATTCAGGTTTTCATTCATCTCTCTATAACCATCATTATTAAATTCTCCCTCATTATCACTCAAGAAGGGCTTGGGAAATCCAAAATATGCTATCTACGTTAAAAATATGTTGCGAATAATTTCTTCATTCTTCTTGGTTTTAATCAGCCTGGCAGTAGAGTACCTAATAGATGCATCAATTAGATGTAAAATCCATCATTGGTTATGTCTGAATTCTTTTAAGTCCATACATACAGTGTCATTAAACCAGTTTCCAAGAGCCAATCCCACCACCGGATGAAGAACAGGGGTCTTCTAAACCTTAAACAAACTTTCGCTGCATGAGCAATTTCTCAGCCTTTGTTCTTTTTTTCATTCTAGAGCATTTTTTTAAAGCCTCACAAAGTTTGGTGACTTTTCAGCCTGCAAAAACATTTGTCAATGGAAGACTATAATGTCCAGAAGTTGTCTTTTGCAATTTTATATATTTGCCTAAAACCTTACAGCTGTCACTTTTAAAATCTAGTACCACGCTAGCAGTTTTCATTGATTTATGACTTTGTAACAAAAGTAAATCATTTTTGATAATGTCAGCCTCTATGTATGCTCTGACACTTTTTACACATCCTATAATTTAACTGCTTTAATTGTATTTACCTCCTCTCCATCATCAAAACAAAATGTCCTATTGGATTTAAGTCTTCACTAACTGCTTATCACGGTCATTTAATGTACCAAGAAATACATTCAACCAAAATTCTCCAATAACAGTTCTAGAACAGACAGAATCCAGCACTGCCATACTCAGTGTCTCTTACAAGATTGGACATTTTTATATTAGAATCATTTATCAGTGTTTGATAACAAAACTCGAAATTAATGACTTGAATCCATGACCGTGTTAATATTTTTAATGCTAAAACCATTGCAATCTCTCGAAAAAAATGCCTAATGGAACCACATTTGAAACAACGCATTATCCTACCTTGTCTGTCGGGTTAGGATTTGTTTTGTTTTCCTTTTTTACTTCTGTTCCGATTGAAATTTACAATTTCAATTTCTTCCTTGATAACGGGAACTGTTTTGCATTCCAATAAAGAAATATCAGAAAACTTTTTTTAAAAAGTATCCTTCATTTTTTAAAAAATATCCTTCATTTTTTAAAAAGTATCCTTCATTGTTTATAAAAAGTATCCTTCATTGTTTATAAAAAGTATCCTTCATTGTTTATAAAAAGTATCCTTCATTGTTGCGTACGTTAAACTTCTACATGTTGTCCTCGCTAATTTTTTGTTTTTTCTGCATTTAAAACAAAAAATGCTTGAACTCCTTCCGGCAGAGAAATTCCATATTTATGTAATTTCTGGTACGCACAAAACAGTCGTTTATGCTTCTTCCAGCAGTTCTTTTGGTACTTGTACGGTTTAATCAAGACATTAAAAAATGAAAATATCGAGAAAAAGATTAAATTGTACATATCTGTTATGGAATGAAGTTCTCCTAAAAAAAATTTCACTTAATTTCATCAAGAAGTTTTTTTTTTTTTTTTTTTTACAGCGAAAAAGCAATTTGTTATGATACCGAGCAAAAAGGTTCGATTTTTAGGAAGGAAAGCTAGTATTAAAGATGGGGAGGGAGTGTCGGCGTTTTACATGGAGTTATCTCCCTATGATGTTTCTAGAATTCAAACAAAAATTTTCAAAAAATCCAAGATGCCTGCCTTCAACGCACTCTCATAAAAACGTTTTTCTGCTGTAAAAAAAAAACTACTCGATCAAATTAAATGAAATTTTTTTTCGGAGATCTTCAGTTCAAAACGGATACGTACAATATAACCTTTTTTCGATATTTTCAATTTTTAATGTCTTGATTAAACTGTACAAAAGAGTTGCAAACCTGATAGGCTCTGAACTGGCATCTAAGCTTCAGCCTCTGTCCCATCGACGAAATGTTGCATCCCTCTGCCTGTTCTACAAGTATTTTAGTGGTGAATGCTCTGACGAACTGCAAGCACTTGTGCCCCCACGACGTGAGCACCCTCAACAAACCCGACAGGCTGCTAAATCCCACCCCCACACTGTAGAGGTCCCTAGATGTAAAAGATCTTTCTACTCCAATAGTTTCTTCCCAAGAACCGCTAGACTTTGGAATTCCATTCCAGGTCCCTGTTTCCCCAACTGTACTGACATGCAGAAGTTCAAGTGTAATGTGAACCAACATCTTGCTGTCCAAATCCCTACATAGTACCCCAGTAGTTGTTGCCCCTGATAGTAGCCCCCTACACCAAAGTGGCAATTTGCCTTGTTTGGGGTGAAAATGTAATTAAAAAAAAACAAAAAAACAAGTACCGTTCTTTTGTAAGAGTAAATTCCTTGAATGACATACTTTTTCCTTGGTTAAATCCATGAAGAAAGACTGTATACTTATGTCTTGTTTCCACTCATTATACAATTCTTCACTCTGGCTGTTTTGTAAATGATGCCATCTTCCTTTCAATTCTGTTTCAACATAAGTTGAACAGGTATAATATCTGTCTCACGAAAGAATACGCTCTGCTATTAATTTTAGTTCATTTAGTACTTTCCATGATGTAGGATGAACACATGCTACTGTTGGCCAGACGCCATATTGAATATCCACTCGAGACAAGGGGGGGGGCATAACTAAATATGTAGAAGAAAGCCACTAAGTTTGATAACTCCAACTATAACCTGAGGCTGGTTTTGCAAGTTTGAACTTTTGTAGAGTTATCTGTCCTTGTCCTCAACATGCCGATCTGAGAGGACCCCTTTTTTTGCTTACTCAAACAATTTGATTTTCTTAGTTAAAAATAAAACTACTTGATCAATTTGCATGATTTTTGGACTATGATATTTGAAGATATAAAGAACTTGAAGCATAAAAACTTTTCAAAATTGCTGGATTTGGCATTAAATAATCCAAAAAGTTTTGCTATACCATAAAACCAAATACACTAGTTTTTTTGTGTGTTGAACTTAGGAGGATATAAACCAACCTACTAAACTCAATACGCACAATAACAAAATAAGATGATGACATGGGAGACATAGATTTCCCGCACTCTTTATCTGTGCCTAAACATAAACGTAGATTCCATGAACAAAGCTGCTTTCTTAGAACTGCACGCCTGTGGAACTCTGTTCCGTTTTCCTGCTTTCCAACTTTTTTTTTTTTTTTTTTTTTTACAAAGGCATCACCACATTATCAAGGCCCAGAGGCCACTCAAGGATAAGGGTTAAAGAGTGTACAGTAGAAGTTGGTCAATATAGTAATCATTAGTAATGAAAATTTGGTAAATTTAATAACTTATATGGAACGGCTCATCAAGAACTTATTTACCTTAGACTTGAACACAACCATATTGTAGTCAGCCGGAAAGCAGGAAAACGGAAGACAATTCCACAGGCGTGCAGTTCTAAGAAAGAAGCTTTGTTCATGGAATCTATGTTTAGGTTTAGGCACAGATAAAGAGTGGGGGAAATTATTGATAGTGTTTACAGCTAGACGAGTGTTTCTTGTGAAAGTTTGGCGAGGGGGGACCATAGATTGAAGCTCAGTTGAACACTTTCCATGAAAATAACGATACATCAGAGACAAACTCGCAACATCTCTTCTGTGAGATAGAGGTTGTAAGGAGGAGAAAAGGACATCTCCTACGAGGCTACGAAGTCTATTTTGAACTCTATCAAGGCAGGACAAGTCCTTTCTAGCAGCTCCTGCCCAGATGTGGCAACAGTATTCCATCCTTGGACTGACTATAATATAGTTGTCTTCAAGACCAATTGAACAAGTTCTTGATGAGCCATCCCCTTAAGTAATCCAATTTACCAAATTTCCACTACCAGTGATTATTACAACATTTTCTCCTTGACTACTGTGCACTAATTAACCCTTATCCTCCAGTGGCCTTTGGACCTTGATAAGTGGTAACTCCTTTGTAGAAAAAAAAAAAAAATATCAACCAAACCAAGAACCTAACAACTGACACTAAATCAAATAAACCACAAAAAACTTGTACATTATAACCCGGATATAAGAGACCCGATTATAAGAGAAACGGATGTAAGAGGTTCTCTGGTCCCATATTAGAGCCTGTGTTAATCTACAGTGTAACTCGGATATAAGCGAGATGTAGGGACCTCAGAAGAAGTCTCATATCCTGATCACACTGTATTATCCACAAGCAGGTGGAGCACCGTATAAGACAACTAACTCACTCATCAAACTAAAAATATAAAATCTCTATAACATATACCAAATAGTTCTCTTCGAAATCTACATAATCTTAAATGTCAGTAGAACAGTTGATGTCGTTAATCAAAAATAAACATAACAGCTAAACCAAACTAATAAAGAAGAAATAAATAACTTTAAGCATAAAACTTGGTTATAGTCAGCTAACATACTTCCTAACTTCTGGTGTGGCTGCTACCAGAAGCGGTGACTAGGCAAATCTGTTCCTTCGCTTTCTTTTTTTTCTCTCTGACGCCTATATCTCCCTTGAGTATGTACTCCTTTTTTTTTTTTTTTAATCTTTTTTTTTCTTTTTTAAATAATCATTGAAAAGTTTTTTCGGTCTTATTTTTAATTAAACATTATTGCACTTAGTTTAATTTTTTTTAGAATTATTGGAAACGCTTTTAAAAATCTTTTAAAACTATTTTTTGGAGTATTCTGTATTGGTTACATTTTTTTTATGATGTTTAAAATTTTTTTTTTTTTTTTTCAATAATTTTATTTTTATACTTTTAAAAACATACTTTTATTTTTAAAATAAAATAAAAATAAATTTTCATAATCTCATGTCTTATAAAATTTCAAATAAAATAAAAAATTTTATTTTTTAATTTTGTTATTAAAAGTGCAAAGACATATTGCATTATTTTTATCTTTTCATAATTATTTTTCAGTAATGTCCTTTTCTTATATTTTATTTCAATAAATCGCTCATCAGTAGAAATACTGGACAGCAGTAAAAGCAAAGGAACTGATTTGCCTTGTCACCTCTGTCAGCTGAAAACAAAAAATATTTTTCAAAATTAATGGATTAAGTATTAGATAACCCGAAAAGTGTTGATATGCCATGGAACAAAAACAAAGTAAATACTTATTTTTCTTGTTTGTCTACCTTATATGACTTTTGTAATTTCTTGTTCATCTTTTTATAACTGATATCCTTTTTGGCTTTTATGTCACCCACAATCATTACTCACTTATATGACTTTTGTAATTTCTTGTTCATCTTTTTATAACTGATATCCTTTATGGCTTTTATGTCACCCACAATCATTACTCACTTATATGACTTTTGTAATTTCTTGTTCATCTTTTTATAACTGATATCCTTTTTGGCTTTTATGTCACCCACAATCATTACTCACTTATATGACTTTTGTAATTTCTTGTTCATCTTTTTATAACTGATATCCTTTTTGGCTTTTATGTCACCCACAATCATTACTCACTTATATGACTTTTGTAATTTCTTGTTCATCTTTTTATAACTGATATCCTTTATGGCTTTTATGTCACCCACAATCATTACTCACTTATATGACTTTTGTAATTTCTTGTTCATCTTTTTATAACTGATATCCTTTATGGCTTTTATGTCACCCACAATCATTACTCACTTATATGACTTTTGTAATTTCTTGTTCATCTTTTTATAACTGATATCCTTTTTGGCTTTTATGTCACCCACAATCATTACTCACTTATATGACTTTTGTAATTTCTTGTTCATCTTTTTATAACTGATTTCTTTTTGGCTTTTATGTCACCCACAATCATTACTCACTTATATGACTTTTGTAATTTCTTGTTCATCTTTTTATAACTGATATCCTTTATGGCTTTTATGTCACCCACAATCATTACTCACTTATATGATTTTGTAATTTCTTGTTCATCTTTTTATAACTGATATCCTTTTTGGCTTTTATGTCACCCACAATCATTACTCACTTATATGACTTTTGTAATTTCTTGTTCATCTTTTTATAACTGATTTCCTTTTTGGCTTTTATGTCACCCACAATCATTACTCACTTATATGACTTTTGTAATTTCTTGTTCATCTTTTTATAACTGATATCCTTTTTGGCTTTTATGTCACCCACAATCATTACTCACTTATATGACTTTTGTAATTTCTTGTTCATCTTTTTATAACTGATATCCTTTTTGGCTTTTATGTCACCCACAATCATTACTCACTTATATGATTTTGTAATTTCTTGTTCATCTTTTTATAACTGATTTCCTTTATGGCTTTTATGTCACCCACAATCATTACTCACTTATATGACTTTGTATTTTCTTGTTCATCTTTTTATAACTGATATCCTTTATGGCTTTTATGTCACCCACAATCATTACTCACTTATATGACTTTGTATTTTCTTGTTCATCTTTTTATAACTGATATCCTTTTTGGCTTTTATGTCACCCACAATCATTACTCACTTATATGATTTTGTAATTTCTTGTTCATCTTTTTATAACTGATTTCCTTTTTGGCTTTTATGTCACCCACAATCATTACTCACTTATATGACTTTTGTAATTTCTTGTTCATCTTTTTATAACTGATATCCTTTATGGCTTTTATGTCACCCACAATCATTACTCACTTATGACTTTTGTAATTTCTTGTTCATCTTTTTATAACTGATATCCTTTTTGGCTTTTATGTCACCCACAATCATTACTCACTTATATGATTTTGTAATTTCTTGTTCATCTTTTTATAACTGATTTCCTTTTTGGCTTTTATGTCACCCACAATCATTACTCACTTATATGATTTTGTAATTTCTTGTTCATCTTTTTATAACTGATATCCTTTTTGGCTTTTATGTCACCCACAATCATTACTCACTTATATGACTTTGTATTTTCTTGTTCGTCTATTGCAATTCTCTATCTATATAAGACCCAAGTACGTCCAAAGATGAAGTACTGCTGCCACATCTGGGCAGGGGCTGCAAAAAACATCCTATCCTGCCTTGACAAAGTACAAAATAGACTCTGGCTTGCTGGGGGATGCCCTTTTCTCTACCCGGCAACCTCTTTCCCACAGAAGAGACGTAGCGAGCCTGTCATTGTTCTATCGTTACTTCCATGGCAGGTGCTCGTCTGAGCTCCATTCTCTGGTCCCTCCTCGCCAATCTTTCTCAAAAAACACCCGACTAGCTGAAACCACCGTCAATAATTTTCCCCACTCCCTATCTGTGCCTAAACCAAAACGTAGATATCATGAACACTGGGCAACACTGGGTACCCTCGCTAGCCTTTTTATCCCTGATATTCTTTTTGGCTTTTATGACACCCACAGTCATTACTCACTTTTGAAATTCATATCAAATGTCTCAAAAAATATTTCATTCACTTCAAGATTTCAATATTTTATCATTCATTCACTTTTGCTTGAAGTTATTTTTGAGATGATGATTTGATTTTTCGTTTTTGGGTTCTTCAGGTTACTGTTCTAATTTTGAATACTATTTTCACAACGTTTTCGTCAATGTAACCACCAACCTTCTTCAGGTGTATTTTGTCACAGTCGGCAGTCTTTCTGTCGAACACTGGAATTTATACAGAATTTCAAACGGAACCCTTTTTTTTTTTTTTTTTTTTTTATATATTTCATAGAGGTTACGTGTACTCATTCTGTCAGCTATGACTGGTTAGAGGTCCTAATGCAATAAAATAAAAAATATGTTTATGAATTATTAGGACCATTACCCAGTCATGACTGGCAGAACAAGAAGAGGGTTCTATTCAAAATTTTGTGCAGATTCCCAGGTTCGACAGAAACATTTCAGAGTTTGACAAGATACACCTGAAGAAAGCCGGAAGTTACATCAACTTTGTGAAAAATGCCACTCAGGATGAGAACAGTAGTCTGAAGAATCCAAATAATACAAATAAGGAATCCTCATCTAAAAAATTTAGAAACTCATGCCATCATGTAAAACGGACGTTAAACTGAATGTGTTGGCATTTTACAATGCATTAAAAATTTTCATAAATTACAAAACAGTTCTAATCTTTTTTGTAAAAGCAATTTTGTGATTTTCTCTTCAAATCTTGTAGCAGCAGAATGAAGTTAAAACCAAAAATACTCGCATTGGAACAAAGAAACGAAAATCTCTACAGGATTCTTATAAAGGTAATCGTCTCTTTGTTTTTTTTTTTTGTTTTTTTGTGTGTTTTTTTAACAACTGCAATGAAAAATTAGTGCCTATTTAGAATTTAACCTATTTTCAAAACAAAAATGGTGAAAAATATTAAAAAAAAAACTATAATGTATCTATTTCTTATGCAACACTTGTTATATTCCAAAAATCACATTTTTTTTTTTTACTTGGTGAATGCTGACGAACTACAAGCACTTGTACCCCCTCGACGTAAATGCCCCCGACAAACCAGACCAGCAGCTAAATCCCACCCCACATATTAGAGATCCCTAGGTGTAAGAAAACCTTCTACTCCAATAGTTTCTTCCCTAGAGCTGCTAGACTTTGGAACTCCCTTCCGGAATTCTGCTTTCCCAACTGTACTGACATGCAGAAGTTCAAGTGTAATGTGAACAGACATCTTGCTACTCATTTTCCTTCATAATATCCCTGCAACTTATGTCCCCGATAGTAGCCCCCTACTTCAAAGTGGCACTGTGCCTTGTTTGGGGTGAAAATTAAATTAAAAAAAAAAAAATTGATCAAATTTTTTTTTTTTTTAAAGAAAATAAAAATTCATAACAAAATGAAACCTTACGTTTTGATCCGCCAGGTTTTCTAAATAAGGGGAAGGCAACTCGATTTGAATTATCAAGATCAAAATCAACCTTATAATGGCTACAATTTTCTATTGAAAAATCATTTAAAAAAAAACAAAAAAAACTACCTGATCAATTTACATGATTTTTGGAATATGACATCTTCATACCATGATGGGTATGTGCATTATAAAGATTTTTCTTCAATTTAGTTTTTTAATATAGGTTTCATACTAAATAACTAAAAAATTTGTAAATATTTCTGGTATTTAGGTTGCTGATACACAGAGAACATTGTTGAACCATGAACCCGACTCTCATATACACTCGTTTAACTGTAAGACATTAAAAAAAAAAGGTAACAAAGACGATCCCATCTATTTCCAGCGTGAACCTCACTTTTTCTTTGCTCTCAAAATCAACTTCCGTCTTCCATTTTAGTTCTTCCATTTACTTCAGCTAATCCGCATATATGCTAGTTAGTTGCACTAGTCCTTATTTCGAAATCAACCTATCTTTGATGTACGTCATATTCCAAAAGTTACGTAAATTGATCAAGTGTTTTATTTCTAAGAAAATCAAATTTTAAAAATATCTTGAGAAATATTCGTTTCACTTGTCATTATGAAAAAAAAAAAAAAAGTCAACAATCAAAGGGAGATAATTCAACAATAATTCATAACTACTAAATTTCTGTTGTAATGCCTGTGAATTCCAATTAATCACTTAAAAATGATTTCCTTTATGAAAATAAAACTACTTGATCAATTTACTTGAATTTTGGAATACGATATGTTAGTTTCCATGATAAGTACGTACATCATGAAGATTTTTCTGTAGTTTATCTTTTTTTAACCCTGGTGTTTCAAACATGGTTAGTCCCATGGGGTGTTTATACATCCCCAATAAAAAAATGTTTATAGTGTTTTTTTTTTTTGTAAAATATAGTTATCCTGCTGGTTCATGATATATCTACAGTCCGTGTTGACCAGTTTGAATCACTTGTATCTAGTTGAATATATTAATTTAAAATAATAAAATAAATTATAAAACTAAGAAAAAAATTATTACATTAACTAAACTCGTACTTACAAAACTGAAAGAGTAATAAACTGTAAATAAAATAATAATTCCACCAAAACTTATGATAAAGAAAATACCAAGACATATTAATTCCATATTAAATATTACATGGTAGCCTAATGATACATAATATGTGCTTATATCTACAAATTTTCATTCCCACTGGAAAAATACAGAAATATTTAAATCGTACCTACATTAGTAAGCTGGGGTGACTGGACACCCTAGATGGACTAAGTGATATCTATACATATATATATGGATACAACTGTGCTATACCACATGTGCTATACTCTCATTGAGTCAGGAGAGTACTGGGAGGTAAGACAAATAAGTTGTCAACTAGGAAATATGAGCATTCAAGTAAAATTGGAGTGACAAAACATCTTATGGGACGAATGCATGATTAAAAATGGATGAATACTAAATGAAAAAGCCGTTTCCTTTCAGATGGACAATCACATTTTCTTCTCAGCTTATAATTGTTCCAATATTTCTTGTTTTATTTTCTTTACCAAATGCCATGAATAATTTGTATATTTATCTGACATCCAGCCCACTGATACACGGAGAACATTGTTGAATCATGGTCCTAACTCACAGGAATATTGAAACTAAAATATTTGATAACATTCTGAAGCAGAGGTTCTCAACTGGGGTCCACATGGACCATTTCTGGAGGCCCATAGGCAAAAGATAACAATTGGGGGTCCGCAATGATATTTTGGTTGTCCACGAAGAAAACCAACTCGTAATAGTTTTTCTTATTAAAACTTTAATTTCTACTGTAATTTTGATTTGAAAAGAAAAAAAAACTGAAGTAGACATTCAAATGAATTCGAATGTCTTTTCTAGATTTAAAAAAATGTCGATGAAATTTCCTTGAAAGAAAAAAAGTGATAAAAGCTAGTTTTAAATATGTGCCTCAAACAGTCGGTTCTTTTCCCATTGTATTGTCTGTTTAACCTTCGCCTTCCTATACTATAACCAATAGTTATGAGGGTCTACCAAAGAAAAAGGAAGGAAAAGTGGTCCATAGGTAAAAAAAAAAAAAAGGTTGAGAACCACTGTTCTAAAACTAGAAGAGAAAACCTTTACATTTTTTTTTTTGTTACTTCATATAGTTGCCACTCATCAAGAACTGGAAGCCACTCAAGGATAAAATTTAATGGGTACCGTAATGAAAATTTGATATTGATTTATTTTAGAGAAGGGCTCTTCAAGAACCTGTTCACGTCAGACTTGAAAACGTCATAATCAGCTAGGAAGCAGCTCTGGTATTGTGTTCCACAGGCGAGCAGCTCTAGGAAAAAAAGTTTTACTCATGGAATTTTTGCTTAGATTTAGGCACAGATATAGAGTAAGAGAAATTGTTGATAGTTGTTGTAGTTAGTCGAGTGTTTGTTATGAAATATTTATGGGGGTGGGGGGAGTTATTTCAAGATTGTATTAAAGAAAGCTTTGTAAAACTTGGTTCGTTTTGAGTGATGAGTAGGGCTATGACAGCAGCATATTCTTTTCATTGTTTACACTCTCGAGTGTGATATCTTTGATATCTTATATGCTTTCATATAGAGTGATGTGGTTCTCGGTTGATTAATGTGTCGGATATATACCTGAGAGTCAAAAAAATGATAAGAATATTCTGTTGTCATAGCCCTAGTGATGAGACACAAATATGAAGAAATAATTGGATAAAAACTATTCCATGGAAATGAACAATATAAAATGATTTAACAATTTTAAATGAAAATCTAACGAAGGGAAGTAACTCTTTGTGAACCTTAAGCAGATTTGGATACCATGCTATGAACAATTTCTCATCGTGGGGAAACTGTTCAGCATAACGAAACACGTATTCTTAATTCACTGTTATCTATTACTATTATACACTGATCATCATGATATTGTGCGGATATTAGTGATAGGGTGATGCCAATATTTTTCATAATTCCATTCTAAATTTTTCTAAATATTTAGCTATAGACTAGTTATTGTTGATTTAAAATTTTCAGATTACCTTGAAAACTTATTTAATACGTGGTAGTTTTTTTTTTTTTACATTGGGGTCACCACTTATCAAGGCCCAAAGGCTACTCAGGGATAAGGGTTATTGCGTGTACAGTAATCAATGAGATAGCATTGTAGTAATCATTAGTATTAGGGGTTTTGATAGTGTCTTACTTAAGGGGGCGGTTTGTCAGGAGTTTGTTTATGTTGGACTTGAAGACGTCCAAGTTGTAGTCAGGTGGGAAACAGGCAAGCAGCAGAGAGTTCCACTGGCGTGCAGTTCTAAGAAAGAAGCTTTGCTCATGGAAGCTACGTTTGGATTTAGGCACAGATAAAGAGTGGAGAAAATTATTGACAGAAGTTTCAGCCAGACGGGTGTTTCTCGTGAAAGATTGGCAAGGGAGGATGAGGGATTGGAGCTCAGACGAGCACCTGCCATGGAAATAACGATAAAACAAAGACAGGCTCGCAACGTCTCTTCTGTGGGAGAGAGGTTGCAGGGAAGGGAAAAGGGCATCTCCCACTAAACCACAAAGTCTATTTTGTACTCTGTCAAGGCAGGATAAGCTGTTTTTAGCAGCTCCTGCCCAGATGTGGCAGCAGTACTCCATCCTTGGACATACTTGGCTTTTATACAGATAGAGAATTGCATCAGTAGTGAGATATCTTCTGGAGCGGTAGAAGGATCCCACCATTTTCTCAGCGTCCCTGGCAACAGATTTGATTAAAGTTTAAAATCAAGTGGAAATTTGTTTTGAACAAATAAAAAAAAGAAATTTAAAAGAATCGTTTTTGGAAAGCAACCCCTATTGTGCGTTAGAAGCAGATGTGCGTCATTGAATTGTTTCATGTAAAAAAAAATTAGATCAATCAACATTCAATATCTGTTTAACATTTGCTAAGCTGAAGCAGTAATTAGGAGATGGGTTTGTTGATATCAGTGGTTACATAGATCTAAGTGACAACAAAGCGTGCTCTAGACGCCCATGCACAGCCGCCATCTTATCGTTGGTAAAAGTTCATTAAGAATGCTGGTGACTATGTAGAAAAATAAATTCTGGAGCACAAAAAGGTTACTCGTTTTAATGGTAGCACTTCCGTCTTCGTAGCTTTTCAATTATTTTTTAGTTGAGAAAAATATTTACTTTACGATGATTCTCGTATATCTAGACATTTATAAAGTTGAGTTTATTTTTTCTTGCTCTGACATTGATATTAAAAGCCTACTTTTTCTATTTAAAAATTCTTAAAAAATTATACTCACAGATATGCGAACGATTACATGAAGGTTAACTAATTTGCATATTCCTTTGACAAAATTAATGTTCATTAATTAATTTTTTATGGTTTCTTATTAGATAATTGGTTTCATTTCACTATTATGCTGAATTCTATTTATGCATAGTTTCTACATTCTGTATAATTGCATAGAATTTAAGATGAAAATTTTTTAGAAATATTTTTATATATAACTATATATAAATATTTTTTGCGGGTTACAAAATTTTGTTATGGCTATGTAAAGACCAAATTTAAACTTGTTCGAAAACATTATTTTAGATTGTGAAATTAAAAAATAAAAATGAATGCGTCAGCTGACCGGTTTTGAAGCTTGCTCAACAGAGCTAAAATCGAGCTTAATTACGTTTTAAAAAGAAAGGGGGGGGGCAATGAATCGGAGATGAAAAAGTAGGGGGGAATATGTATGTATAGAAAAAAAAAGGGGGGGTTAATTATTGAATAGGAACTAGATTAAGCCCTAAGAGATTCTCTTTTTGTTTGCAAAGAGAAGGTCTTAATATATATAGTTTCTAGGATTTTGAGATGGTAAAGAGAGTGTGACTTGCTAAGGATGGAAAAAAAGTCCACACTAAAATTCGAAACGCAAATTATAAATAATCGTATTTGCGCTTCGAATTTTAGTGTGGACTTTTTTTCCATCCTTAGCAAGTCGCAGTCTCTTTACCATCTCAAAATCCTAGAAACTATATATATTAAGACCTTCTCTTTGCAAACAAAAAGAGAATCTCTTAGGGCTTAATCTAGTTCCTATTCAATAATTAACCCCCCCTTTTTTTTTCTATACATACATATTCCCCCCTACTTTTTCATCTCCGATTCATTGCCCCCCCCCCTTTCTTTTTAAAACGTAATTAAGCTCGATTTTAGCTCTGTTGAGCAAGCTTCAAAACCGGTCAGCTGACACATTCATTTTTATTTTTTAATTTCACAATCTGAAATAATGTTTTCGAACAAGTTTAAATTTGGTCTTTACATAACCATAACTATATATATACATATTAAACTGACCTTGCCGGTGTGTGTGAAAACTCTTTACCAAACTGCGCTCTGAATATTTGGTCTACAGAGATGAAATTTGATATATAGGGTATTTGAACCCTGAAAACATTTTTTGATCAAAATTAAAAAAAATACAGTTGACCATGGCTAACTTCAGAGCATGCACATTTTTAGTTTGAAGTTGCTTAATTTTTAGGGTTTTTTTTATCCATCTGGCCGCAGCTCAAATAATAACTGCGAGAGCTGAAGTGCTAAATAATGACTAACACTGAAGCACTGAATGTTTTTTTTATTACAGCTGATGGCACCAAAGTCATTTTTTTTAACTTTTGAAATCATTACTATATATATTGGGTACAATATAATAATATATGCTATGACAACAGCATATTCTTTTCATTGTTTTGACTCTCGAGTATATATCTGACAATGTTAGACACAATCAACTGAAAACCACATCACTCGTTATAAAAGATATATAAGATATTAACGGATATATACTCAAGAGTCAAAACAATGAAAAGAATATGCTGTTGTCACAGTCCCCCAAAAAATCAATAGAGAATTTATTCTATAATAATAGATACAAAATCCGCATTTATTAAAATATCATATTAAGCATATTTTACAACTGGGCAACCCCGGGCGACCTGCTAGTATATATAGTATATAAAAGAAATATATATATATTATATATATATATATATCTATATATATATATATATATATATATATATGTATATATATATATGGTAAATATATAATGGAGGAGTACAAGAAGGTTATAGCAATGCCGGGATCGGCTGTTGTATTGATGTGAAATATGAACAAACGAAAGAAGGTCTTATTTGTTTTTGTTATTTTATTTAACTTTGTAAATCCATTTATTTTTCAAGATAATCACAATACAAATCAATAAATATGAACTTATTGTTTGATGTAACCGGGATAGTGAAGGTCTTAATATTTCTAGAATATCATCTCTTTTTCAAAAGGAAAAAGACCAAAGAATGTCCTGAAAAAAAAACAAACAAAAACAAAACATTCTCTAATCCTATTCCTTTGAAAAAGAGATGATATTTTCAAAATATTAAGACCTCCACCACCTTGGTCATTCATGTTTACAAAAAAAAAACCAACCCTAATTTGGTTGTCCATTTTTATTCACATACCACACCAAGACAACAGCCGATCCCTGCATCACCTTCTTATACTCTGTCATATATATATATATATATATATATATAAGTAAAAATAAAAGGTAATTGCAACTTCTCTTCCAATTTTCGGATTTTGTAATCATGCCCAAATACATTTTCTTTTCTTTTAAGGAATTGATAGGTACTATTTCTCCTGAGGAGTTAAGGGACAGAATAAATTCATTGATTGATAATTAAATGAAGGATTTTGCGCTATGAAACAGGTGCTGTCAAGAATTTTAAATGCCAATGTAATTAAAGGAATAAATTGTAAGATGGTCAACATCATGAAATTTGGAATACATATTTTTGTCATTTATTTATATATGTTATATGCTCTGTAATTAAATTGAGCTTCATAAATTAAAGGATTCGTGTAAATAAAAGCTGAAACATAATCGAATAAAACATTTCCGCATAAATATATGAAAGTCAGGGTTGTGAATTTTGTGATAGAAGCGGTAACAGAATTTTAAAATAAAAATAAACAAACGCTGCAGACAGACAACGTGGACTTTTTATTAACTGATTTTTTTGCTCCATCATGGCAAGAAAGAAAAAAAAACAATGTATAAAATTCTGAAGGAATATGACTGAAATATTAATTTTAAACAAACATTTGTTTATTTTTCATAATATTGCATTGTAATTTTTACTTTCAAACGTATCTCATACATCTTTTATTTTAAAATTCAATCAACGCTTTTATCACGGAATTCACAACCCTGACTTTAATATCGCGTTAGCAAACACATTCTTCGAACATTTCAGAATAACATTGCAGAAAGACAACATGTTGAAGTTTTACTAACTGAATTTTTTTTTTCTTCAACGTAGCATCATTGCAAGAAAGAAACAAAAAGAAAAAAAATGTATAAAATTCTGAGGATGGAGTATAACCCCGAAATATTAATTTTAAACAAATTAATATTTATTTTTCATAATATTGCATTGTAATTTGGCTTTCAAACATATACTCCTGCGTATTTTATTATATAATTACTAAATACTATATGAATGCTCTAAACTAACAGACTGCCTAGAACTATTATTCCAAAATTTTTTTAAAATTCTGGTAAGGTTTTGGTACTTACACTTTATTTTCAGATGAAGACAGTCCTTCTCGATCGACCACAATCGTACAAGCATGCTCCTCATCTAATAAGTTCAACCTTGAGCCACGCTTGTCAAACCCTCGGGATATTGTCCACAGTCCTGAGGCACTTCCAGCTCCTCAAAATGATAAAGGTAAATTGAAAACTCTGGAACATTCTCTCCGTAAAGATTTAACAATTTGTCGTAAGCCATCTTGTAATTTGAGATCGGTAAATAATCAGTCTACCAACCCAGATCGGAAGTTGGAGACTCTTGTTAAACTCGCGAAACAAATTAGTGATTCACAAGATTCTCAAAATGCTGATAGTTTGGCACCGATGATACCTGCCGTTGTCGATGGCCACACAAAACTGGTGTGTCAGTCTGCAACCATTTCACATCCTCAGGAAGTGTCTGAATTCCAAAACGGCACCAGATATAATTTCCGAAGAACTCCAAGACGTTCTACAGACAAGTTGGTTCCTTGTAAAAACATTCTTGAAACTACTGAAAACCGAAATGTTAAAAAGACCACAGGATCTCCGCTAAAAACCAGAAATCAAATGAGATGTCAGGAAACTCCTGGCCATAAAAGGAATGCAAACCGGAATAAAAGTGATCTGAAATTAATAAGTGAAAATCGATCAATAAAAGAAAAAATCTTATTTTCAAAATCTGCTGCAAAATCGTTTCGTAAATCCTGCATATCTCAAGAGACTGACTCTGGTGTTAACATTGAGAGTTCTTTAAATACGAACAATGAAAATCTGCCACAAATGAACATTTCCGAGATTGTTAAAATGCCGCATAAACAGGGGTTGCCGGTGCAGCCAGTGCTTGACACTAGTGAGTATCACAATGGCTTTGTCCCTGGGGGTCAGTTAGCAGAGACTAACTCGGACAGCAGTTCTTGCAGTACATCTCCAGAAATTGTTGCTAGTGCCAACCTAATAAATATCCCTAAAAAGACTACTTCTTGCATGTCTCCCAAACCAGAAAAGGATCCGTTTGATGTAATCCTGAAGGTTTCTCAAGAGACGGTTCAACAAAACGTTACGGATTGTGAGGACAACGTTGCTACGCTTAGAACCGTAAACAATTTATCGTTTAAGTGGTCGGCAAAACCTGATGGCCTTAAGACCTACAGCCGTAAACTCCATTCCCGGTCTCGGGAGAACCATACCAAAATAAAACAATGGCTGTGTTTACTGCCGACCGACTTTAACAAGGTGGAAGATGATGTGGTTGTCAACAAGAATGATAAGTCGCAGACTTTAGAAGATAACGTGGACGGCCTACGTAAAAATACGAACCAAAACGAAGGAAATAATTTGGAATCTGGTTCTACTCCTGATATCTCTGTGTCGCAACAAGAAGACGAATCCAGTGGATGTGAAAGGGAAGAAATAATTAAATGCAGGAAAACTGGATTTTCTGCAAAATCTGATGATGGAAACGGTCGTCTTGAACGCAGTTGCCAAAAACAGTCCGAGGATCAAAAAATTGATGATTTGAAGATTGTGCTCGAACAAAAGAATGCTGACGTTTGTCAAAATGGAGAAATGGAATCCTGTAGAATTAATATTGATGACAAAATGGAACCGAAAATTTCAGAAATGAATTTGGGAAAAAACAAAAGAGATTCTACTTTAAATGTCTTCAAAGCAAAAGAAGGTGACATTCCTGGAAATCGTAATGATATTGACTCATCCAGAAGTAATAGTCATAAAAAACAACAAATTCCAGAAACTGATTTTGAAAATTCCAATAAAGATTTTAGTTTAGAGAATATTTCAATGTACACGTCTTCACCTGACGAATTTCACAAAAAGTTTACTCGATCCAAAGATGCAGATCCATATAAATTTATTGAAAGCCCGAAACTTAGCAAACCGCATCGATCCTGCAAGAAAAAGAAATCTAGAAGGCGTGGATCCAGTAAAATGCCGGAACTTTCTTTTCAAAATCGGCTGACAAGATCATTTCAGAAATGTTTGAGTTTGAAAACAGATCCATTGTTACTTCCTGGGAGTGAGGATGGCCAACTAGTTGGTCGGGGTGAGCTTCATGCTAAAGAACCACCATCGGGTGATTACAACACGGAAATACTGCCGCAAAATGGTAAACTTTGTTCCAATTCTGTGCTGGAATTGTCACATAACGGACATCCAAAACAATCTTCAGGAAACGTAAACGATACAAAACTTAGCACATGTGTTGATGGAGATCAACCTGCTTCTACCAGAGATTTGGAAGCAATTTTAAGCAGTAGAAATAATGTTGAACTTGGTTCTGATTCAGAAACAAAACACTTTGTAACTCGCAGGAATTTCAAAGATTCATCGAGTGGCATTAATAACAACGCAAAATTTGGTTCCTCTTTTGAGAAGGAACATCCAACTAGAAGATATTCAGATGGTTCTTTAAGAAGAGGGAACCATGCAAAACGTGATACTTGTTCTGAGAAGAAACAGCCTGCAACTAGCCAACATTCTGAAGATTGTCTGATGGATGAAAACCGTGCAACGTTTGGTCGAAATAAGAAACCTCTTGCAAGAAGCAGGCATCACGAAGAATCTTTAAAAGTTGGAAGATCAAATCAAAAAATCTCTGATATGCAAAATAGCTTTGTGGAACAGTTGGTATCAGGACATAATTTCAAATCAAAAGTTTCAGGAATCGGGGAAGAATTACTAGAAGGAGATAACGACTCCAAATTTATGGAACCTTTTGATAACCAAAGGAAATCTCACCAACGAAGACGTTCCAGGCGTCTTTCAAAGATGAATGACAGAATATCGGAGGAAGAAGAGATCATGGATCTTGTTAACAAAATCAGTTCCGCTGAGGAACATGACCTTCTTTTCAACAGTCAAGACGTATCTCAATCATTTAACGTTTCAGATAATGACCGAGGTGAAAGCAAGATTGAACTTAATAACCGTTGTGGCACGGAAAAGAGATTAAGTCCGTTACCTGATAAAAGCAAGGAAGTTATATCCTCTAGTGCGGCTTGTGATGGGAAAAAAGACAGTAGTGCCAATGATATTGGAAAGATGCAACAAACCAGAACTGATGAGGGGAAAACTGTTATAATTGGTAAAACAAGGGATACAAATATATCGCAAAACAGTTGCTATGGAAACAAAGAAAAGGAGACAAGTTTGTCGGAATTAAACAGAAAGAACAATTGCGACAAAAACAGTAATGTGTATGGCGATGAGATTGTGGAAAGTGTATCTGCTCGTGAATTAACTATGGAACGAGGCAAAAAGACTTGCCCAACTTCTCTGCAAAATACGTGTAATAAAATGGATACATTTGTTAAGCCTTCAATGAGAATGACTTTGCGTAGAAATAAACTTTCAACGTGCAGTTTTGATCTCCAGAAGAAAGATCCCCAGATTTCAGTTCAAAGTGGTAAAATTAGTAGTTCCAAAATGGTAATGTTCGATGATAAAAGAAAGGGATCGAAAGATGAGTTCTTTAAGTCTGTTAATCGAAAAGATGGCCTTTCCACGTACAATTCTGATCCATCCAAGAAGGATCCAGAAATTCCAACTTCGTCCTCTTCTACCAGCTCAGAAATAATAAACAAATTTGACGACACTAGAAGTAGTACGTTGTCATCGCCTGACAGAAATTTAGTAAACCATGAAGATTCTGAGATTACTAATGTGCAACCGCCTCCAAGAGATGAGTCTCAAGTCGGAATCACTAAAGATGCTGATCGAAAAAGTACCGGTACAACGGAAGTCGATTTTCAAGAACATGAATCCACAGATCCTGACGATAACAAATCCTCACAAATTGTTTTAATTGATAATGAGCCGTACACAGTTATTGATTCCGTTCCATTGGAATTATTCGACAAGAAGTTAAGAAATGGCTTAAAGTCAGATTCGTGTTTTGGTCGGTCAAAGTGCCTTGAAGAGAATGCTAACGATACAGACACAATGAATCGTTTGAATCTACAGGGATCTAGAAATGTGTTTTTAACTCCAAAGCATACTCCAGTCTGCAATCTCATAGCTACCCCGACTGTAATTCCAGAAACACCATTTTTAGTTTTGATGTCTCCGAATCCTGGCATGGACAATATTAAATCATCTGAACCTGAAAATATAATTCAGGTCTCAGATCAAATATCTATTATATCACAAGAAAAGAATTTTGATGTTGAAGATCTCAAAGGTGAGACTGAAAAGGAAATGGCTCCAAGAATTACCTTGTCTGTTAAAGGTTTAAAAAATCTTGGAAATTCTGGATCCTTGGATCTAAAAACTGATTCTCAATGTTCAAATAATGTTATTCCAAGACAAAATAATTTTGGTAAAAAGGAGGTTGCCACGAAAATGTCAGTTGAAATATTAAAAACTTTTAAATCTAAAGATTTTGAAAATGATCTTGATTGTTCCAAACAATACAATGACGCTAATCTAAAGACAGGTGATTCCAAAAACGAGTGTTCCGTTGTCAGATCAGAGCTCAACACCTCCTTCGATGTTGGGAGTAACCAGCCTAACCTTCGAAAGTCTCACAGTGTGAAAAAAATCTTGACTAAATACGCATCGAGGCCTCAAAATGAAGACAAAGAAATTTCTCGACCAAATCAAAAACCAGAGGCTGAAGCTGAGGAAGTGAATACCAAAATTACCAAAATGTCTAAAGTGACGGAATCAAAACTTGGGCATAAATCCAATTTGCGTTTCTGCAAACGCAATATTTCCTTGATCAACGATAACTCTGAATCCGATGCCGGCACGCAGATATTTCAGAACGATGGTCGTAGCAGTCAAGGTTGGATGGATGAGGATCTTTTACCAGTGTCTATAACAACGACCAATCAAATTCAAGATCTTCCACTGGCTAATATAACAACAACCAATCAAATTCAAGATCTGCCATCGGCTGATATGACAACCAATCAAATTCAAGATCTGAAACTGGCTGATATCACTACAACCAATCAAATTCAAGATCTGAAACTGGCTGATATAATGACAACCAATCAAATTCAAGATCTGAAACTGGCTGATATCACTACAACCAGTCAAATTCAAGATTTCCAACTGGTTGATAACATCACAGAGAAAAGTATGAGGAAACAGGACGTTGGAGGTAGTCAGCATTCTTCTGCATATACTCATCAGCAAAGGATGTCCATGAAAATCATCGAGGAACACCCGTTGATGCCAGAGGGAGAAAAAGGAACCTGGAATTCTGTCAAGCATGAACTTTTAGCTTCACAGTCAGACAACACAGACCACTTGAAAGGTAAGTGTTTTTACAAACTTTTAGTGAAAGGTGGGCTATTATTTTGTATTCTCGCAGTGTCGTCTCCGATAAAGGAGAAGAGTTTTCATCACTCGTGCATTTTAGTTTCTAAGGACAATTTTTTTTATTTTTGGAGACCTTCACTCTAAACAGGGGGAGACAATTCTTTAACTATTTAGTAAAAGCAAAAGACAGTAAATTAACGCAAAATTATCTGAACATTTAATTAAAATAAATTTTATTAGGTTGTATATAATAATTGGAATACATAAAACCTAATGTGAACCACTAACCGTAAATATGAGTGCCAAATGCCCGCTTAAAAAAAAACAAAAAAAACCTGTCTTAATCCTACGTCTAACACTATGTACGAGTGGCACACCTTCTCTTAAAACTTTCTTTAGCCCTAACAATAACAATAAGTTTGAGTGGCAGGAACCCAACAAACAAAATTCTTGTGGATAGCTACATATAAGCCTCTAAAAAAAAACAGACCCTTACACATGATTTATCTCTCATAAAAAAAATAAATTGGTCATATGCGTTTCATATTAGGTTTTTTATAATAATTGAAAATAATTATATATCATCTCCAAAGTCTAATACACATAGGGTGCTTTCTTTAGAAGGGGCAAACTTTAAAATTGACAGCTATATTTTCTTTAATTGCAGATTTGATAACGATTGTTTATTTTGAGTTCAGCTTGGTTTGGCAATTCATCATAAAGAGATTGACACCCGAGCAAATAATACAATCAATTTGTTGAATGATTAATTTCACAAAATGGATCTGGCAACTGGCCACCTTGTTCATGTAATTTAACCCCATTAGATTATTTTCTTTGGGGATATGTAAAGTCCAGTATTTATGCTGATAAACTAGAAATAATAGACAACTTTGATGACCACATTCGATACGTAATTGGCAAAATATAGCCTATTTTTAATTTGTAGAGTTTGTGAAAATTGGACCTCTAGATTACACCATGTATGCGCAATTTGTGCGGCTGTAATTGTTTTTAAATTATAAATATCAAAAGTTAATATTTGAAAAAAAAAAAAAAATAAACACATATTTGTGTGACAAAAATATTTTTCTGTGATTTATTTTAATTTAAAGTTCAATACCTAAAAAAAAAAAAAACACCCTATATAATAAAAAAAAATGATATATTTGAATAAATTATAACATTTATTAATCCATCAAATATTCACAGAAGGAATCAGAATAAATATTTCCTTTTTGTTTAAATTTCTTTATTCTTTTTGGTGAAACAAAAGTAAAACGAATGAAAATGTTTATAAGAAATGAATAATTTGATAAGTTAATTGCAAATTACTGCTACCAGTTGTTTTAGAACAATCGTATTTGGATTAATTCGACAATTATTCTCATTTTGAGTGTTACCTGCACAACGTTTTGGTCAATGTTACCTTCGACCTTCGTCAGGTATAAAAGTCTCCATGTTTTTTTGGCACGCTAAGGTTTTGAATTTTTGAGTCTAATTAAAATTAAGTTTACACAAATTATAAAGATAAATTATCAGGGAATACTAGGGAGTATTATTTCTGACCTATTCTGATTAAAACTTAAAAAAACCTGATAACGCAAGACATTTTGCAATTATCCAAAAAAGAGTTGTCAACCTAATAGGTCTCACTTTGTTAACTAAGCTCCAACCCCTGTCCCATTGCTGTTCTGTTGCATCCCTGTGTCTTTTTTACAAATATTTTAATGGAATGTGCTCTGGTGGACTTGTTGCACTTGTGCCCTCGACTTACATATCCCCGAAAAGCCCACTTAGCAACAAAATCGCACCCCTTCACTGATGAGGTCCCTAAATGCCAGAAAGCTTTCTATTCTAATATTTTAGTATGTACTTTGTGATGAAAATAAGTAAAGAGTTTTAGGGAAACGAATTTTGATAAACCATACTTTGTGTTTTTTGGCAGCAAGTCATTATTCAACATGACAGAGTTATTCTTTTTTCTGGATATCTTTTCCATTCGCCGAGCGGTCTTTTTAATTTCAGCTGACATGTTGTATACCATAAAATATAAAATAAGAAAATCGAAATCAAAAATAAAAATAATTGGCCCCTATCCATCCTGAACCCACATTTATAACCAATAAGATAAAAAAAATAAATAGAAAAATTATAAATACATCAAGCCACAAAGAAAAGACAACAACAACAATTGCTCCAGATGACGATCGGATGTGAACGCGCTTGAAAAGAATATGGCTGAACAAGTTTTGGGCACCATAATATACAACATGCCAGCTGAAATACAAAAGACTGCTTGGCGAATTGAAAAGATGTCCCCCAAAATCGGAAAAATAACTCTGTTGTGTTCAATCAGACGTGCTTCAATATATTGATTGATTTCCTCCTCTAGTCGGGGACCTAACATGGTGTACTTGGAGGAAATATCTTGTGTTTCCCTACAGTGACCTAGTTCATGATATATTGTAGTCTACATTGCACTGTAGAGAACCTACTGTTGATTTTATGAAATTATTTGGCTTTAATTAAGCTTTAAAATGCATAAGTTAAATATCATGATTCATTTCAAACACGCCCCTGTCTTATCAAAGAACCTGCTGTTTATTTATATGTTGGACTCTTCTGCTTGTGTGCTGATAAAACTTCTTAAATGCACTTGTGATGTTAGACTGTATGAAAGTGTTAATTTTTGGTCGAAATCAGGACTACTTGTCCTTTAAGGAGATAGTTTTGATACTTATCAGGGGCATTCCGATAAAGTACATTTGTGTGAAATTTTAAAATGTTCATTTTTTTTTCCAAGTTCTATTTGTTGAATGTTTTTTTTGGTTTGTTTTTTTGATCATTTTTTTGACCTGTAAACATTTTTGTGTTATTTTTTAATTTATGAAAAAATAGTTTTATTTACATTGAACAAATTATTTAATTTTAGTTTTTTATGAGAATTTCATTTTTTTTTTGTTAAATGTAACTTTTCAAACTTGTTTTTTAGGATTTACATTTCTTTAATTATGTTTCTCATATTTTTTATTTCTGTTTATTTACGTTTTTAAAGTTTAACTGTTTATTTACATTTTTCTTTTTTTTTTGCATTTTTCTTTTTTATATTTGCATTTTCAGTTCATATTTATTTTTTACAATTGGTATAAATTCATATTTTTGTTTTTATTTACATTTTTAATTTCTTTTACATTTTTATTTCTTTTTAAATTGGCATTTTTAATTTATTTCTTTTACATTTTTATTTCTTTTTAAATTGGCATTTTTAATTCATTTCTTTTACATTTTTATTTCTTTTTCTTTTACATTTTTATTTTTTAAATTGCTATTTTTAATTTATTTCCTTTACATTATTTTTTTTAATTAACACTTTAATTCATATATTTTTTTACATTTTCATTATTTCATTTATTTTGATAGTTTTTTTATTTATTTTTTACCTACATGTTTTGTTTGTTTTCATTTCCACATATTTTTAAAAAGCATCATCATGAACACCAGGCAAGGTTTCATCCTGCCTGATGCAAAGTGTTGATATTGGCCATGTTGCATGCAGTCAAATCACTTATGCACTCAAACCACGTCGTCTGCCTGAAATATCCAAACATGTTATAACACAGACGCTGAACATGTAATCTCACCAATACTAATTTTAGGATCATCATCATATCGTATGAATTTAAAAGTTCTGTTGTTAGCATTGTTTTCCCCGATATTTTTCTATTGAGAATTCTTTCTAGAAAGATATTATGTGTTTATGGAAGCGACCATATGAAGATTGCTAAGATTTTAAGTGAAAGTGATTTTTGTGGAACCGACTGAATTCGAACTTGGAACAACCAGGTTATCAGTCTGTGCCGTTAACCACTTAACCACCATTGTGTTTCTGATGAAATTCATCCACCTACTTATGGCACAGTCACTCTATTAAAGCAGCTGCAATCCGAAAGTGTTTGCAATTCATGTCTCATAGGCTGAAAATTCTTTGCCTCAAATGTTGAAGTGATTGCGTCAACATGTAAAAATGGGGAGCAGCTTCCAGAACATTCCTCGTAGCACAACTCTTAGTGAGCAGTAACAACCCCTAGTGAGCAGTAACAACCCCTAGTGAGCAGTAACAACTCCTAGTGAGCATTAACAACCCCTAGTGAGCATTAACAACCCCTAGTGAGCATTAACAACCCCTAGTGAGCAGTAACAACCCCTAGTAAGCAGTAACACTGGTTTACAAAAATAAATTTTTGGTCTGAGGCAAGACTGGGGATAGTTGTTTTTTGTTAATTTGGGTGTGCTGAATTTAAATTTATAAATAGTTTTGCTCTATCACCTCTAGTTTCTGTCTTTTAAATAGTCTGATTTTAGCCTAAACATAAAATAGATGTGAATATTTCAAGAGTTTCTGCAGCTTATAACAGATAAATCAGGATAGATAAAGAACGCTGATTGAATAAATATACTTGGATGACACAATTACACAATTCAAAGTACTATGGGAGGTCAAAAATGTATTTTCTCAGAAGATTTGGTGTATTTTGCCTCCGGGATTGCACCCAAGAGCATCCAGCAGAAGTCTCTCATCATACCATGGTTCCATTTTCCCTGTATAGTTGCTCTCCATCTTTGTAATGTCTTGGTGGAATCTTTCTCCATCCTCATCGCTCACTGCTCCAACGTTTGGCGGGAAGAAGTTGAGGTGGGAATGGAAAAAATGAATCTTGAATGACATTCGGCACCCCCTTTTTTTTTTTATTCAATTTTAACCCCAAACAAGGCACAGTGCCACTTTGAAGCAGGGGGATACTATTAGGGACTTAATTAGCGGGGTCATTATGAAGGGAGAAGAGTAGAAAGATGTTTGTTAACATTACACTTGAACTTCTGCATATCATTGCAGTTGGGAAAGCAGAATCCCGGAAGGGAGTTCCAAAGACCCGCAGTTCTGGGGAAGAAACTATTGGAGTAAAAGGCTTTCTTGCACCTAGGAATCTCTACTGTAAAGGGATGAGACTTAGTAGCTTGTCGGGTTTGTCACGTTGGGGAGGTACAAGTGTTTGCAGTTCCTCATAAGACCCTACGTCCTCATAAGACTTTAGCAACTTCTCAATACAAGTTTGGTAATCTGGTACGCGCGTGTTACCAAGGAAGCCACTACAGACGGACTTGAATGTTTCTCATGTTCTCAGTTCATTCAAATCGGTATCTTTCAGCACTTCTCTGATCTAAGGTTCGACTAAGGTGCCCTCTTTGAGCTTAGCAGCATTAAGACGTGTTGGAAGGCAGCACCATTTTTGTTTAACGCCTTCACGAATTTCTTGATGTGAAGAGGAGGAAGAAGCACCTTATTCATGTCCACCAGAGGATTCTCCTTGAGGCTGTGTTCGTCAGAAACAAAAGTGCTTCTAGACCCCCAGTCTTTCTGCTTATAATGCTGAAATACAGTTCGGCTATCCCAGAGACAGAGAAAATAACAGTACTTTGAAGTCCGCTTGCATACCCATAAAAAGACAAATGACCTTGAGGTCCCCACACACGCTCCATTGGTACCCGTTGTACTTAATCTATAAATATAAAAGTGAAAATGTATGTTTTTCTCTCTTTTTTTTCATTTCTTCTTAAACTTTTTCTTCTAGGGGATGGGACATCCAACCAGATGTTTGACATTTACCCCTATTTTAGTGAGTCCAACCAAGAGATCTTTTCAGGATTCTAGCCGTCCCTTTCAGTGCAATCGTTTGTATTTCACTTGCACTTGGTTCACCGGGTATGCTTGCTATGTACTTTTTAAAGTTCTTTTTCATAAGCCCAGTTGCTCCTATGATTACTGGTATAATCGAAACGTCTTTTAATTTCCAATTTCGTTTCATATCATATATATGTATGTGTGTGTTCGCTTTTTCTGTGTGTCTACAAAAGGCTTTTTTCAGAGGAGCTGTTGCTCGCTTCACAACTTTTTAAAACTTTTTATATCACATATAAATCGTAATATCTCACAGTTAATAACGAAGCTCGCCTGTTTATTTAATTTGCTCGATTTCGGGAAGATAAATATTCAACATTTGTCGCTCGCCGCATGTGGGTTAGTCTTTTTCCTATAACATCTTGGGGGGGGGGGGAAAGGATTCAGCAGTAAATGAAATCCCGCAGTCAAACTTGACCTCATTAATTCATTAAAATGGACACCTGCTAAATCCAAGTAATTAAATAAATTCAAACATGTTTCCGTTAGCATGTCGCGGTGGGGCAATAGTTAACGTCGCACGTTTTTTTTTTTTTTTTTTTTTTTTTTTTTTTTTTTCACACACTTTAATTTACAACTTTGCCTGAAGGGTTCGGGTTCGATCCTCATACTTACTTTTTTTTTTTTTACCCCCCCCCCCTACCTCCGGAGCTTCCACACACACCTCCAAACACCCAGGCAACGCCGGGTACCCCTCGCTAGTAGCTTCTAAAAGATCCATATTTTCCTAGGAATCCTTTAGATGGACAGTGTGCAATGGGAATGCTGGGATATTCCGTTTTGCAGAAGAACACCCTTGAGACTTCGCTTAGAAGAGTTTATGAAAATACGCCTGAAAGATTATGTAACAAATTAAGGGACCTCAACAAGTGATGTTTGTGTTTTCCATGTTGAAAAAGGAAGCAAGGTCTTTGTTCCGATTCCTGAAACTGGTGATCCTTACATTTTCCTGGACTAGGTTCCACTGTTTAAGCCGAGAAGCCAAGAGCTCTGACTGCTTTTTTGACAGGTACAAATCATGAGCAAGGTCATTCAGGTCTTCTTGCGTGATTCAGTGTGACTCGTTGCTACTTGTTCCTAAATATGCAGACTCAGTATCTTCCAAAGATATTGACTCAGCAGAATCCTCCCTTGAAGGCATTTCTTCATCTGATGAGGGAGGAAGATCCTTATTTATCTTATATAGGGGTTTCATCATTATTATTATTATTGTTGTTGTTATTGTTCGTTGTTAGGAAGTCTTATTAAAAGTGAGTCTTAGAGAGTCTAATTAAGAGAGATGTTGCGTTCTGTGTTCGTGTTATGAAGAGATTCACATATATAAAATGTTCATACTTAGAAGTGTAGTAGAAGCTCTTAGAGTGAGGAGACAGTGTTGAGACAGTCTTAGTGTTCACATTGTAGATATGAGATGTAGAGACATTGTGTATGTGAAGACATTTTAAAACACAGGATATATAAGACATATAATGACAATTTCACTTTACCTTTTGGTAGAATTACAACACAAAGACGACGTTTATAAAAACACATGATGATATGTTTATTTCCATCCATAGACCGGTCGGTGGTTTTCTTAGTCAGGAATTCAAAGTTTTACATTCTATGTTTCAAAGGTGACCGTCTTGCTTCCAGACGTTTGACTGTCTATCTCTGGACTCCAGACTGTTGTCTGTCGTCCTCAGACTCTCTCTGCTTAACTCTAAAGTTTCTAACTATATCGAGAACTTCCCATTTTCCATGACGTCATACCCATGTTAAAACATGTGTCTTCTTTCACGTGTTCTGAAAATGCGTGTCCAAAACATTTTCCTTTGTTTACAAAAGGAATTTTAACCTATATTTCCAGTAACCTATATTTCCAATATGTTAAAAAACATGTTTATTAAATTATCCTATAGTTGCATTCCTCAATTCAATTTCATAACAGAATTGACAAATGCACATTCCTTTTCTTAAAACTATTTTATCTCTAAGCTAAACAATGGTTTGTTTTTACATTCCATTTTCTAATTCTCTCTCGTAATCTATTTCTAAACCTAAATTACGAGGTTCGAATTTTGTCTATTCTATTTCATTTTTACATTTAACTAAATCTCTTTATTTTTATACTTACATGAAAAGGGGACAGCCCTTATCATGTAACAACAGTACTGTATGTTGATGACTATATATATATTTATTTACTGGGGGTGTGGGTATAGGAAGATCATCTGAATTGGGAACGGGTTTCATAGTAGATCGAAGGGATATTTTATCTTTTTTTATAGAAGATGCATTGAAACCAGTTATATTAGTTAAACAATAATAACAGTCATCTGCATGGTTTCGCGGCTCTCCCCAAACCATTAGGACTGCGAAGTTGAAAGCCGCTTTCTTGCCATTAAACCATGCAGTTATTGTAGCAGAGTTTACAACAGGTGTGTGGATCCTAAGTCCTAATCACCAATTTTACAGTCAAAATAGTGAAAGTAGGCAGCTTTGAGGAGAGAAGTGATAGTTCGACGCTGTGCAACCGTTGTGAAGTCCCCATACACATAACAGAAAAAATTGGCCTTGAGGCATCCGCAACGTTTTAATGTGCTTGAAGCCATTGGAGAATCTGAAAATATAACAAAGTAAAACTAAATCATATGCAAGGCAATAAAATGTGCATTTGAGCAACTCAAAAGATGTGTAATTTGAGGGACATTAACCTCCTGCGACCTCTTCCAATGACTGTCAGAGCACTACTGAGTGTGGATTGAGATCGGCTGCTTAACTGCCAAAATCCATCTTGATATATATATAGAGAGAGAGAAAGAGAAATAAAAAGGAACAAACCGTATTATGTGTTCATCAACGTTTCGTCTTTATTTCAAGACTTCCTCTGATAAATAAAGACAAAACGTTGATGAAAACATAATACGGTTTGTTCCTTTTTATTTCTCTATTTTGTCGGAATACTATTTCGATTATTTTCATCATATATATATATATATACACTTGTGCCCGATATTATTCATACCCCCTCTTGAAAATTGAGTTTATTAGGTGTAACTTTGTAAGAATTTATTGTTTACGTCCATATTGATACATATTCTTAATAAACCTCTTGTGATCATTTTCGTCATTTTTAAATCTCGGGATACTTGTAATAAAAGAAATATACAGCTATTTATAAAATCTGCAATGTTCAAAAATAATCATACCCCCTTATTTTTTCAGTATTAATCGAGTTTCTGACTGTTTGTTTCCTGTTTGATTCTTATTTTGAATGCTTTTATACAACCTTTGATTAATTTCATTTCGTTTTTTGCATTTTTCAGAAATTAAAATGATATCAACTGAAAACCAAAAAAAGAATAAAAATTATTAGAATGGGGAAGAAAAAAGAGCTTAGTAATGATCTTAGGACTAAAATTGTGAATTCACATAAGGATGGTTTAGGTTACAAGTCAATTTCCAAGAAATTTGAGGTCCCTACAGCAACAGTACAGAGCATCATCAAAAAATTCCAGAGCCACCACACAACAAACAACTTGATTGGTAGAGGAAGGAAAAGGAAACTGTCTGCTAGAGCCACCAGGAATATTGTAAGAAGTGTTAATGCAAATCCAACCACCACTACTAAGGACATTTTAGAAAATCTGGAGTCTTCTGGCATAAAAATATCAAGGCAAACATTGCAAAGGACTCTGCATGAAAATGGTCTGAAAGGAAGAAGACCAAGAAGGACTCCATTGCACACCGGAAAACGCCTTGCAGCACGTCTAAAGTTTGCTAGGACCCATGTGAATTCTCCAGAGTCCGTTTTCTCAAGTATTTTGTGGACTGACGAAACAAAAATTGAATTGTTTGGCCATATGGATGCTTCTTACGTTTGGAGGAAGAAAGGAGAAGCTTACAACCCAAAGAACACCATACCCACGGTGAAACATGGTGGTGGTAGCCTAATGTTTTGGGGCTCCTTTTCGGCTAGTGGTCCAGGTAGTTTGGTCAAGATAGATGGAACCATGAAGAAGGAGCAATATTTGGAGATACTCCAGAAAAACATTAGACAGGATGCGGAGAAGCTCCATTTAGGACCAAACTGGGTCCTTCAACAGGATAATGATCCAAAACATACTGCCAAAATAGTCAAGAAATGGTTTGAGGATAATCACATTAATGTTTTGGAATGGCCCAGCCAGAGTCCTGACCTGAACCCTATCGAAAACCTCAGGCACATATTGAAAACTGAGGTTAAAAAGCGGAAACCTAGAAATTTGAGGGATTAAGAGAACTACTGCATTGAAGAATGGTCAAAAATCAGTGTTGATGATTGTAAAAACCTTGTTGATAAATATCCAAAACGGTTACAGGCAGTTATTAAGAATAAAGGGCATGCTAATGACTATTAGTAAGAGAGGTATGAATAATTTTGAACTAGTGCCATTATTGTTTTTCTTAGTATAATGCTTCAAACTTGCATAATTTATCGATTTGTTGAGTTTAAATTAAATGCTTATGCTTGATTTATTGTTTGAAATCCCTTTAATATTGTCTATCTTCTGGTTTGAGCAATATTCTTATAGAAATCTCAAAGATCCGAGGGGTATGAATAATATCGGGCACAAGTGTATATATATATATATATATATATATATATATATATAATGCTATCACTTAAATTTAGTGCATAATAACTAAAACATTAGCCATAAGTCCCACAGCATGAAAATTAACCCTGAATTCATGTACGCTTTTATGTACCGTATATGCACAAAATGTACGCTTTTATGTAGCGTATATGCACAAAATGTACGCTTTTATGTACCGTATATGCACAAAATGTACGCTTTTATGTAGCGTATATGCACAAAATGCATAAACTGCACATCTGAAAAACTAGAGGTGATGAGTAAAAACGGATTTCAAATTTGAATTCAACCCCAAATTCGGTAAAAACGGGTATTTTTGTGCTTGCCTCAATTTCTTTGTAAACCAGTGTAATTGACCATTTACAATACTAGCATTCGGCATATACTGGAGTCACCAATTATCAAGGCCCGAAAGCCACTCCAGGATAAGGGTCAATATATGTAAGGTGGTAGTGTAGTAATCGTTAATGGTGTAAATTGGGTAGGATTTGATTATTTATGGGGACAGCTCAACAAGAACTTGTTTACATTGGATTTGAAGGCTACCATGTTGTATTCAATCAGGAAGCAGGCCAGCAGAACAGTGTTCTATAGACAGGCAATTTTAGGAAAGAAGCTTTGTTAATGGAATTTGTGTTTAGATTTAGGCACAGATAGAGCGTGGGGGAAAATCTTATATAGTGGTTGTAGCTAGTCAAGTGTTTTTTTTTTTTTTTTTTTTTTGTGAAAGTATTGCAATTCTTGTGATGCCATAGTTTTTATTAGGAACATTCAATGATCTTTACAGCTGCACCTTTGCAACAGCACAGGGAAACAGGGAAAGTGCCTTGTAGAAAGTTGAGGTCAACATCGGAGATAAGAAATTTTGTCGTCTTCGTGTTGTTCATCTCAGTCTGTCTTCCATGTCTGCAACTTGGAGATGAACAATTCCAGGGAATCTGCAGCAACATGTTCATCCAGATAGAAGAACTCCCCTGTGACGCCTATATGGAACTTACTAGAGATTGCCTCCAGAACCATGATGAAGAGAAGTAGGCTGAGTATGGTTCTGACAGACTCCAACACGTTTCTTAACTCGTTGCTGTATTCGTCATTGACAAATAACATAATTGTGAGCATACATGCCGTGAACAACATGGACATTCCTCCACACCAATCTCTACACCTCCATTGCGTTAGAAAATTCCTCATCTTCTATTATATAAATCTCATCTGTTTGTTTAAATGTATGTATGTATGTTTGCATGTCTAAAACTTTTGACAGAGGCAACAGATTTTCATGAGATCGGTATTGTTTTGAAGATCGACCCTTCGGACAACAAATATCTAAAAATTGGCTAAAAACATTAATTCCTTCGCTCTCAACTGGGCACTTTTCTACAGGGAGGGGTCACTTTTTTCGCTGATTTTCAAAAGTCATCCCCTCTTTTCGATTGACTAGCCTTAATTTAAACCTACATCACTTCCGGTTTGGCTTAGGGTCCAAAATAAAATCTCCAATCTAATAGGTCCCGCACTATCGGTTTAGCTTAGGCCCTTATCCTAACGCCGCATCCCTGTCCCTTTTTAACATGTACTCTAATGTTATATGATGAACTCACAGCACTTGTGTCCAAGCAACAAAATCCCACCCTATCACTGTTGAGGTCTCTAGATGCCGGAAAGCCTTCTACTTTCTGAGTTTCTTTCCTCAGACTGTCAGACTTTGAATTTCTTTTCCTGTTTTCTGCTTCCCTGACTGTACTAATCTGCAGAATTTTAAATGTAATGTGAATAAACACTTTCATTCTAAGTGGCAATATGCTTTCCTTGGAGTGAAAATGAGTTAAAAAAAAAAAGTGTCATGAATTTTTGAGATGACAGTTATTCATATTATTTGGAATCCTCAAACTACTGTTCTCATCTTGAGCACCATTTTCACATTTTAGTTGATGTAAACTCTGACCTTCTTCATGTGTACCTTGTCGAACTCTAAAATGTTTCTGTCATTAGGGTAGCATGCTCTCGTTCTGTTAGCCATGACCACATGGACCCGTGGCGCAACTTGGAAAAATCAATTGTAAAAGTGATATTCTCCTAAAGGTTGAAGGTTCAATTCTTAGTGTGGGTGACCGAAAAATATAATTGCAACTTATTTAAAACCTCTATCCAGTCATGGCTGACGGAACGAGAGCATGCTATCACCGTGAAGTAAATAAAGGGTTCCGTTCGAAATTCCGTCCAAATTCCCAAGTTCAACAAGATACACCTGAAGAAGGTCGTAGGTCACATCAACCGAAATGTTGTGAAAATGACACTCACGATGAGAACAGTAGTTCGATGAATCCAAATAATGCAGAAAGAAAAAAGGGGGTCATCTCATTATACTTTCCTCGGCACGTCGTCAAATGACAAATCGAGTCCCATGAGTGTCCAACATAGGCTAAAGTAATGTTGGTTGGTTGTTTTTGTTTTACGGCATATCAACCCTTTTCAGATTATTTAATGTTGAATCCAGTGATTTTGAAGAAAAATATTTTAATAGAATATTTTTTTTTTTAAGTCGGGTTCTATTTAACCCATAGTTGGGACCCTAACAGGTAATACCACTCCGGGTCAGAGTGGACCTGGGAGCAATGGCAATTAAGGGGTGGCTCCACACTCCCCAAAGCCCGCAAGCTGGGGCCTCACCATCGGATATAGTTTAAGGTCATATCCAGGACCTCTAAAGTAATGTCATTAGCTAGTCGACAAGCTTAAGACCAAAATAGTTGTCTTTTCTTTGCTCTTGTAAAGTTTTAGCATGCTTGTTTGTTTTTATTTTTTTCAATTATTTGGCCATCACATCAAGGCCAAGAATCGCTCAAGGATAAGGGTTAATGAGATGAGTTAATCGCTCAAGGATAAGGGTTAATGAGATGGCATACTTTTCACTTGAAAGATGAGGAATTCTATGGGAGTTTTAGAATTAATCAAAGGTATTTAGTTTTTATTATATGGTAATCAGTGACAAGAATTTGAAGACTTACGAATAGTAGTTAACAGGGAAGCAAATCCTTTGTAATGTGTTTCATAGGTGAGAAACTCTTGCAAAAGAAACTATGGAAATACCGCTCGACACTTGGAGGGAGAAAGAGAAGTCACTTTCCTTTGTGGTAGAAACGTGAATTCTTACTGAGAATATCCTACAAGGAAAGAACCAAGAATTGAAAAGCTCATTCAACTGCCATGCAAATAACAGCTTGATTTTTTTTTTTTTTTAATTTTATTTTTTATCTAAATTTTTGTATTCACCTTTTTGTGTACATTTATTTTATTTATTTACATTTTTTGTACGTTTTTTTTATTTACAATTATTTTTTTTTTTTGCGTTCATAGTTTGCACAAAAAAATGTTTTTTTCATTTATTCCTATCATTTGGATTTTTGGACTACTGTTCTCATCTTGAGTGAAATTTAACCCTAACTTCGACTTTGTTTAGATGCATCTTGTAAAATATTTTGGTCAAACTTGGGGAATCTAGTCTGCAAGGAGACATGCCGTAGTAAATAAAGTACCTTGTAAAATTCTGCTATAAAATTACTCTTCAGGAGGTCAGTTTCAATCCTCAGTGCAGACTACACTCAAAATACAATTGTGAATTACTTAGGACTTCTAACCGGTCATGGCTGACGGAACAAGAGCATGCTACCCATAAATTAAATGAAGGTTTCTGTTCAAATTCTGTTCAAATTTAAGAGTTTGACAAGATACACTTGAAGGTCAGAGGTTACATTAACTGAAACGTGGAAACAATACTCAATAACTGAGAACAGTTTGAAGAATTCAAATAATAGGAATAATCAATCCTCATATAAAAAATTCAGAAATGTCATTTTTATTTTTTATTAAAAAGATTTTTTTCATCCTTTTGAGATGAGGCTTCATAGTTGGTGCATTCAGTTTTTGCAGACTGTTATCTTATCTCAATAGGATTCCAAAATATATATGCTAGTAGGGCACCTGGCATTGCCTGGTCGTAATATATGCTTAAATATGATATTTTTATTAATGCAGATTTTGTATAATTATATTATATTGGACCCAATAATGATTTAAAAAGTAAAAAAAAAAATAAAAAATAAAAAAATGACTTGTACGCCACCACCGGGAATCTAAATAAAACGTTTAGCTTACAATTTATTTTTTTTCTCTGCCATTAATGACTGAGCTATGAAGACATGTTTTCTACAAGACTAAAAATTAAAACCTGAACCAATAGTTATTACGTTATGCATACATATTCGTAATGCTGGCATTTGATCTTCACACAAATTTCATCCATTTTTTTTTTTTTTTTTTTTTTTACTTTTACACTTTTGTAGCGATTTACCCAGGCTGAAACCCAAATATAAAGTTTCACATAAGTTCAAATACCTTATATATGAAGTTTCATGTCTATAGACCAAAAAATCTAGGGGGAAGTTAGGTAGACAATATTTTTTAAACAAAAATATATATGTATACATAAATATATATGGAAAGAGTTTTGTGTTTACTATAAACTTTTTCTGCAAATATTATGCAAGTATAAATCATGTAGAATATCTGCATGAATATTATTACACGTAATAGTTAACTAAAAATGATCTTCCCCTTCGAAAAACGAAAAAACTAATAGAGAATTAATTAAAATGAATGTTTAAAAGAATATGCAAATTAGCTAGATCTTTTGCTTTTGAATGCAATTCCACGACCCATATATAACAGTCGTATTTTCTATCTATAAATACAAAGACGAAAATGTGCGTGCACTTTTTCTGTATGTCCGCAAAAGGCTTTTTTTGTTGGCCTTCTGGGTCGACTCGCTCCTCATAATAACTACAACTAAAGAACAGGGGTCGTGTGTGTATTTAATTTGTCCAACTTTTACCAGCCATTTTCGATCACCACGTCTTCGAAAAGCGAATGATGGGACGGGGGAAACAGTAACTGGCTTGCAGCGCAAAACTAGGTCAAACATCACGCCACTTAACTTCCTTACACCTGTCCATCTCAGTTTATAAGCGTTAACGTAACACGCTTATCAATTCCTCTCCCCTCGTGGCTGAGATGGCTAGGTCTCTTTTTCTTCCCTTTCGTTTCCACCTTCGCGTCAAGGCTTCGGGGGTTCCTACCTTCCTACTAAAACTTTTTTTTTCTTTTACACCTCCAAACACCCGGCCAACGTCAGGTACCCCTCGCTAGTATATATATATAAAAGGCAAAATAAGTGCCTGTCCACGAAAAGCTTTTTGCGTCATGGGTTCTCGCGTCGGTTAGATTCTGCAAGAAGTCTTTTTTATACTTCCTAGGTCGTAATATCTCAGATTTGCAAATGAACATTGTCTGTATCTTTTTTTTTGATCGGGTTTTAAAAAATTCCCTCCATCCTGTCGTGTTGGCTATTGGTTTGTCTTTTTCGTATAAAGTGAAACTGTTTAAGCGTAAACGACAGCTCGATGGCCAGGTAGCTGGCACTGCACCAAAATGAGATTAGTTCTCGGTCAATGGAGGGTGGAAATTTCAGTTTTAAGCAAATTGTGTCACATTTTGTTTTTGTGAGAAAACAAATACTGACAGAAAGGGCCAAGCAATGTTCATTTCTGTGCATGTGTGGCAACTCCTATGATTCTTGAGTTAATTACCAACTCGTTGAATTCAATATCCTCTTTGGCCTAATGGTTAGCGAGGAAGACTAATTACCCTGCGTTTTCAAGTTCAATCCCACTTCTCTCTCTAACTTTTTTCATTTCAATTCACTATCTTCTTTAGCCTAATGGTTAGCGTGGAAAACAAATTACCCACATCTCTCTCTATATCTGTTTTTTTATTTTAACCATGTGGAAGCCATTCTTAACACTGCTTCGTCTTTGTGCCAATATCCTCCACCCAGGCAATTCGGGACCCCGCGGTAATGAGCCTAAACGCCTTACCGCTGACCCATCTCGCACGACTGTCTATATATTGCGATTTACTTAGATGTTGTTCGTTTTGGTTTTAGCGATATGTTTTGAATGAATTCAATTATTTACGAAACAATATGACATAAATGCGGGAGTACCTCAGGGGTCTATCCTTGGACCTCTATTATTCCTGATATTCATAAACGACCTCCCTGATAATATTGTTTCGGAGATGGGTATATTTGCCGATGACACCACTCTCTATAACAGATATGAGGGGAAAACAAATGAACACATATCCAAGGAAATGGCAGAAACACTAGAGGACGACCTCCAATCCGTAGTGGAATGGGGACAAAAATGGTTGGTTACATTAAATGCTGCTAAGACTAAGCTTGTTTCCTTCAATAACTACAAGAAACCTTCTCTACCACCAATAGCAATAGCCAAGAACACATTGCCTGAAAGTACTTCTTTTAAACTCCTCGGCCTAACGTTTACAGGGAATATGAACTGGAATAGATACATTGAGAGCATTGCCAAGGCTGCTGCAAGGAAGGTTGGCTCCCTCTACCGTGCTAGAAAACTACTTACGCCTGCCAGTATCCTATACTTCTATAAGGCAACCATTCGCCCATGTATGGAGTACTGTTGTCACATCTGGGCTGGTGCATCTGCTGCTTGTCTCTTGCTCCTGGACAGGGTTCAAAAAAGAGTCGCCAACCTGATAGGTCCTGAACTGTCATCTAGGCTTCAACCTCTGTCCCATCGACGAGATGTTGCATCCCTCTGCCTGTTCTACAAATATTTTAATGGTGAATGCTCTGACGAACTGCAAACACTTGTACCTCCCCGACGTAACTACCCCCGACAAACCCGACAAGCTACTAAGTCTCATCCCTTTACAGTAGAGATCCCTAGGTGCAAGAAAGCCTTTTACTCCAATAGTTTCTTCCCCAGAACTGCGGGTCTTTGGAACTCCCTTCCGGGATTCTGCTTTCCCAACTGCTATGATATGCAGAAGTTCAAGTGTAATGTTAACAAACATCTTTCTACTCTTCTCCCTTCATAATGACCCCGCTAATTAATTCCCTAATAGTAGCCCCCTGCTTCAAAGTGGCACTGTGCCTTGTTTGGGGTGAAAATTGAATAAAAAAAAAAAAAAAAAAAAAAAGTGCATTTTTACCTAAATGCGAGTTGGGAATAATTTTCCCTTTAACCAATTTGGTACCTCCACATGAAGAGCGGTATATATATTAATTTTAAAATATAATTATCCACTGACATGTGTTTTGTCGTCAACGACTCATCAGAGTGGCTGAATCTAGCGAGATTCGAAATCGGGACCCCATGGTAACAAGCCTAAACCCCTTACCGCTGACCCATCTCGCACGACTGTCTGGATATATCGTGATTTACTTAGATGTTGTTTTGGTTTTAGCAATATGTTTTTGAATGAATTCAATTATTTACGAAAGTGCATTTTAAAAATAATATATATACCGCTCCCCATATGGGAGTACCAAACTAGTTAAAGGGAAAATTATTTCCAACTCGCATTTAGATAAAAATGCACTTTCGTAAATAATTGAATTCATTCAAAAACATATAGCTAAAACCAAAACAAACAACATCTCTCTCTCTCTCTCTCTCTCTCTCTCTCTCTCTCATATATATATATATATATATATATATATATATATATATATATAATATATATATATATAATTATTTTTTTTTTTACTAATGTGTGTGTGTGTGTGTGTGTGTGTGTGTAAATAAAATTTATAGGAGTATAGATATATATTTTGCGACTTCTGGATGAATGAAATTAGAGAAAACCTTTTTTCTTAATTTCATTCATCCAAAGGAAGTTTCGAAATAAAGACGAAACTCTGGACACATAACTTGGTTTGTTTCTTTTTTTTTTTTTTTATCCCCCTCCCCCTCTCTATTTATAATTTTTAATTAACACTTTTGCATTATTCACATAATACAGATTCCATTTTCCAATTTCCCTTCAAATGCTTATTCTAAGGGAGATAACTATAATAATTTCCGGACATTTAGAGTTATCTCTCTTTGAACTATTTTCAGGTTTTCTTTTTCTACAATCAGACGTTTATATGTACAGATGACTCAAATAATGTTTGCACCTCTCTTGAACACTAACCCAGTCTTATAATATATTTACTAGGATTTAAGGTGTTTATTTAGAATTAAAACTATAAAAAAAAAGATCTTCAAAAAATTTTATGATGTATTAAAGTACGAAGATATCCAATCACATAAGTTGATCAAGTATTTAAAAAAAAGTTAAATTTTATGACTACACAAGGTGTAGTGTTTAGATTCACCATATTTTATGGTTATGGGGAGATAACTCAATTTAAACTATCGAGATCAAAATCAGTTTTGTAATGGATACTGTTTATTATTAAAATTGCTAAAAGTTGTAAAAAAAAAAATTATTTTTTATATAATATATCGACGTCCTCCTACATACAGCACCTGGAATTCCCAAATTAGTCACCCATGTTAGTGATAACCATGCTCAACATTGCTTAACTTCAGTGATCTAGCGGGAACCGGTGTGTCAATGTGATTATGGCGTATATATTAAAAAATATTTTAATGAATTTGTTTCAACAGGATGCTCAAATAAAATACATTGAAATTTATTTAATCTTAATCATTTGCTAATATCTTTCTTCTGGTTGGAAGAATGCATTTCTTTGAAACTTCATGGATTAAGAAAATTTCAATATGTCTTATTTGAGTATCCTGTTGAACAATAAATTCATGTAACATTTTTACAGTCTTAAATTTGTATTGTTGTGTATACGTGGGTAGTGGAATGATAAAATTGTTGCCCCAAAGAAAGCAACTACAGCTTCATCTTGTATTAAAAAAAAATCAACTCAGGTAACTTGATTATGTAGTTGAGCTGACATCTATTCAATGTAGCCGCTTTCAGCCTCAATCACCGCCTCGATATGAGTCCGGAACTGGTAGCATGCCTTTTCCACAAGTAGCGACAGTGGCAGGAGCTTGGTGAATACTTGCCGAATGCCAGTGATCAAGTGGCTTTGGTGTTGTGGGAAAGTCATGTTGATAATGTTATCAACGTATGACCAAACAAAGTAGTCTAGTGGGTTTAGGTCGAGAGAGGAGGGGGGGCAGTGAAAGAACGGTATAAAGTTGCAGTACTTCTTCAGAAACCAAGCCTGGGTCTTTTTAGACGTGGGCCGCTGCCAAGTCCTGCTGCCACACCGTATTGATTTTCCAGCCAATTTTGAAGATGTAAGGTGGTATGATGTGGCTTTCACTTGAAACCACATCAAAGACCATAACCATGACCTAAAATTTTGTTTTCATCATCCTGGGCACAGCCCTGTTATTCATAGCAATCCAGTGATGATTCTGGCTATTTTTGCACCTGGTCCTTAACCAGAGCATGTTTAGCTTCTTGGGATGCTTCAGTTTGTTGAGCAACTTGACAAACTTGATTAGCCTAAGGTTCTTTGTCTTCTCAGTCAAGATCTGGCTTGCCTGGCGCCTGTAGAACCTACACTTCAAGTTCTCCTTCACATATGCATTCATAGTTTTGTG
>NC_136520.1:77120100-77182600 GCF_053919585.1 Euprymna scolopes | reverse complement strand
AAAATAAGATAAAGTAAAAAGTAAAACTAAGGTAAGTAATTCAGTATATAATCAATTGCAGTCTTAAAAGTTAGCAAGATTAATTGTTCTTGCCCAAATCTCTTGAAAGTTAAAAAATAAAGAAAAATCTATAACATGTACATATGTGTAACGAAACGAAAATCTGATTCCAAAAATCTGTTTTACGCGATTAATGTGAATTTTTAGGCATTACAACATAAATCCAGTAAGTATCAAATATTGAGTTTTCTTTCTTTTTTAAATTTTTTTTTTTTTTTTTTACAAAATTGTGGGTGAGATAGTCACTTGAATTTATTATTTAAAAACAAAACTATTTGATCAATTTACATGATTTTTTGGAATGTGATATCTTCTAGTTGTCATGGTATATACATCAGATTTTTCTTTATTTTATACTAGCATAGATCCATGTCCAATGAACCTATATCTAAAATTTCAAGTGTTTAGACACCAAATTGTCGGAGGAGTTTGGTAGAGTTCTCAAAGGTCAAATCGTTGAACTTTGACCCCTTAATCGCCAAATTTCTGGCCGAAAACCGATCACATAGATTTTCCCAAATCTCAGTACCCTATATATCAAATTTCGAGTCTGTAGACTTAAAATTGACAGAGCATTGTGTAGGGAAATGTACACACACAGACAGACACTTTCACTTTTATAGATATACTAGCATGTTGCCCAGGTGTTTTGAGGTGTATGCCGAGCAAAAAAAAAAAAAAAAAAAAAAAAAAAGGGCAATTTTTTTAACTTTGACCTCTATTATGACCCCTTAAAATTTATTGTTTAGGGCTCAAATCAAGTTATTAAGTTAGATCCATGTCCAAGGAATCTATATATAAAATATCAAGTGTTTAGACACCAAATTGTCGGAGTTTGGTAGAGTTCTCAAAAGTCAAATCATTGAACTGTGACCCCTTAATTGAAAAATTTCTGGTCGAAAACTGATCACATCGATTTTCCCAAATCTCAGTACCCTTTATATTAAATTTTGAGTCTGTAGACTTAAAATTGACAGAGTTATTGTGTAGGGAAATGTACACACACAGACAGACACTTTCACCTTTATAGATATATAGATTTGTTTTTACATATAAGGTGAATTTTTGGACAAGAAACATTTTTTTTTTTTTTTAGTTCCTTATATCAAGTGGCTTCATGACTTCCTTGGAATGATTTCTATAAAAATAAATTAACAAAAAAATAATATAAAATATTAAAAATTATATAAATTGTATAGGTAAAAGTCATCGCTTCCTGACAACAGGAAGTAACCAGGAGTGATCTCCCCTGTAGCTATATAAAGAAGAGACATAAGGGCAGCCATTTTCTTTTTGTGTGGATCTTAGCAAGAACACATTTTTTTCCACTACTTAATGTTATTTGTTATCAACACAAGCACCATGTATTGTACCTGTTACACTCAAACTGTGTTCGTTGCAGTTCAAACCTCAGACCCCCATGCCATCCAGCACCATCGAAAAGGAACAAAAAAAACAAAAATACATGAATCTGATCCGGCCTTTCTTTCTTTTTTAACACAAGTTTATTACCATTCTTTTTTCTATCCGTCTCAACACTAGCTTAAAAGTCTCTTTTGTTAGTTCACCTTAGAACATTTCGATAGTTAATTTAATTTTTTATTTTATTTACATGGAGGTCACCACTTATCAAGGCCCAGAAGCCACTCGGGGATAACAGTTAATGGGATAGTACTGTAGTAATAGTTAGTATCTGAGATTTGATAAAGTGTCATTACTTAAGGGGGCGGTTCATCAGGAATTTGTTTATGTTGGACTTGAAGACATCCAAGTTGAAGTCAGGAGGGAAACAGGCAAGTGGTAGAGAGTTCCACGGGCGTGCAGTTCTAAGAAAGAAGCTTTGTTCATGGAATCTACATTTTGATTTAGGCACAGATAAAGAGTGGGAAAAATTATTGACAGTGGTTTCAGCTAGACGGGTGTTTTTCAAGAAAGATTGGCGAGGGGGGACCAGAGATTGGAGCTCAGATGAGCACTTGCCATGGAAGTAACGATAAAACAAAGACAGGCTCGCAACGTCTCTTCTGTTGGAAAGAGGTTGCAAGGAAATTCTACTTGTATTTACTCGTCGTTTTTAATTCTTGTTTGCACAGTAAATATAATTCTTACTTGTATTAAGTTATTTTATTCAATTAACTTCGTCATTCAGCTTTACTTATTTATTAAATGTAAACCTTTTCATTTATTTGTTCGTCTGATAATTTTATTCATTTCTCATTCGTTCGCTTTAGTCCCAGTGTTTACCATTTCTACCTCTTTCGTTCTTTTACTTTTCGCTGCGATTTTGTTTAAATACTTTTTAGATGTTTTTGTAGTTTACCCTAGAATATTTTGATAGTTATTTTAATTTTTATTTTATTCTATTATTTAGTCGTATATTTACCCTTATTCACACAGTATATATATTCCTCAGTTGTATATAGTTATTTTATTTTTACATTGACTTCGACATTTAGCTTTAATCTATAAATATAAAAGCGAAAATGTATGTATGTATGTATGTTCGCTTTTCCCCGATGTCCACGAAAGGCTTCTTTCAAAGAAGCGCTTGCTCGCTTCACAACTTTTTAAAACTTTTTATATCATCTATAAATTGTAATATCTACAAATTATCCACGGAGCTTGCCTGTCTATTTAATTTTATTGACTTTCAAACCTTAATTATTCCACATTTCCCGCATCGGCACGCGTTACATTCGGTTTTCGGTATAAAAAAAGCAAACCTCGACTCTAATCACAGGCCCAGAGCCAGTTTGGTCAATGTCGACTTCGTCATATCAGACTGTAGCTTTCATTTCGAGACGAGGGAGCGGGTTTTTAAAAACAAACAAGCCCATTTATTCAAAACTGTCCCGCACAAAATAACTGCTGAATACCTATCGCCGTCACGTCAATCAAAAACGCGCACCTGTTTTTTTTTAAAACACTTTACTATTTTCCAACAGCGCGTCGTCAACGCTTCGGCTTTTTTTCACATACCCCGAAAAACACCCGGGAAACGCCGGGTACCCCTCGCTAGTCTATATATATAAAAGCGAAAATGTATGTATGTTTGTGTGTCTGCTAAAAACTTTTGACAGACACAACAAAAATTCACAAACTTGGTCTCATATGAAAGCCCCACGTTCCGGATGACAAATATCGAAAAATTGGCCCAAAATGACCATCAGAAGTGCATCAACTGATCGATTTTCTGCAGGGCTGGGGCCAAAAAGTGACATTTTAATGTTAAACATTACATATTTTTAAATCGATTTATAACTGCCCCCAAAAATACGGCCACCAACTCTTATACATAAAGTATACACGCGGCTGTTTATTTTGGGTCAACTTGTATTTAAAACCCGCTGAGTCATGTCACGTGATCTTGACGTCAGCAACCTCTAATGGCGGTCTAAATTTACAATTTAGAAATGTTTTTATCGGTAAAAAAAATTCAATTAAAGCTAAACTATGAACTTCTACGCTATGGCAACGTTACCAAAGTTATTACCACATTCAAAATAGTTACATTCGATAGTTAAACGAAAAATAAGCCAAACATGTGAAGTAAAAAAAAAATACGCTTACAAAAAATATTAATGAACGAAGTTTTTAAAAATAAAAACAGCCAGACGCCATTTTCCAGTCTTTAGAGTAAGGCAGACGAAGTGAGAGAGAGAGAGAGAGATGTCTAGACAGATTCGACAGGGGGGAGGGTCAACAACGCATGCGTCAGTCAGATGACGTCGTGACCTGATTTACTTTAAATAATTGATAAACCGAACAAACTTTATATACGCCGCTTTAGCGTAGGTAGTTAAGGGTTGGTTCATTATCTAAACATTTTGGGTTCGAATCGTGGTGTGAGAAGTCTTCTTTTTTTTTTTTTCGATTTTTTACATTTAAATATTGAACCCTGTATTATTTAAGCCATTTTTCACATAACGTTCGTTCGTTTTTCTGTTTTAATTTGTGTTTTACTCCTCCCCCCCCCTGCTTAATTAAAACGTTGTTTTCTTTTCTTACTTCGCTTATAACAATGCTTACATCGTCATCGTAACGCTAGACGACTTTCAAACATCTTTCACTTCTGGCTGGCCGATTTTATTTTCAAACTTCGCCTCTGGTTCAGCTTTGATCCTATCCAAGTTTCTTTTTTATTTAACACCACACACCCCTACAAACACCCGGGCAACGCCGGGTACCCCTCGCTAGTCTATATATATAAAAGCAAAAATGTGTGTATGCATGTATGTTTGTGTGTTTGTGTGTCCGCTAAAAACTTTTGACACACTTAACAAAAATTAACAAACTTGATATTATATTGAAGCTCCATCCTTCGCCTGAAAAATATCGAAAAATTGGCCAAAAACGTTAATTTTTTCACCCCGAAATCGACAATTTTCTAGGGGGGGGGTCAACAAAAACCTTGCTCTCGTGACGACGACTGGTTCTATGCATGCGTCGGATGACGTCATGACCCGATTTAGTTTAAATAGTTGAAGAACTGACTAAATTTTATGTACGTTGCGTTAGCTCAGTTGGTTAGCGCGTTGGGTCATTATCTAAACGTTTTGGGTTCGAATCGTGGTGTGAGATGTCTTTTTTTTTCTTTTTTATTTCGATTTTTTAAATTTAAATATTGAACCAGCGTTATTTAAACCATTTTTCATGTAACGTTTGTTTTCCTGTTTTTTCTTTTTACTTCGCTTATTCTTAGATTTTCATTAATACCCCCACCCCCGACCACACACCCAAAAACACCCGAGTACCCACCGATTTTTTAAATTTTAATGTCGAAACAGGCTTATTTAAGCCATTTTTCACGTGTTTTTTTTTTAATTTTTTTTTTATTTTTCAGAAGTTTTAACGTTTGTTTTTTGGTTTTCTTTCTTGTTTTTGTTTTTTCGATTTTTACATTTAACATCATTCGTTTGCTTTACGTTAGTTTTTTTTTGTGTTTTTTTTTACTTCGCTTTAATTTACCTGACTTTTACAAGCTATTTTCGAGATATTTTTTGATCGCCGCGTAGCGGGGAAAACAGAAACTGGCTTCCAGCGCAAAACTAGGTCAAACATCACGCAACTTGACGTTGTCGCACCTGCTAATTTCGATTTATAAACGTCAACTTAACACGCTTATCAATTCATCTGTTCCTGTGGTCGAGATGGTTAGGTCGCAGGGTTTTTTTTTTTTCATTTCCTTTCCACCTTCGCGTCAAAGGTTCGGGGTTCAAGCCTACCTTTCTACTAAAACTATTTTTTTTCTTTTACACTTCCAAACAACCGGCCAATTTTTTTTTTTTAAAAGGGTTGTTTTAATCTACCCCTCCCCCACCACCAACACACACCCCTAAACACCCGGGCAACGACGTGTACCCCTGCTAGTCTATAAATATAAAAGCGAAAGTGTATGTATGTGTCTTCGCTTTTTCTGTGTCTACAACAAGCTTCTTTCGGAGAAGCGGTCGGTCGGTTTACAACTTTTAAAAACTTTTTATGTCACATATAAATCGTAATATCTCACAGTTAACCACGAAGCTCGCCTGTCTATTTAATTTTCTCGATTTCGGGAAGATAAATATTCAATATTTGTTGCTCGCCGCATGTGAGTTTTTTTCCTATAACATTTTGGGGGGGGGGACGTTAAGCAGTAAATGAAATCCCGCAGTCAAACTTGACCTCATTAACTCATCAAAACGAGCACCTGCTAAATCCAAGTAATTAAATAAATTCAAACATGTTTCCGTAAGCATCTCACAATGAGGCAATGGTTAACGTCGCACGGTTTTTTTTTTTCACAACTTTGCCTCAACGGTTCGGGTTCGATCCTCATACTTTTTTTTAACCCCCCCCCCACCTCCAAACACCCGGGCAACGCCAGGTATCCCTCGCTAGTCTATATATATAAAAGCGAAAATGTATGTATGTATATTTGTGTGTCTGCTAAAAACTTTTAACTGACGGAACAAAGATTCACAAACTCGGTATCATATTAAAGCCCCACCCTCTGGACGACAAATATCGAAAAATTAGCCCAAAAGGACCATCAGAAGTGCGTCAACTGATCGATTTTCTGCAGGGGGGGGGCCAAAAAAAGTGACATTTTAATGTTAAACATTACATATTTTTAAATCGATTTATAACTGCCCCCAAAAATACGGGCGCCAACTCTTCTACATAAAGTATACATGGGGCCGTTTATTTTTGGTCAACTTGTATTTAAAACCCGCTGAGTCATGTCACGTGATCTTGACGTCAGCAAGCTCTAATGGCAGTCTGAATTTAAAAAACATTGTTGTTATCGGTAAAAAAAAATTTAACCCTCACACAAGCTAAACTATGAACTTCTCCGCTATGACAACGTTACCAAAGTTATTAGCACATTAAAAATAGTTAGATACGATAGTTAAACGAAAAATAACAAGCCAAAAATGTGAAGTCAAAAAAAAACTACGCTTACAAAAAATATTAACGATCGAAGTTTTTACAAAAAAAACCCCAGCCAGACGCCATTTTCTTTTTTAGTAACAGTCTTTAGAGTAAGGAAGACGAAGTGAGAGAGAGAGACACATACACAAACGCAAACAGAGAAAGAGACATAGAGACAGGAAACGAAATACGTAATTTAATAAACGCTAATGTGAAGTAAAATAAAAAAATAAAATACTGCTACGTCATCTCGTAACGTTCCATTTAGTGGCTATCTGTCAATCAAACCTCTTTCACTCGCTTTATAAGCCTTATTTTAACACTATAATCAATTCCTCTTACTCCTCCTCGTCAAGGTTCAATCTAGAAGTGTAAGCCATTTTGAGTCCTCAGAACAGTTTCAGATGGTTCGCTGTTACACACAAGAAGTCCTGGGAGGTGACTTGTTTGTAGTAGACAGTTCCACAGAACAAAATATTCTTACCGTGTGTCGAAACCCAGGAAAAGAACATGTGAAATTGCTCCAGAAAAGGTTTAATATTTATGAAGCAATTCTGGTTTCTGATTGGTTGGTAGCAGAACGTGAATTTATTTGATTCGTCAGTTCTTAGCAGCATCGTTTATAAATAGAATTGTCCGACTGTGTGGGATCATACCCCATTAGAATCCAATTTATTGCAACAAGCCTCACGACCAAAACTATTTTTTTTTCTTTTACATCTTTAGACACGGGGGGGGGGCAACGTTTCTTTATTTTTTTTACTTCGCTTATTCTTTCGCTATTTTGTTTTGGTTTTTCCGATTTTTTTAACATCATTTCAGGGTTATTACTTATCTCCCCCCCCCCATACACACACCTACAAACATCCGGGCAACGCCGGGTATCCCCCCCCCCCGCTAGTCTATATATATAAAAGTGAAAATGTGTGTATGTTTGTATGTACGTGTGTTTGTATGTCTCACAAAAACTTTCGACATGGGTCACGGATTTTCACGAGATTGGTATCATTTTAAAGTTCCACCCTTTGCCCGACAAATATCGAAAAATTGGCCAAAAACATTAATTTCTTCACCCTAAAATCATCAGTTTTCTACAGGGAGGGGTCAGTAAAAACCGTCCTCTCATGATAAGTTTGCTTCTACGCATGCGCAAATGACGTCGGAACATGATTTAGTTTAAATTTAAAAAAAAAAAACATCCAATTTTGTCAACGTCGTCTTAGCTCAGTTGCTTAGAGCGCTGCCTCATTATTTAAATGTTTTGGGTTTGAATCGTGGTGTGAGGTGTCTTCTTTTTTTTTTTTCGATTTTTTAAATTTTAATATTGAAACAGGGTTATTTAAGCCAGTGTTTTTTTTTTGTTTTTATTTTTCAAATTTTTTAAAGAAGTTTTAACTTTCGTTTTTCTGTTTTATTTTTCCATCACATTCGCGTTTTCTTTTTTGTTTTTCCCATTTTTACATTTAACATCGTTCGTTTGCCTTACGTTAGTTTTTTTGGATTTTTTAAAGTTTTAACATTTTAATATTTAAAAATATTTACTTCGCTTATTATGTTTTGATTAACACAAAGTATGGAAATAAAACATTTAAAAATTAAAAAATAACGTTTACAAGTGTTTTTGATATAGATGTACATAAGAATACTTTGATAAGTATGTTTTAACTTGAATAGGGATGGTATAATAAAAATGTGGGGTCTGCGTTTGTGCCTGGCCTCCATAGAATGGAAATAGGCACAAACTTTAATAAAGACTTCATATCTATCTGCGTAAGTATACTTTCATGATTATGTTTCAGTTTGAAGAAATATAGTATAATAAAATTATAGGGTGTTCGTTCGCGCCTGACCTCCATAGAATGAAAATATGTCACAAAGTTTAACAAGGTTTTTTAATATAGATCCACAGAATATTGTGATAAGTGTTTTAGTGTTAACAGGTATGGTATAATAAATTATGGGGTTTATCTATTTTATTTTTACTTTCATCATATTTTGCTTTGGTCTTGATACCCCCAAATTCGAAGCTATCTCTTTACAACCCTTCCTTTTCATAACCTATCATACTTTCATGAATCAGAGTCCATTTTCTGTAGGCTGTTTTTATACCCAGTCAACGACGGGTAGTTTTGCTAGTATATATATATATATATATATATTTATTATTATCAAAGTTCCCCTCTTTGGGTCGAGCACTGTTGCAAATGTATTTTCACCCGATGCTTCATTTGGCTTTTAAGCAAAGCTCACTGTCCGTTTATTTTAGCACTGTGAAGCGATGGGCAAGTGCTTCTTTAATAGACACTTGATGAGGGACATTTACAGGTACCGATTCGTAGCCTTGTGGGTAGAGCTGCCGATTGTCCTGCCAACTCGATGGTTGTAGGTTCATTCCACGGCTGGGGAAAGGTGCTTGTCTAGCCACACTGAGGAGTTGTGATACAACAAAACAGTACTGTATGTGGATGACATATATATAGATACACACATCTATTGTATTAATAAAGGTGAATCTGCATAACTTATTCCACCGTTAAATCTTAATTTGTTTCAGTTTGTGTCTATTCGGTATACTTTTGCATTGTATTGCCTTCTATAAGTTAAGATTTTATTTATGTATACACACACTAAACAATGCTTTAGGCAAACTAGATTGACCTCTTATTTATATATATATATATATATATATATATATATATATATATATATATATATGTGATACCTTAAATGAGTTTCCAGACTTTTTTCTTATGGGTATTTTTATTGATAGTACATACATAAAATTCTAGCCCCCTTCAAAGTAATCTCCTCCGACTGCAATACACTTGTATCGTTCCAACAACTCCTCTTGCATCATTTGATCAGGTGAAGTTTCTGTATTGTTTTATTTTGCAAAACATCCCTTTGTCAGATGTGCACACTAGGTCTGAGCATGCACGTCTGAAAGTCGAACACACGTCTTACGAAGGGATATATCCCAAAATATAACCATATGGATACTCTACCTGACCATCTGATGCAAGTAAGAAGACAATACATGTAAAATATTAAAAAGAAAAAAAGTTTATATATATATATATATATATATATATATATATATATATATATGATGATTGCAACGTCTTGTCAGAAAGTCCATAAGCCGAAAATTACTTTAGTCCTGTCGGCAAAATTCACACGCACAAGCAGACATGACACTGAAGATGATCACTGGTGTATATGCATATATATATATACATGCACGCATGCATACATATATACAAATAACCCGCATATATGCGTACATACATACACATTACATATATGCATACATAGACATACTTATACATACACAAGACGGACATTGGCATACATACATAGATATATATATATATATATATATATATATATATATATATATAACGCAAATATACATATCTACACATACACACATACATATCTGTAAACATATACACATATATACATACACCATGAATAATACACATACATACGTATACAAACACACATGCATACATACAGATATACAAATACATAAATACATACACACATATACCCATACGTACATACATATATACATACACTTACCTACATATACATACATGTACATAAATATGCACTCATACATACATACATAGATACATACATATACATACATACACATGCATACATTTACATACATACACACATGCATAAATACATATACATACATGCACATACATACACACACAAACAAACATATATACACATACATATATGCATACACATGTACATAAACATACATACACCTATACGTATACAATAATATATATATATATATATACACACACTCACACACACACACATATAGTGCCAATAATGGTGAACCTGCATAGTTTATTCCATCATCAATTCTTTTAATTTGCTTCAGTTTGTGTCTATCCGCTACACATCTGCATTGTATTGCTTTCTATTAATTTGCATTTCTTTTATACACACTTAAAAATGCTTCAAGCAAACTACAAACTTAAAACGAAAAAAATTGTCTCTTTTCACAATTTTTAATTAATCAGACGTGTTTTTTGTTTTGTTTTTTCAGCAATCTACCTCTTAGTTACGATACAATATAGATTGTAAATATGTCTTGCTTTAACAAGTCTGATTTAGATAGGTAATGCTAAGCAAAAAAGTAAATTAACTTGAATGGAACTTTTTCTGATTCTGATACCTCAAAAGGTTCTGATTTTTTTTTTTTTTCAATTAATCATTCCAAGATTAGTTACAATATTATATTAATTGCAAATATGTCTTTTGCTTCGATTTGAAAACAGGCAAATTAGTTTCTTATTCCAATACAACAGACAAGTCTGTTCACAAATATTACAATTGCACAGTCTTTAAAAAATTTGTTTCGAGTAGAACTTTGTCTCTTTTCACAAATTTTAATCAAACATTTTTTTTTTTGTTTTTCCAGCAATCCAGCCCGAAAGTGTAATAAAACTCTTATCTAAAAATGATTCCACAGAATGCATTAAAACCGATTCTACAAATTCTGATTCCTCTCCAACCAAACTTAATAAAATGAAGGAAACTCCAAAGTTTTCTCCAATTCTCCAGGATAAGAGTTCCCCTAACACAAGTTCCTCTCTAAAATCCACTCCACCCAAAACACCTCTCGTTCCGTCTCGAATTAAGAATTGTTTAAGAAAGAAAACTCCTAACAAGATACACGAATTGTCCAGCCCTTGTAATATCTTAAGCCGCACTCAAAAAGACCAGATTTCAAGTCAGGGGTCTGTCAGCCATTCCAGTCTGAGAAAATATATAGAATCGCAGGATGAAAGACTGTATGCGTCGTTGACTTCACCATGTCAAATTCTTTGCTACTCTTCTGAAGATAGCACCAAAGAAAGCCCAAAGACGATGATGAAATTGTCTTCAGGTTCTCCAGCGGTAGAACTGCCAATCTCAAAATCTAACAACAACAAAGTCCAGATTCTTCGCAATGTGCAATTGGTCAATTATGACATCTCACAAAGTTCTGTTCTGTCAGATACCGATTCTGATTCTGTTGTGTCTTTTGCCTTACCTGTTGCTCGGCGGACACGCTCTCGATCTCAGATCCAGAATTGTGGACAAAAGAAAAACAAAACGCCTGAAGTAAAACTCAAAAAACCTTCCCAGCAATCCAAGTTGATTAATTCTCCCACCAATATAAAACAGGATCCCAAAATTCTTGAAGAATCCACTAAAGTTGAAACGTTTTCTTTGAACAACAAAAAGGAAAAAAATGAAGTTTTACCACATTCCGATTCTTGTCCGACAACAACGGCGAATTTGGATACAGCACCAATTTTAAAATTACCATCTCCTACTCAAAGCAAAACAAATGATTGCACACTTGAAGAATTGGTTCTTCCAAAATCGGGCACGGTCGAAAAAGAAGCGAATAACTTGACCCTAACGGAAAGTGATAACTTCCTGTCTTCAGCTGAAAGGAATTTCCTCATCTCTGGATTTTGTGAATCTGAACAACCTTTAAACAAAGTGGATCTAACGGGTGAGGCTGCTGCAAAAGACGGAAAGGAATTGGATGAGACAAATTCTGTTTTGGAAATGCTGCCTGTTTCTTCCAAGAAAATAATTGAAGAATTTACCAACCATTTATCAGAAATCGCGGAATCTCCAGTGGACAAATCTGCCTTTCAGGATTTGAATTCTTCTGCACAAGTGCCAGTTCCAAATTCTGAAAATGTTAGTGAAGATAATTTCAGTGGAAATATTCTCGAACCAGCTTTGGGAACTAGGCCCGTTTCTTCCAATAAAATTATTGAAGAATTTGCTGGAATCACAGAACCTCCAGATTTTCAAAAGGTAACAAAATCTGCCTCTCAAGATGTGAATTCTTCGTCACAAGTTCCAGTTTCAAACGTTGAAGATTTTAGTGAAGAAAATTTCAGTGAAAATACTCTTGAACCAACTCAACTGTCGTCTCAAAGTCAATCTAAATCCAAGAGTTTTTCAGATTTTGTCTTGAAAACCAAAAGTTGTGACACCATTTTTAAAATACAACCAGATCTTGCTTCAAAAATAAAAAATAATTCTTCAGAAGTCAATGTTCTTGACACAGAAACGATGAACATTGTTCACAAAAACCAGCAAGATCCTTCAGAAATAAAGACCAATTCTCCAAAACTGAACATTCCTGATCCAGAAACAATGTCTGTTATTCCAGATTCCTTGGAACCATTTGTTTATGATAAAAAAGAATCACAAAATAGTCCCCTTCCTAAATTATTGGCATCAAATGAAAATATATCCCAGAGTTCTCGTTCCAGCTTTGTGCCATGCAGTGTTGAACAAGATGGCTCTTTGGCAAACGTATTAGAAGAATTCCGTGTAGTTTATAAAAAGATGGCGCCATCCGAAATAGTTGATGTTGATGATTCTCTTGATAAAAATGATCTTGTACGAACCACGAATATCATTTCTGAAAATATAAGCGATAGTTCTTTGAGATCAACATCTTTAAATAATGGTGCTCAAATTCCTTGTGTTAGAGCTGAAGACACAGCAGTTCTTAAGCCTAATGCTCAGAGTAAATCTGACATTATTAAAGAACCGAACCCTAGCTCTAATCTTGACATTATCAAAGAAGCTAAGCCTAACCCCAACATTAAAGACCCCAACCGTAACCCTCCTAAAATTGCCTTTTCTACCGAGTGTCACCTTATGATTGATTCACAGAATTATATTCCTGTGAAGAGATCAAAAAGAAAATGTTTTTCATTAGGTGGCAATTCTCTCGAGCCAGCCCTAAAACCGAGGGATACAAATGTGCCAGTTGTCATCTCGGAAATGACATCAGTTAATCAAATCAATTCTAAGAATCTGCATTCAAGTTTGTCTCCGTCTCCAAATGCGACCAATATTAACCAGCAAGTTCAGATAAACGGCACATCGTTGTCCGACAAGCTAGAAAACACTGAGAGAATATCTGCAAGAATATTGTCTGGTTCTCCTCTTCAGGAAAATGTTTTGAAAGACAATTCTGTTGAAAGTTGCATTTTATTACCCGTTTCACAAATTGAAGAAATTGATCAAGTGTCAACCAATAATAAAACATCTTTGAAAGAACAGGATCATAATATTAAATCAGGCAAGGATATTAGTTCTTCCAATTCTTGCGTTGAAGAACTGTCTGCTACTACACAATCTGTTAGTTCTTCGAGTTCTTCCAAGGATAATGGTTCCAACCGCAGACTGTCTCAAAGAATTGCTAAAAAAGAAAATTCCAATAAATTTCTTGAAAATTCTAATATAAAATTGGTGTCGTCCAAATCCCCAAATTCTCCAATAGAATCTTATCTCAAGAACTTGGAACCGTCCGCAGCAGAGCCAGAACTCTCACATGTTTCACCAGCGGATAGTTGTACCCAGCAACCATCTTGTCCTTTCTCAGTTTCCGAAGAGGAGGAAGGCATAGTTGTCTCTGACCCAACAGACAATGACACAGTATCCACACAGGCTCCAAGTATGGAATTTTCGGAACAATATAAGGTAACGAATAATGTTGGAGAAGATTCTCAACCGCTGTGTCAACTAGAACAGGATCAGGAGAAAGTTGTGGAACAATCTCTTGGAGTGAAGGATGTAAAAGCTAGAAACATGGAAAATGTCTCAGAAAATCAATCGCAGGAAAATTCCGTATTAAATTCGGCATCGACAAAATGTCCGTCAGAATTTTCCGAAAATTCTTCAACTGTTCCCAACTTGGAAAAGATTTCATTAGAGCCAAACAAATCAAAGAACTTAAGTAACCCGTCCGAAAAAAAGGTGAGAGAAGAGGACTCCAGTTTAGAAGAAAGATTAAAAATTTCACCCAAGAAAGTAGAAAATCCCAATGAAGGTACTGGAAATGTTTCTGAATTAAATTCAACTGAGAGTAAAGAAAAATCAATTAGCCATGGTATGAACTCCAATCCCTTAAAAGGTCAAAGCCAAAAAGACTCGATGGATGATATTAACTTCTCCCTACCAGACATTCCTGCATCAGAATCCGAGGTAAGCAATATTAATAGTGTTTTTTTTTCTAATTTCACGCACACACACACAAATACACACATGCAGATATACACACACACACACATACACAAATACACACGTGCACACACACAATATATACATAATGCTTATGGGGAAATTATACTTTTTGGTCCCTCGACAAAAAGAGAGTGGACCTTTAAATTCAACCTTGTCCGTTCATCTGACTGCATGTTTCTCATTAACTACGCCTTAGAATTTTTTGAAATTTTGCACAAACGTTATATATGAGTAAAAAAGTAATAAAAAAAAAAGGATAAAAAAAAGTAATAAAATGGATTTTCCGGGAAAACTCTGGTTCTTTCCCCTAGGGGTGCCTTTTGGGTTAAAATGGCTAAAATTGATATTTTTGTGCTTATTAAAGAAATTGATGCCTTGGATTTTTATAAAACTTTCTGAAAAGTTGTAACTAATTGATTTCTATATAATTTTGTTTGTCTGTATTTCGCGATAACTCTTGGGTGTGCCCCAGGGGCTCTTTTAGGATTAATAAAAACACCCCATTTTTGGGACTATTTTACCATATTTGTCCAAAATTTTCTGTATGTTTATTTAACAGTTTTGCATGGTATTGAACTCAAATTTAAATATGTTAAGGCCTTTGGGACTTTTGAGGCTAAATGCAGGGGGGAGGGGATGATGCATTTAGTCATTTCTTTTTTTGCATGGTGCAGAACTCAAATTTGTTAAGGCCTAAAACTGCACCGTTTGTTCATTTTCACCAGGATTTGACGTCCCCTGGGGATTTTTGGAGCTAAATTGGGGGGGGGGGGGCTGAACTTAGTCATTTTTTATTCCTCGTTCACTGTGCACTCACGGGGGACCATGCATGCTTCACTTGTTCAATTTCACCCTTTCTTTATATCAATCCTTTTATTTAATAAAGCTTAATGTATGTTCAATTTAACTACAGAGCATATACAAACAGATGACGAAATAGCTATATTTCAAACTCCGAGATGTTATTCATCTTACCATTTATTTCTTTCAACATGTCAAAACATCCGATAGATGTCATATTTTGTTTACCGTCCGGTTTACGTGTTGGCATGTGTTGGACGGCCTTTAGAAATTGAAAACTTACGTATTTCTGGCTGCATCTTCATTTATCTTTCCCTAAAATCCATCTTCATCACATAGTCCAAGTTTCTAGAAGGATCGGAATAAGACATTGATTTTGTAGTAGGTATGACAAACCAGCCTAGAATGTGAAAATCTAATAAAATGAAAACTACTTTTTAGTCCATTAAAAACTGGCAAAAGCTTAGAATGAGTGTTTTATGCCAAATTGATGGTCGAATATGTTTATATTTGTACTCTTTTTTGCATTAATCCATATTAATCCCTAGTAATCCATAACATCCATGTATAGAATAGATACCATAATACTTAGTTTGATGTACCTTCTAATAAATGTTCATACAAAAATTCGGTCAGATCAGCCCAGCAGTTTTTGATAAAACTTCTTGAATAAATGTGATATTGTGGTGGCTAACAGACCGATATACTGACAGAAAGACAAACTAAGAGAAATATAATATCAATTTAAACTTGTAACGTGGCCATTACTTTTTAATTGTGTTACATTTCAAACCTCTCAGACCCACACGTCGCAAAAGAACAAACAAATAAAACGGAAATAAACAAAGATATCTGGCTCAACATTTTTTTTAAAGTGCAAATGAAATACATTTATTCGTTACACTTCAAACTTCTCGGACTGACGCATTTTTGAGTACCGTTGCAAAAGATACAAACAAACATAACAGGAAAGAAATATCCGATTCGGCATTTTTTTTTTTTTTTTAACTGCAGATGAAATACATTTATTTGTGGTTCTTCCAAAACAATGCATTTCATTCTATTTCTAAAGTCTTTTCGCACACACATGCTTTTTAAAAGTCTCTGTCCCTGCCTTAGTCAGCGCTTTCTCATCCTTGACTTCACACGTCCCTTGCACACACTTTTCTGTACTTGTGCAGCTTAATCAAGACATTAAAAAATGAAAATATTGAAAAAAAAAAGGTTATATTGTACGTGTTCGTTTTGGACTGAATATCTCCGAAAAAAATTTCACTTAATTTGATTGAGCAGCTTTTTTTATTTTTATTTTTATTTTTTTATTTTACATCGGAAAAACACGTTTTTATGAGAGTGCGTTGAAGTCAGCCATCTTTGAAGTTTTTGAACATGCCATGGGGAGATAACTCCATGTAAAGCGCCGACACTCCCTCCCCATCTTTAATACTAGCATTTCTTCCTAAAAATCGAACCTTTTGCTCGGTATTATAACAAATTGTTTTTTCGCTGTAAAAAAAGACAACTACTTGATGAAATTAAGTTAAATTTTTTTCCGGGGAACTTCGTTCCATAACGGGTACGTACAATATAATCTTTTTTCAGTATTTTCATTTTTTAATGTCTTCTTTCTTTTTCTTTTCTTCTTCCCATGACGTCAGTCGTGCATACTTGTCAATTTACATGCATGCTTTAACGGCAGCTGCTGCTAATATTTTTGCTAGCCAGCTATCCTATAGCTGCTGCTGATTTTCTTACACATGTCCATATGCACTATGTTACCAAGAGAGCACACTGCTTTGTTATAAACTTACGATATTTCAATGTGTATTTTTATGTTTTAAATTATAAACAAAATTTAATCGTTTCTCTTTATAAATTTACAATTCTTTCTCTTGTGTCGTTCGTATTTTTTTTAATATGAAAAAGTATTGGTGTTTATCAAATTTGTTGTGATATGGTCTACTTCTATGCACGGTCCTGGATTAAACCTTAAACTATATCCAGTGATGAGGCCCCAGCTTGTGGGCTTTGGGGAGTGTGGAGCCACCCTTTAATTACTATTGCTCCCAGGTCCACTGACCCGGAGTGGTAGTACCTGTTAGGGTCCCAACTATGGGTTAAATAGAAACCGACTTAAACAAAAAAAAACCCCAAATATTCTATTAAAAAATGTTTCTTCAAAATCACTAAATTCAGCATTAAATAACCTGAAAAGGGTTGATATGCCTATGGGTTGAATAGAAACCGACTTGAAAACAACAAATATATTCTATTAAAAAATTTTTCTTCAAAATCTTTGGATTCGGCATTAAATAACCCGAAAAAGGTTGATATGCTGTAAAACAAAAGCAACCAACTTCTATGCACGTACCGATTGTTCTATTCTCCAGAAAAAAAGCTACACATTCATTTAGATATAATGAAGATGTGCACTTTGGATAAAAACACAATTACATATTCAAATGTTAAAAGTAGTAAACTTGCAGAAATCAAAACCAAAAATGATTGAGTAAAAATAAAATTAATCGAATATAGTTTTATCGTATTAATGTTGAAGAGTTCTTAAAAACTAGGGGAAGTAGCTGCAAGCTCTGATTTTGACAAAATTTATCATTTCAAAATTGAAAATAGTAGATTGCTAATATGTTTTTTTTTTTCTAAATTATTCAATTATTTTTGGAATTTTTACGTAATATTTGATGTAATACTGTTTCTACCACATGCACAAGCTTAAATGTAATGTAAACAAGATATTTTGTTGCATTTCAGGGTTCGTACGGACTTGGAAAGTCTTTTAAGTTTGATTTTTGTCTTGAAAAAAAGCTTTATTTCTATTAATTACCTTGAAAATCTTATTTATATCCAGTAAAAATGTTTGTCAAAATATTAAAAATAAAATCGAAATAAATATTATAAGATTATTTTTTTAAGTATTAATTGAAATGGCATTAAAATATTTTTTAAATACTGAAAATAAAATAAAATACATTGTTCTTAAATTACATAGTATTGTAGATACAAGAGTTATCTCCCTTTATTACACAACTACTTGAGGTAGTTTTGTAATAAAGATTCAGATTTCCATCTATTTTTGTTCTCGTTTATAAGTATATATTTTGGGGAGGTTGGAGCACAAGGGGGAGGGGGAGTATTGGCGGCCACATTAAATAAAATTACCCCTATCCCTCTCTAAAAAAAGAATACTTTCCTTCCATGTATAGAACTCGCCAAGAAAAAAAATGTGATAATTTAAAATTGGTTGGATCCAAAAAAAAAAAAAAAAAAAATGTGATAATTAAAAATTGGCTGGATCAAAAAAAAAAAAGAAAATGTGATAATTTAAAATTGGCTGGATCAAAAAATAAAAATGTGATAATTTAAAATTGGCTGGATCAAAAAAAAAATGGCTAAGACTGCAGCCATCTTGGCTGGAAATAAAAAGACGTAAAGAGAGTTGATATTCGAGATGAAATAAAAAGTGTTTAAAACTAAAAAAAAAAAAAACACGTGTAAAGGTAAATCGCCAAAAAATGAAGGTAAATTGCAAAGTAGCTGTTATTGGCTATGGTAACATTTATTTATTGTATGTTTGATTTTTTAGCACTTTTTGAATCACTGTGGATTGTAAAACAAACCCCAAATTTTGTTTTGAAAACTTGAATTTTGCTAGAGATTTCCTTGAAAAACTTTAAAAAGCCTTGAAAAATCCTTGAAGTGGGATTTTAAAATCTATATGAACAATACAGCACAAGCACATTTACGAGGAGCTAAAAATAAGTTTCCAGACTTTTTTGTTCAGGCATTTAAAATTTCTCTTGTAAATTCAGTATGTTATTGCAAGTCATCTTTTGAGATGACTTGACCCATTGTTATGATTTCAGATTCAAATGAACAGCTACAGCAGGAATTAGAATACACCCTACTAAAACCCGATAGTCACAGCTGATGAATTTCAAACATGCAATCTGGACGCGAAGACACTTTAGAAGAAGATATACAATAAACTTTTGTGTGAAACTTGGAAAAAAAATGCCACATAAACATGGAATGCTTCAGACTATTTTTGGACCACCTTGCATGAATCGAGCATCAACTTTTTGAGTGGCATAAAGAAGGTGGAGGGAGTATGTCAGGGAGGGATGATGAGAGGAGTGAGAAATTCAGAACAACAGAGTTAATTGGCCAAATAAAGAATTTTATGGATAAGGATCGTCGTATGTCGATAGACAATAATTGCACGATGTCAGTGTAAGAGATGTGTACACAATTATTCACGAGGAATTGAAGATGCGGAAGATTTGTGCAAAGTTTGTCCCAAGGATGCTTCATCCTTCTCACAAACTATTTGACCTAGATGTGCATCAAGACAGTTCCTCTGTTTATTTCCTAAGCTCAAGGAAAACCTTAGAGGCTGTCGTTATGAGACAATTGAGGAGAAGAAAGAGGTTGTGACGAGGGTCTTTTACACGGTCACACAAGAGGACTTCCACGGAGCCTTCGAAAAGGTGTTGGAACGGTGCAACAAGTGCATTGCAAGGCACCTCGTATTTGTTAGTTGTCTGGAAAATAGGCTTTTCTATATTCTATAGATTTGTACAGCATCAAGTAACCTTGCCAGTTTCACAGACACCCATATTTTACACTAAATAAGATAATGAAATATATATATGTACGAAAAACGAAAAACATCCGTCTAGCTGAAACCACTGTCAATAATTTTCCCCACTCTTTATCTGTCCCTAAATCAAAACATAGATTCCATGAACTGGCATCTAAGCTTCAGCCTCTGTCCCATCGACAAAATGTTGCATCCCTCTGCCTTTTCTACAAGTATTTTAGTGGCGAATGCTCTGACGAACTGCAATCACTTGTGCCCCCACGACATGAGCACCCTCGACAAACCCGACAGGCTGCTAAATCCCACCCCGACACTGTAGAGATCCCTAGATGTAAAAGATCTTTTTACTCCAATAATTTCTTCCCCAGAACCGCTAGACTCTGGAATTCCATTCCAGGTCCCTGCTTCCCCAACAGTACTGACGTGCAGAAGTTCAAGTGTAATGTGAACCGACACCTTGCTGCCCAAATCCCTACATAGTACCCCAGTAGTTGTTGCCCCTGATAGTAGCTCCCTACACCAAAGTGGCAATTTGCCTTGTTTGGGGTGAAAATGTAATAAAAAAAAAAAATAAAAAAAAAAAAAAATGAACAAAGCTTCTTCCTTAGAATTGCACGCCTGTGGAATTCTTTTCTGATTTCCCACCTGACTACAACTTTGATGTCAAACAAATTCCTGGTAAACCAATTTATCAAATCTCCATTACTAATGATTACTTCGATATTATCCCATTGATTACTGTACACGCAATAACCCTTATCCTCAAGTGGCCTCTGGGCCTTGATAAGTGGTGACTCCCATGTATGTGTGTGTATATATATATAGTTATTTTTTATTATAATAATTAAATACCTACAGACACTAGTGTTTCATCCTTTCGGGAATTTTCAGTGCAGGGTGTCATGATTAACACCAGTCGACAGATTCAAACCCGGCAACACAAGACATCTCTGGCTCGATTAGCAAAGACCATATCCATTCGGCTTCCATTAACTGCGTGAAATAACGTTGAATTTAAACATCTAAATTTTAAATGTTCTTTACGCCAGTCGGACAGTGATCTAATCGTTGTACGATGATCTATGCATAAGAGCTAAATTGAACGACTTTAATAATAAGAAACAAATTTCTTAAAGGGGCTGTCATAATTATATATATATATATATATGCACAGCATAATAACGCTGACACACTGATTCCCATTAGATCACCAAAGTTAAACAATCATGGGCCTAGTCAGTACTCTCCGCTTATCTCAACATTGTTTCTAGTTGTCCTGGTCCTCTCCTTTCTACTGAAATCAAGATATGCTGACTCTGAGGAGGCGTGGTTAAGGATTGCGCAACCCTTGCTTCACAATTATACGTAAAGCCACTCAAGACAGAACGGAGGCCATTACTGTATAAACAATGTATTCGATTGAAAATGCACAAAGTTTTTAATGTTTTGCATTTTCCAAATTATTAAACGAGATAGATTTTTTTTTTTTTTTTTTTTTACCTCAAACAAGCTGTATTGCCACTTAGATCATGCCTAACAGGGGATTGTGGGGAGTTGAGCAGCAAGAATCGTTTCACATTATATTTGGAGTTCTGACTGTTATTAGTCATGAAAGCAGGAAACGGGGAAGAAGTTCCAAAGTTTAGCAGTTCGAGGGAAGACACTATTAGAAAGCTTTCTGACATATATGGACCTCTACAGTGAAGGAGTGGAATTTTGCTGCTTGTAGAGTTAGTCGGGAGTATCTATGTTGTGGGGGGCACAAGTACTATGAGTTCATCAGAGCACATGGCATTCAAGTACTTGTAAACCAGACAAATTGACAAAAATTTTTGGTGTTTTGCATTCTCCAAATTCTTAAACAGCATGTTGATGTAAAAAATGCTGGTTGTATTACTGAATTTTTGTTTTTAATTTTTTCTGCAGGGAGTTTATTCGGAACCAATTCCTGATGAAGAGATGTGTAAGGAATCAGTTCTGCAGAAACGTCCTGCAGAGTTCTCTAACATTGCGAACGCGTCACCAGACAAGCAAATTTTGGAAGCAAAGCGTTTAGAATCTAATCCTGTGGAGGAAGATAATAAAACTTTGGATCAGCAGACTGATTTCCAAATCAGTAGCTCGGATACAAAACCAACATCTGCGGCCAATTCTCTTGCAGGTGGATATAAAGACTCTCGCAGAGTTTTAGATGGAGTTCAAGATTTCTGTGTCTTCTATTTCAGATTTCTTCTTTTGATATGTTGCTTTTTTTTTTTTTTTTTTTTTATAGAAAAAACTAATTTTAGCCAAATTGCTAGAGCTTTACCTCCTTATTTATTTTTGTTTTTTTCATATTCGATTTGATTTGATTTCTCTGCTTTCTCTTTTTTATCTTTTTCTCATTCCCTGTTTTTTCTATCCTTCTCATCTCGCTACCATCTTTTTGTTATTGTTATTTGGTTGGATTTTTTTTTTAATGAAGTTGGCACTACCTATAAAGGCTTAAAGGCTACTCAAGGATAATGATTAATGAATGTAAGATTTTTTTTTTTTTTTTTATTTATTACATTTTCACCCCAAACAAGGCACATTGCCACTTTGGTGTAGGGGGCTAATATCAGGGGAAACATCTACTGGGGTACTATGTAAGGATTAGGGCAGCGAGATGTTGGTTCACGTTGCACTTGAACTTCTGCATGTCAGTACAGTTGGGGAAGCAGTGACCTGGAATGGAATTCCAAAGTCTAGCAGTTCTGGGGAAGAAACTACTGGAGTAGAAAGATCTTTTACATCTAGGGATCTCTACAGTGTGGGGGTGGGATTTAGCAGCTTGTCGGGTCTGTCGAGGGTGTTCACGTCGTGGGGGCACAAGTGCTTGCAGTTCTTCAGAGCATTCACCATTATAATACTTGTAGAACAGGCAGAGGGATGCAACGTTTCGACGATGGGACAGAGGCTGAAGTTTAGATGCCAGTTTAGGGCCTATCAGATTTGCGACTCTCTTTTGAACCCTGTCAAGGAGCGAGAGACTAGTAGCCGATGCACCGGCCCAAATATGACAGCAATACTCCATACATGGGCGAATAGTGGCCTTATAGAGGTACAGGATACTTTCGGGTGTTAGAAGTTTTCTAGCACGGTAGAGAGAGCCCACCTTCCTCGCAGCGGCCCTGGCAATGCCTTCGATGTAATTGTTCCAACTCATGTTTCCTGTGAACGTTAGGCCAAGGAGCTTGAGAGACGTACTCTCAGATAAAGAGTCGTTGGCCATTGCTATAGGTGGTAGAGAGGGTTTCTTGTAATTATTGAATGAAACCAGTTTTGTCTTGGCGGCATTGAACGTTACCATCCATTTTTGTCCCCATTCCACTACTGATTGGAGGTCATCCTCTAGTGTTTCTGCCATTACTTTAGATATATGTTCATTTGTTTTCCTGTCGTGCCTGCTATAGAGTGTGGTGTCATCAGCATATATACCCATCTCAGAGGCAATTTTGTCGGGGAGGTCATTTATGAATATCAGGAACAGCAGAGGTCCAAGGATAGATCCCTGGGGCACTCCCGCATTTATATCATATTGTTTAGATGTCGACCGTCGAGGACAACCTGGATTTTTCTCTTATCTAAGAAGGATTTAATTATGTTAAGTATTCTACCAGTGATACCGTAAGATCTAATCTTCCTGAGGAGACCCTCATGCCATACCCTGTCAAAAGCCTTGTGTAATAATTGTTAATGGTGTAAATTGAGTAGAATTTTGATTATTTATGGGGACGGGTCAACAAGAATTTGTTTACATTGGATTTGAATGCTACCATGTTGTAATCGGTTGGGAAGCAGGCCAATGGAACAGTGTTCCACAGGTGGGCAGTTCTTGGAAAGATGCTTTGTTCATGGACTCTGCGTTTAGGCACAGGTAGAGAGTGGGGAAAATTGTTGTTAGTGGTTGTAGCTAGTCAAGTGTTTTTTTTTTTTTTTTCTTTTTGTAAAAGCTTGACAAAAGGGGACCATAGATTAGAGCTCAGACGAGTACTTGCCATGAAACTAACGATAGAGCAGAGACAGGCTGACAACATTTCTTCCGTGGGAAAGAGATTTTTATCTTCATTCACTCTACAACTTTGTATTTCTTTCTCTTTTCCTAATTTTTTCTTTTTTCTTTCTCTCTTCCATCTTGCCTTCCTTTACTCTCCTATGCCAGTTCTCTCTGAAAACTGGAAATGTAAATATTGCAATGAATGTTTAAGACTTCAAACGGTACATGATAGGGGTAGAGGAGTTCGATCACCTTCATGGTTTCGTATTCCCCTTCCTATCTGCTTCTTGTGTCATGCACTTCATTTTTACTATTTTAGTGTAAACTGATTGCGGTTTATTTATTGCGGACTATTATCCTCATCCTTCTTAGTTGTTGTTTCACGACATTTCGGCCAACTATTTGTCTGGCCTTCGTCAGGTGGTAACTGCAACGGGATAGAAACTCTGAATCTCCTGACTGCATTCTCAGCAATTACTACCATCTATAGTTGTTGTTGCCTCACAACTAAAAAAGATGAGGATAATAGTCCGCAATAAATAAATTAATAAATAATACTCATCTCAATAATGAATTCCAATTAAAATAATATACTGATTGCAGTTTAGGAAAACTTTTTTTTTCACTGCTCTCACACTCTATCCACACACACACACTCTATCCACACACACGCACACACACACACACTATCCACACACACTATCCACACACACTATCCACACACACTATCCACACACACACACACACACACACACACACACACACACACTATCCACACACACACACACACACACTATCCACACACACACACACACACACACACACACACACACACACACACACACACACACAAAAAGAGGGGCTCGACGTTTTTGCCATTAAATGCTCACATTCCCGTGTACGTATCCATGTATGTCAATGCATATTCATATAATCTTGTGTTCGGACAATTAGCAATGCCCATTGATCATAAAATGCTTTGGATAATTACATATTTAAAGGTTCTTCTATTAAAATAGTGATATTTGAAAAACCAATGCACTTTAAATCCTAAAATTATAACCATTTTGTTCGGAAATGAATCTCCTTTCACATGCTTTAATCTTAATCATAAAACTGTAGACCATCCTTGCTTGCTTGCTCTAATCTACTGTGTATGCATGTGCATATGTGTGTGAGGGTGCATGTATGCTGGCAGGTTTATATATATATATATATATATATATATATATATATATATATATATATATATATATAGTTACTTGTAGTTTCATTAAATACTTTTATATGCAAAATCCGATCCTGCATTTTGCTAATTCCTGCCCTCTGATGAGAAGGAGAGTATTTCTTCGAAACTCCGCGGATTAAGGACTATCAACTTATCTTGTGCTTCCTTTTTTAAAATTAAATATGTTTTTAACTCTTTTTCAAGATGTCTTTTAACATGTTTTATTAATCATTTGTTCATATATATATATATATATATATATATATATATTTATATACCAAGTTAAAGCTATTCAAGAGGGAAAACTCCTGAATTAAAAAGATGTTATTAAGAGTGCTCAATGAAAAAGAGCAAACTATATTGTTTTTATTTATATAGACAAATATTACGTAGTCGCTAGACTGAACAATTTAAAAAAAAAAAAAAAAAATATTTCTTTTATTCTCCCATTTGAGGACTAGACTTCAGTGGAACACAAACTTTATTACGTCGCCTAACGAAGACTTGTGGTCTTGACCATTTGTCTGGAACTTTACCATGTTTAGTGTAGTGACCATGTAATATTTGTCTATATTAATATATATATATATATATATATATATAACAGTAATAGAAAGGACTTGTCCTGCCTTGATAGAGTTCAAAATAGACTTCGTAGCCTCGTAAGAGATATCCTTTTCTTTTCCCTGCAACCTCTATCTCACAGAAGAGATGTTGCGAGTTTGTCTCTGCTTTATCGTTATTTTCCTGGCATGTGCTCGACTGAGCTTCAACCTATGGTCCCCCCTTGCCAAACTTTCGCAAGAAACACTCGTCTAGCTGAAAACACTATCAATAATTTCCCCAACTCTTTATCTGTGCCTAAACCTAAACATAGATTTCCATGAACAAAGTTTCTTTCTTAGAACTGCACACCTGTGGAATTGTCTTCCGTTTTCCTGCTTTCCAACTGACTACAATATGGTTGTCTTCAAGTCCAATGTAAACAAGTTCTTGATGAGGCATTCCACTTAAGTTAACAAATTTACCAAATTTCCATTACTAACAATTACTATATTGTCCAATTGACTACTGTACACTCCTAACCCTTATCCTTGAGTGGACTGTGGGCCTTGATAAGTGTTTATGCCTATGTAATATATATATATATAATTATAAAACTCTGTAGACTGTCTAGGCACCCTTGCTTGCTTGAATCTTGTAATAAATAATTTTACCAAGAATTCTTCATAAGTTTCAGTTTAGTTGAAAGGAACTAAAATCATGTTTTTTTATACTTTTGAAATCGTTACTATATATTTACAATATAATAATCGATAGAGAATATATATGACATGTGCATTAATTAAAATATTAAAGCATATTTTACGACGGGGCAAGGCTGGGTACTTTTGCTAATAAATAATAATCTACATAATATATTTACGAAGACGTTTGATCAAATAGCGTTATATAAATTTTAACGCTATAAAATGGCGCTTTTGGTAAGTTATTTTACAAACACCCTGCTTCTTTAAATGATCAATACCACGTTTCTATGAGGAATTTTGTCATGAAATTTGGAAAACAATTAGAAAAAACATCACTTACCCATTGTCATGATATGAAATTTGTGTGTGTGTGTGTGTGTGTGTTTTTTTTTTTTTGTCTTAAAAAAGACTTCAATATGACGTGTATGAAACAATTTTTTTTCTAAATATTTTTCATACTCCAACTAAGTAAATCAATGTTTTTATTATTTGTATGTGTTAAAATAATTATTCTATCCTGATTTCCCTTTTGGTAGCAGCAATTTTAAATTACTGTATCTCTCGAAAATATTAACCCTTTTTCAGGAAAAATTAACAATTTAACTTGATTGCTCAGTCAAGCCAGCAGCTGAACAGCAGCTACTGTCGGCTGTTTACTGCTTACTTTACATTGTGAGTGAATTTTTTTAAGTGATAACTAGGAATAATACGTTTATCTTTTGACAATTGTTTTTTCACTGGCAATCTTCGAAAACTCTTTACTGAATGAAAAATGTCTTTTCAATCTTTTTTTTTTTTTAATAAAATAAGTAAATTCAAATTATTTAAACAATAAAAGTTTATTAGAAATTTTTTTTAAACAAAGGCTGTTGAAAAAAATGAAGGAATTTGAATATTGATACGTTCAAGTCTCACCATAAAATTTAGTGTATATTTTAGAATTAAACTTGTAAAAAAAAAAAAAAAAAAAAAAATGCAAAAAAATCTTTATACTCGTCATGGAACAAAAATGTCATATTCCAAAAATCATGTGAATTTGGCTAGTAACTTTCTATTTTACTTGTAAACAAAAATAAGCGAATTAAAGATAAACTTGTCTGCAAAGCCTTGATCAACGTCAGTTTTACGGGTTTATTTTGAAAAAAGAAAAACACTTTTCATTTAAAATTAATGTGGTTTGTTCTTTTTATAAAATAATGGCTCTTTCAAGAAATATTGGTTTTCAAATAAACTTTTGAACTTTAGCAATAAATGACTTTCATGCTGCCAGTTAACAAAAGCTAAATAAAATTTTACTATTTATAGACGATTGTATGAGTATCCGAAAAAAAAAAAAAACTTGGTAGAAAAAAAAAAAAAAGGCAAAATAATTTAGAATATAGTGGAATCAGTTTCGCATATAAATTCAATTTAATGCTAAACCACCATTTCTTAGTCGTTCTTGCCTTTTAGTAGCAATACACGTGGCCGTTAAAACGCTTTGGATAATCACAGATTTCAAGGGGTTTCTGCTAAAATAGTCATATTTTAAAAACCAAAGCACTTTAAGTCTTCAAAATACCACCGTTTTGTTCAGAAATGAATATACTTTCAAATGAATTAGTAAATAATAACATACATTATATATTTTTAGAGTTTTAAGCAAATAAAGTGATAAAAATGTTAACATCATAAAACAACATTTTCGGTAAGATTTTGTAACGACCCCACCCCCCATCCTGATTTGTAAACATTTGTACCGTGTTTCTGTTAAGAATTTTTTTAATGAAATTTGGAAATTAGCCAAAAGAGATGTCATTTTTAATAATTTCGAGTGTCCGAAATTCATTTGACCACTCGTTTTTTTGTTGTGTTAAACAAAAGATTACAAAATGGTGAGTATTGAAAATTTTGAAAAAAATTTCTTCGGACACTCACTATTAAATAAAATCTTTTTATTATGTTTATTCGTTGAAAAGATGATTGGACAGTGTTTTCTCTAGTGGTACGTAGCAATTTAAAAACATAATATCCGAAAAAATCGTTATGAATTTGAATCAAGACTTCTGTAGTATTAGTGATAGTAGCTGTATCAGCAGCAGCGATAACATGGCGTAAAGACGTTTGTTTTTGTTGTTTATTTTTATTCCAAATCGATTTCCTTTTTTAATTGAAAATCTGGTTATAAAAAAATTTCTTACATGTTAGAGCTATTTTGTTATCAACCATACAAATATTTTTAAAAATTGGGTAGTAGTAAATTTTAAAATATTTTAACAAGCGAAAATGTGAAATATGATGTTTTGGTTCACATGTTCACACTTCTAATTTTCGTCCTTAAAAAAATGTTTTCAGTGAATTATTATCAAATGGAAATTAATTTACCCGATTATTAAAAAAAAAATAAAATAAAAAAAATAATCAATATTTAAATATTTGTAGGAGGTGCTCAGTTAATAAATAAAAATGGTAGAAAAAGACATGAAATGTAATTAAAAATCAAAATAACATTAATTCAAAATTTTTAACAATTTGCCAGCTTTAGCAAACACTTGTTTCTTTTTTTATATTTAAATAGAATTTAAATACTTGATATTTTTTCAAGCATCATGTTTTCTGTTAGAGGGACGTCACTTTTTTAAATAACATTTATTTTTGTCTGTTTGTCATAATTCTTGTAAAGTTTCACAATGGGTATCAAACACCCTCTTAAAAAAAACTCGCTTAATTCTATGTCTAATCCTAGGTATGAGTGGCAAGCCGCCTCGTAAAACCTTTAGCCTTAACAATAACGCTAAGTACAAGTGGCAGAGCTCCCCACTAAACAAACTTCCTCGATGAGCTCATATAAACGTTTAAAAAAAAAAAAGCATAAAAAACATTTAAAGAAAAGTGCACATGATTACCCCCCCCCTCCCCCCCAAATAAATTGGTCAACTGTCCTAAAACGCTAGGATCATCTTGAAATGGTGAATTATTTTACATTTATGTGAAACCAACCCCCACTCTAAATTCTAAAATTGTTTTTGTTTTGTTTCTATTAAGTCTTCAGGATGTTCACACATAATTTTCCTTAGCCCTATCATTAACCCAAAGTCAGAGTGGCAACCTCCCTACCTTCTCATAATTGCACAAAGACCCTCTTAAAACCATGCATAATCGCCTTTTAGAAAACAAACAAACAAACAAAAAAACACCCAGGATTTATCTATCATAGGAAAAAAAGGGGAGGGGGTAACTGCCCTAAAACGCTTGAATGATTCAAAATGGGAAATCATTTTACATTAAATTTTAAAATAATTTTTGTTTATCTTTTATTAAAGTTTTTTCGAGTTGTTCACATGCAATTGTCTATAAAGGTAGAATCACATATTTTGGAGAGGTGGTCAGATGGGGAGGGGCTAACAGAACGTATTAATCTACAATAATACCAAAGAAATATTGCAATATATTCATTTTTAACCAATCCTAGATTTCGATTTCAGTTTTTGGCACATAAAATGCATTACAACTAAACTTTCAGTTCTCTAACTTCTTTTCTTTTAATGAATACATGGCATTTTTAAGCAATTGCAGCATATTTATGTGAATTTACTGCAGATTATTTGGAACCCATTCATTTCTGGAGATTTTCAGTAGCATATTCAGATTCCTTGCACAAAAATACACTTTATATGGTAAATTTTATTGCTTAGTCTTTTGTTTTAACAAAGATATAGCATTTTTACTGAAAAAGTAGTGCAAAAAATGTGTACAAAATGCATATGGTATTAAAGAGGGGAAAATATCCAAACACGCAGGGCATAAAAATAGTCATAACTTTCTTGATTTTAATTGGATTTTAAAAATTTAAAAAGGTTCTTTCTTAGCTTATCAAGCTCTTTCCATATATACCAATATTGAAATATTTTAAGCCATTTAAATTTTTTCATGTGTATTGCTAGTTAGTACTCCGAATTCTTTTATTTTTTTCAAGTTGAAAAGTTGGTATATGTATAAAAAATTACTCTACCACTAAATCAAGATCCGAGTGACAAGCTCACCTTCTAAAAGTGCCTTCCCTTGAATGTGTCGTACCATTAATCATTAAATTTGAGCGACACTCTCCCCTCCTATAATCCGACCACTTCAAAATATAAACCTTTCCATAACTCTACCACTAACCTTAACTGGCAAGCCACCCCCATCGTGCAGTCTTGAAACCACACACAAAAAAGATCCCCTGCACCTCCTAAAAAACGCGCAGAATTTGTCTCTTATAGAAAAATAATTTGAGTAAAGAACAAAGGAAGCCAGTAATAGATCAGATAAAACATGTGCTAATATTGTTAGAAAAGACTGAGACTAGCAACATCACATTTGTATGGAGAGGTTGCAGTGGAGATCAAAGAGTTGGTCCATACGTTTCTATTTTTCAAGAACACTCAAATGGAACAAAAAATTAACTATTGCTACGCAAGGAGTGACTGTCTCGTTAGACCATTTTGAAAGTCTCAAGATACAAGGGAGATAACTCAAAACAATTCAAACTTGTGAGATTTTTTGTTGTAATGCCTATGGATTTACTTTAATCGTTTAAAAATTACCTTTAAAATTACCCTCGATAATCCTGTGTTAAACATGATTGCGAATAGTTGCCTTATCTTATTTTGGGGTAAAAAAAAGAATCCTTTAAATAATTTGACCATTAAATACACATTTTCTTTGGTGCGACAAATCAATTTTTTAAAATATATCGTTTTAAGCAAAAACAATATTACATACTTAATTATCAAGTCGAAAATAGTAATATATCCAAAAATTATGAAAATCCATCAAGTAGAACAACTATTATGTTTTTAATAAAAAAAAAAAGTTTATCGTTATGGACAACAAATATTACAGCTATGACTCAATTAAAAATATTGTTTTTTACATAGTCACATCAAGGCCCAGAGGCCACTTGAGGATAAGGGTTATTGAGTGTACAGTAATCAGTGGGATAATATCGTAGTAATGGAAATTTGGTAGAATGGATTACTTAAGGAGGCGGTTCATCAAGAATTTGTTTATGTTGGACTTGAAGACAACCAAGTTGTAGTCAGCTGAGAAACAGACAAATGGAAGAGAGTTCCACAAGCGTGCAGTTCTGAGAAAGAAGCTTTGTTCATGGAATCTACGTTTTGATTTAGGCACAGTCAAAGAGTGGGGAAAATTAATGACAGCGGTTTCAGCTAGATGAATGTTTTTCGTGAAAGATTGGCGAGGGGGGTGACTAGAGATTGGAGCTCAGACAAGCACTTGTCCTGAAAATAATGATAAAACAAAGACAGGCTCACAATGTCCCTTCTGTGGGAAAGAGGCTGCAGAGAAGAGAAAAGGGCATCCCTCACTCCTTTTGGAGTTATGTCCCTTGTGTTTAGCCTCCGACTGCCTACTTCATAACGTCTAAGAAAATGCAATTTTACTTAATTTTCCATAAAAATTACTTTTAACTAGAAATATTTTTCTACTCTATAATTTTTTATAATTTTTGGATATATTACTATTTTCGGCATGACAAGTAAGTACGTAATATTGTTTTTGCTTAAAACGATATATTTAAAAAAAATTGATTTGTTGACTGTATCCTAACAAGCGCCTGTTCTTTTTTTCTTTTTTTTTTTCCAGGTAATAAAGATCCGATTCTGGTCAGTGATGAACTTTCCAAGAATTCAAAGTTACCGATATCAGATTCCAACTTGCCGACATCTTGCAATAAACGCAAAAGCTCAGGAGAACAAACCATGGTGTCTGCGGATAACACAGACGCCAGAAACTTTGGTGGTCGGTGTGATGAAAATGGTCGGTGTGATGAAAATGGTGGATGTGATGAAAATGGTCAGTGTGATGAAAATGGTCGGTGTGATGAAAATGGTCAGGTGCAGCCTGATAGTGATGAAGAGCTTGAGGACTCTGAAGAATTTTCACGGCAATGGATCAGGAAGCCAAGGCGTCAGGTGATCAAGGATGATTCTGATGGTAGGTGACACGATAACTTATTTTTTTATCTTCGTCGGCTTTAAGACTATATATATATGTGTGTGTATATAATTAAAAAACTCTGTGGACCTTGCTTGCTTTCTTGCTTCTTCTCTGTGATAATCAGCTGATTTCATCTTTTAAAAAAGGGATTACAGGTGAATTTATATATATGTGTATAGACATGGCTAAGGAATGAGGTAGGAGAGTTGTATGTTTTAGTTTTTGATTCTAGCTGATGACAACCAAGTCATGTGTGTGTGTGTATATATATATATATATATATATATATATATATATATATATTAGTGTTAGGACGATTAATCGGAATCGTAAAAATCGGAATCTTTGTAGGGTATCAGAATCGGAAATATTGGTGCCCATTTTCCGATGCTAAATCGATTCTTGTCATTTTTTATTTGATTTTCTTTAAAGTAAAATCTTTCCTTGCTGATAATATTGAAAATTCATTCATGTTAAAATACAAGTAAAGCTAAAATCGATAGATCATCCTCCAAAAATGTATTTTGACGTTTAAGAAAATATTTAACACGTGTTTTTATTAAAATCGAGGAAAATAACAATCTTATAATTAAATAATTAGAGATTTATGAAGAATCTGAATCGGTAATTTAGCATGGAATCGGTAATTGTATCAGAATCGGGAAAAATATTGGAATCGTCCAGTCTCTAAATATATATATATATATATATATATATATATATATATATATATTTATTAGTTTTGATCTCACTACTATATATTAGATTTAATATAATAATCGATAAAGAATTGAGGAATTGTCTCTATAATAATAAATGTGTAATCTCCATCAATAAAAATATCATATTTAAGTGTATCTTGCGACCGAGCAACACTGGGTGGCCTACTAGTATATGTGTGTCACTCCCTTCAGTCGGTCGGTTGAGACGATCGTTGACCTCAGAACTCTTCCACTCCAATTACGGCAGCCTGAAAACGACCCGACTCTGGCGGTTTGCAGCTCACTATTTTTGTCCTTCCAGTGACCACTGCCGGTGATAATTCTTAGCCGTTTTATTGTTGCTGGTATGGGGTAGTGACAGAATTATCAGTTGATCGTCTAAATTTATACTCCGGACCTGTTGTTGTGTACCTGCTTACCGGCGAACATCGCCGATAAGAGAGCCGTGTATTTTAGTGTGGTGAAAAAGGAAATTAAAATGATTCCACACACGAATAAACAATTAATCTGGGTTTATTCACAATAATAATGGTCTAATAATATTTCAGAGTTTGAAGGAAGTTGGCTGTAGCTATTTTAAAACGGTAGCTTGTGACTCGAGTTCAGATAAGTTTTTCGGCCATTGGAGATACGTGTTTTAAGTTAAAAGCCCTCTCTGCCCGACTTTAACACCATCTGAATTCGCCAAAATCGAATTCTCTCTTTTTCTCTCTTCTCCTTCTCTTCTCCTCTTTTTTCTGTGTTCGAGGAATATATACATATCCATCAATGCCCTTTAAACATCACGAGTTTGTATTTGTTTACAACAAGAAAACTTGCCTGTCATCAGCTTTCAAACCTTGTTTTCTAAAATAAACAACCGCCTGTCATTTCATCTCGAATTCTGTGTTTTAAAATAAACAGCCAGCTCACTCCAAACTCTGACCGTTACAACAATAAGTATCTCTTGACATACTTTTTCCTTTCTTTGTTCTAACCACAGAGTCATTTGATCGTCCTATTTTTCGTTCTTTTTGCTCTTTCTCTACAACGGCATATCAACCCCATAACTTGGTTACATGTGTGTGTATATATATATATATATATGTATATGGGGGTTTATGGAAAAATATGCTTATTCAATTATGTTTCGCCCTTTATCTATACCAATCCTTTTATTTATCAATCCTTTTATGTATGCTAAATATAACAGTATATACAAATAAATGACAAAATCTAAATTCCAAGATGTTCATTTTACTGTTTATTTCTTTCAGTATGTTAAAATGTTCAACTCTTGTTGTTTTGTAGGGCAGAAACAATTGTATAATTGTGTCAGTTTTTTAATATTTTCCGCCCTGACTCATCAGAAGAATATTAAAAAATTGACATAATTATGAGATTTTTTTCTGCGCTACGAAAAAAGTGCTGTCAAGATGAACTGCATCTTGGAATTTGAAATATAGACTTTGTGCACACACATATATATGTGTGTGTGTGTGTTTTTATATATATATATATATATATATATATATATATATATATATATATATATATATATATGTGTGTGTTCTTATAATTTCAACCTCAGGGTGTATTTACTTCAATCATTACAAATTGTTTCTATAGACGGGATAAACAAATTATCGAGCCCATGTTGTCAGATGATTTAAGCCAAAACTGAATAATAAGAAAAGATTTTTGATTACATTAAAAACCAAGATTTGGAGTAATGGATAGAGATGGGATAGGTGGGAGGAGTGAGAATAAAAAGAAAAGGGAGGGGGGAGAGAGTATGTTTAAATTAAAATTAGAATTAACAAAGAGAGAAGGAAATAAAGGAGATTGAAGATGTTGATAAGAAGTTGTTTGTTAAAAGGGATAAAATGAAAAAGAAAGGGAAAATATGACAAAATAAGAAGAGGAGATAGAAAAGGATAAATAACGGAAGTGTATGTTCCGACGTGTCATGAAAAAGATGCTGAAAGGGAAAGCAGGCGACGGTTTGTGCAAGTCACCAAAGTTAGAAATAGATCAAAGTGTCTACAAATCTTGGCAGCAGTGGTAGGGGCCAGATAGTCAAGATACGTACAAATTTAAAGATGCGTCCAATAAAATTAGACTCTCTTTATATAAAACTAGCAGGGGGTACCTGGCGTTGCCTGGATGTTTTCAGGTGTGTGTGTTTTTGGGTAAATAATAAAGTGTGAAAAAAATGTGCGATGTTTAACAGCAAGTGCCCGTTTTTGACGAGTTAATGACGTCAACTTTGAGTGCGGGACAGTGTTTTATATACCGCGAGTCTGTTCGCTTTTTTTATACAAAAAAGCTTAATGCACATGCGGCGATCGAAAATTGTTGAATATTTATCTTTGAAAGTCGGGCAAATTAAATAGACAGGCGGCCCGGCTGTTAATTCGTAGATATTATTTAGGCGCGATATAAAAAGTTTTAAGAAGTTGTGAGGCGACCGATCGGTTCTCGAAAAAAGGCCTTTCTTGGACATAAACGAAAACGCACACACACACACACACAATCATTTTCACTTTTATATTTGTATATAATAGGGGAAACAATTATAGATTTATAATTGTCAAAAGTTATAAAATGAAAGGGAGACAGTTATAAATTTATTAGGTAGTAATAGAGTTTGAGTCAAGTTTAGGTACGGAGACGCAGTTTTTTATTTGGGTTTGGAACATTTAGAGTTTTAACTAACATCAGTTGGGTGATTTTATTGAAGAATTTATTAAGGTAAATATATATAATTATAATTATGGATTAAAGTTTAGAGTTAAGGTAATCTGCTTGCGGGAAATAGTGTTTAGCGAGTTAACTTCAGTATTGTGTGAAGTTGTTGAGAAGGTGGGATTTATAATACCTGCAAACAATTGACGATTCATTTCTAATATTTAATAATTTATCTCTATCTCTAAAATTCGTAATAAAAATTTTTTTCATGCAAACAAAGAAGGCAAAGGGAATATAGTGATTTACAAAGATTAGTGTTTTTCTGTCGCTGCAACAGTGGCTTTTGTAAACAACTTCAGACTGTAGGCATTGTTGTTCTAGTGGGCATTCTGCCTTGTTCATGCAGTTGCAATTTTTGGTGTTACTAATATTATTATTGTAATTATTGTTGCTGTTAAGTATTCTATTATTGTGTTTCTTAATTATTCTTTCTAGATTGTCGCTGCAAGTGTAACTGAGTTTAATAGTGTTTTTATTAAAGAACTTAATAATTAAATGGTAATAGATGATTTGGCGTCCCCGACGAAACATCTTCAAACAAATATTTTAACTGAAGGAATTAATCACATTCTTAAACTTGTTATTATTATTATTATTAGTAGTAGTAGTAGTAGTAGTAATGTATTATTATTATAAGTATAATGATAAATAATAAAAATGTTTACATGATTTTTAGAATGTTACAAAAAAGCCTCTAGCGTGCACTGATCCATTTATCTGATTTTTGGAATCAGCGGTACATCTATGTGATTTTTGGAATATGACATCTTATGTCAATGTTTTTCAACAGAAGATAATGACGTCATCACCAGAAGTAAACACGTATAATATTGCAAAATATGCCAAACGTTGCAATTTACTTGCTTCCCCACAAAGTTGTTTTTTAATAGAAAAATTTAATTAAAAAAATAATTCAACCAAATGTAAGTCGATTTTGCTAAATGTTCATTCACCATTAAATTGTTCCCCTTGATAAGAATAGACAGTTTGTCTCCAAAATATTCTCAATGGATGCACACTTAAGCTCCAGCCTGTGGTCCACCCATGCCAAACTTTTACGAAAAACACCTACCAACTGAAAACCACTATCAATAATTCCCCCCACTGTTTATCTGTGCCTAAACCTAAACGTAAATTCCATGAATAAAGCTGCTTCTTTTTCAAACTGCACGCCTGTGGAATTCTGTTTTCCTGCTGACTACAATATGGTTTTCTTCAAGTCCAACGTAAACAAGTTCTTGATGAGCCGCCCCCTTAAGTAATCCAATTTACCAAATTTCCACTACTAGCGATTACTACGTTATTGTCCCATTGATTACTATACACTTATTAACCCTTATCCTTGAGTGGCCGCCGGGCCTTGATAAGTGGTGACTCCTTTGTAATCGATTTTCTTGCTAAATGATATCTTGTAAAGAGATTAGAAACCTCTCAATTTAATAAGAAACTAATTGAGGGATTTTCTTTTTCACCTTCAAATTTTATGCTTTAAGGGAATCAAATTAAATAAATGGGAATATCTATGTAAAAAAAAAAAGGGAGATAATTCAATAAATTATAAGCATTCAAGAGATTGATTAAAAGTATAGGATATCCCCTCCCTCCAAATGTCACTAACGGAATCGTTCATATAATTCATGATCCCAACTTTTGCCCTTGTAGAAAAGCAGCATTCTTAGCGTACTGCTCTTCCAAATGCGGTTGTGACAATGACTACCGCATGTTTAAAATAATGACTGCCTCTTTACAAGAATTGTTGCACTGTGCTATTTTTTTTTTTTTTTTTTTTATCAAATAAATTTCATTGATTTCTTCCTTCCCTCTAGTGCTACCAGATCAGGCTGTCTGAAGATACTAGCTTCCTGACCTAAAATGCACAAAATATTGATGTTATTGTTTTTTTTTTTTCCTTTTCCTCAATCATCTGATGCAAAGTGAAAAACAAAAACAAATTTTCTCTACAAAACAATCAAACCAAACACCATAAATAAATATTAGAAGATCTAAATCTATTAAATAAATCTCAGATGTCTGTGTGTGTTAGTATGTCCGCTAAAAACTTTTGTCATCTGCATCGTACAGGCACCAATGCAGCATTGTTAGAAAGAGTGATCTCTCGGACAAAAAATATTTAAAAAAAAAAAAAAAAAAAAATTGGAAAAAATCGTCAATTATTTTGTGTAGAAGTGTCATTTTGTTTGAAGAAAGGAGGCGGGTCAGATAAAAAAAAAAATCTTGCTTTCAATGTGGTTTACAAACCACGCATGCGCTAACCCTCGTTCTGGTCTTCTGTTTTAAAAAGCTAAATTTGGTACGTTATAACATCTGTGTCCTCATAAGCCCATCGATAACGTGTTTGCTTACTAACTTGAATTATGCAATTAGTTTGTTTTATTTTTCTTTTGGCTATTCCATCTACCTCCTAATTCAGACAATCAGACTACCGTCAACTCCTCTCTGAAGGATAAAAGATAAGTTTACTTCCCAGCATTTAAAAAATCAATATTATTGTTTGAATTCAATTTCTATGATTCTTGATTATTTCAGAAAATGAGGAACAAGTTGAAAGTATTAACCTTGACAGTGCTCCCGCCTCTTCTCAGAGTGCCTTATCAACTCAGATGGAAAAGTTCAGTACGCAAGTATGTATAAAATATTCAGTTTTTGAACTTTAGTTTTGTGATATTGTGACACTATCAGTGCTCTCTCCTCCCTGCAAGAGTCAGAATGTTATGGAGAAAGAGCAAAAAAAGTATGACAAAAGAAAGAAATGGGTTTATCGGAAGAACAATGGATAGGAAGTTATTCACCGAGTTAGACAAAGGAAGCTGAATGGGATTTTTAATCAGGGTGTAGCGAACTAAAGGACTGGACAATGGATTGTTTCAGGAGTGTCTGAATTTTGTGGCAGTGAATTCTATAACAGTTGGGGAAGTTTACAATAGTTAATAAGTGTTTGCAATATTTTATGCTGGTGCAATTGAGGACAATTAATGTATTGATTTTATTTTTTGCGGACTATTATTCTCATCTTCATAGGTGTTGTTGTTTCACCACTTTTAGCGGCCAACCTATCCTCTGGTCTTTGTCAGGTGGTTAACTGCGGCAGGATAGGAATACTGAGACTCTTAACTGTATCCTCAGTAATTACTGCCATCCGTAGTTGCTATCTTACCATAGTTTAGTTGACTAGTCCTCTTTGGGTAGATTGAAACTACTATCTTCACACAATGCTCACTTAGAACTGTAAAGACTCAACGCCACTATCCACTGCGCCATGGGACCCAGATAGAGGCATTGAGGCTCTACGGTTCCCGGTGAGCATCGTCTGAAGATTGCGGTTTCAATCCTGCCGAAACAGCCCAGAAGATTAGTCGGCCAAAACGTAGTAAAACAACAACTATGAAGATGAGAATAACAGTCCGCCCTCCCCCCCCCAAAAAAATCATTATACAAATTATGAAGCCGAATCTCGAAGGATTCTAAATAATAAATAACACTTGAGGACAGTTGTGAGTTTGACATAGTCAAAAGCAGATAGTGACTTAGACCTAGTTGGGAGAACCTTGGGAGATCAAGATGAACTAACGACCTCGACCTCAACAGAAAAGCTAAGATATAAATGTTAGCGCTTAGAAGATAGTTTCCCACGATTGTCTCACACACATGCCCAGAGTGCAATGACTATTTGTTTGGAGTCCGTACTTTCTTTTGCTTCTCGTTTTCTTATTTTTATTCTTGCGAAGCCATGCGCACCCCCTCGACAGCTGCTAATGGTTAACTGCAACACAGCCATAAGAAGGCTTAAAAAGAGAAGACCACACAGAAAAAATAACATTGAAGTTGGCGATGTTCTCTTAGTGAAATGAAGTCTATTTATTATTGATGGGACGATTCCAATATTTTTCCCCCAATTCCAATAAAAATACCGATTTAGTACTAAATTTCTGATTTCGATTCTTTATAAATCTCTAAATATTTAACTAAAACGTAAAAATACACTTGTCTATAGATTTTAGTTTTATTGATAAATTTTAAAATCAATAAATATTTTATTATTACTACCAGCAGTGGAAGATTTGGTTTTGAACAAAATTAAATAAAAACAAAAAATAATAAAAGGAATCATTTTTGGCATCGGAAAATAGGCACAAATTTTTCCAATTCTGATTTCCCCAAAAGTTCTGATATTTTTCAATTCGCGATTCTGATTCCGATTAATCGTCCCAACACTACTATTTAATATTTGATATTTAAAATTCCTTTATAGCCGATTTTTCTTTTTTTCTTTCTGGCATTCTACAAGAGTCTTTCTGTAGAATATTTTCCCCAATGTTTTTAGAATATGCAAAACAACCAGAGTGTTCAGTTAGGTATGTAAGGCATATCTTAAAAAAAAAAAACACTATACACAAGTAATTGTCGGCATTTATAGTGTGTGATGTGTTTTTAGAATATGAGAAAAAACACTATACACAAGTTTAATCGTGGATTGATATCGTAGGGAAACACAGAGAATTTCAGTGTATAATGCCAGCAATATCAAGTGTACCCTTTATCCAGTTGACTTATACTTTTGGGCTGACGTCTATATCATTGATTGATTTTATCAGTATACTAATTGGCCGTGAAATACACTTAAATATATTTTGCAGATTTTGTATTTATATAAGACTAGCGAGGGGTACCTGGCGTTGCCCGGGTGTTTGGAGGTGTGGGGGGTGGGGTTTTAAAAAAAATAAAAGTAAGTATGAGGATCGAACCCGAACCGTTGAGGCAAAGTTGTGAAAAAAAAAAAAACGTGCGACGTTAACCATTGTCCCACCGCAACATGCTTACGGAAACACGTTTGAATTTATTTAATTACTTGGATTTAGCAGGTGCTTGTTTTAATGAGTTAATGAGGTCAAGTTTGACTGCGGGGTTTCATTTACTGCTGAACATTGTTTTTCTCCCCAAGATGTTATAGGAAAAAGACTAACCCACATGCGGCGAGTGACAAATATTGAATATTTATCTTCCTGAAATCGAGCAAATTAAATAGACAGGCGAGCTTCATTGTTAACTGTGAGATATTACGATTTATATGTGATATAAAAAGTTTTAAAAAGTTGTGAAGCGAGCGACCGCTTCTCTGAAAGAAGCCTTTTGTAGACACACAGAGAAAGCGAACACACATACATACATACATTTTTGCTTTTATATTTATATAATACTAGCGAGGAGTACCCAGCGTTGCCCTGGTGGAGAATATTGACACAAGGATGAAGCGATGTTAAGAATGGTTTCCACATGATTAAAATAAAACAAAAAGATAGAGGGAGAGGTGGGTAATTAGTTTTCCTCGCTAACCATGAGGACAAAGAGGATAGAGAATTAAATGAGTTGGTAATTAACTTTTGCCCGGGTGGAGGATGTTGGCACAAGGACAAAATAAAAAAAAAAAATAAAGAAAGATAGAGAGAAGTGGGATTGAACTTGGAAACGTAGGGTAATTAGTTGCTTTTAAAACTGGCTGAGGGCCAGGTAAGCTTGGCGCTTTCTGTCAGTATTTGTTTTCCACAAAAACAAAATGTGATACAATTTGCTTAAAAATGAAATTTTCTCAGTATAGAAAGGTTTCTCCCTCCATTGACTGAGAACTAAAAAGGTTTTCTCTAATTTAATTCATCCAGAAGTCGCGAAATATATATCTATACTCCTATAAATTTTATATATATATATATATATATATATATATATATATATATATACTGATATTCATATTAAAAGCTCTTTTTCTTTTTATTTAAACTAGTGCGGGGGGGGGGCCTGGGTTGAGGATATTGGCACAAAGACAAAGCAGTGTTAAGAATGGCTTCCACATGGTTAAAATAAAAAAACAGATAGAGATGTGGGTAATTAGTTTTCCACACTAACCATTAGGCTAAAGAAGATAGTGAATTGAAATGAAAAAAATAAAGCAAGAGGTGGGATTGAACTCGAAAACGCAGGGTAATTAGTCTTCCTCGCTAACCATTAGGCCAAAGAGGATATTGTATTCAATGAGTTGGTAATTAACTTAAGAATCATAGGAGTCGCCACGCATGCACAGAAATGAATGTTGCTTTCCACTTTATTAAATGCTGCTTTTAAACTTGGTTGGGGGCCAGGTAAGCTTCCCGCTTTCTGTTGTTTGTGTTCGAATAGTTTCGCTTTATTATCCGAAAAAGATAAACAAACACTAGAGACGATGGCATGGGAATTTTTTTAACTCAATCAAAAAAAAAAAAAAGGAAAGGAACAGTGTCCGTTTGCAAATCTTGGATATTATGATCTCGGAAGTTTAGGAAAACTTCTTGCAAAGTTTAACCGACAGCCGAACCCTGATCTGAAAAGCCTTTCGTGGACATACACAAACACTCGCATCCATTTTGCCTAGAAGATTATATAGCAATGAGTTAAAAATTAATAAAAAAAATGACTTGGTGCCACCACCGAGAATCGAAACCAAAACGTTTAGCTTATGATTTACTTTTTCCTTTGATGTTAATGCCTGAGCTATGCTAACACGTTTGCTGCAAGGCTAGAAATTAAAACATAAACCAATAGCTATTACGTTACACAAGCATATTTGTAATGCCATCGAATGACCTTCACCTGGCAAATTGCATTTTTTTAATTTTCACACTTTTGCACTGATTTTCCCCGGCAAAAACCCAAGTATAAAGTTTTGTATGGATTTGAATACTCTATATACTAAGTTTCATGTCTGTAAACCAAAAAACTTACAGGAGTTTGGTAGGTAAAATTTTTTAAACAAATATATATATACGCATACAAAATGTTGCATCCCTCTGCCTGTTCTACAAGTACTTTAACTGTGCTTGCTCTGACGAACTGCAAGCACTTGTACCCTATCGACGTAAATACCCCCGACAAACCTGACAAGCAGCTAAATCACACCTCTTATAGAGATCCCTAGATGTAAAAGAGCCTTCTACTCCAGTAATTTTTCCCCAGAACCGCTATACTTTGGAATTCCCTTCCAAGTCCCTGCTTCCCCAACTGTACTGACATGCAGAAGTTCAAGTGTAATGTGAACCGACATCTTGCTGCCGAACTCCCTACATAGTACCCCTGTAGCTTATGTCCCTGATAGTAGCCCCCCTACATCAAAATGGCAACGTGCCTTGTTTGGGGTGAAAATGTAATAAAATAAAAATATATATATATATATATAGAGAGAGAGAGAGAGAAAGAGTTTTGTGTTTACTATAACCATTTTATGCAAATATTACATAAGTATAAATCATGTAGAATATCTGCATGAATATAATTACACGTAATAGTTAACTAAAGATGATCATCCCATAAGAAAACCGAAAAAAACTAATAGGGAATTAATTAAAATGAATGTTTAAAAGAATATGCAAATTAGCTGGATCTTTTGCTAGTGAATGCAATTCAATGACCCATATATAACAAAGTTGTGTTTTCTTTTTAAATAAATAGAAAAAAAAAGGTTTTTAATATGAATAGCAATACATAAAACAATTCAAACTTATAGGAATATAGATTTCTCCCGGTACATGTCTCCATCGTCAGTCCACTGTTGGAATATGGTGTTTAGGCCTCATCTCTTCATATCTAATATGTAATATCCAGCATCTGGAGAGAATTCAAAGACTGGCTACTTGAGTGGTGCAGAGTCCATCAAATCTGTCCTATGAAAGCTGGCTTGAAAAGCTTAACGTTTTCTCCCTTGAACACCAATGATTATACGATAATCTTAGTTTGGCCTTCAATCTCATCAATGCGTATTAGGATATACTTTGAGATCCATTAATCCAGAAAAATCCACAAGAAACTATTTCACTGTAGAGAACTTCTTGGCTTACATACGTGGCCTAAATATTTTGCCTAATTTTCTGTTTTTTTTTTTTTTTCAGCAATGTACGTATCTTGAGAAAGACTTAGAAGAGATGAAGAAACAAATTGCTCAATTGGAGGCGCAGCTTGGACTAGATGACGATGTTGTTGATATTGTAACCGACAAAGAGGAAAATGAAGAGGTACAGATGGAAGAAAAGCCAGAGGTACCTGCCCTTTCTGATCAAAACCTGCCATCGGGGACTGATTGTAAAACAAATAAGAGTGTTGTCAAAAACGAAGTTAGCGATCAAACGTATACAAGGATTATTAGTAGTAGTGATGATGATGATGATTTGTCCAGGCAAGTCATACCAGATTCGGATCCAGGTAAGTTTACGGTATTTGGTTTATCTATTTTATTCTTATGTTTTAAAACTAGTAGGGCTACCTGGCATTGCCCGAGGCAAAAGTTTAACATATTTCTATTAAAACTTATATATAATAATAAATTGAATTTAAAAAAAAAATTCTTAATGCTGCGATATTTTAAGTTATATATTTTTTACTAGAATATCTTGCCTCCCCCTCAGTTTTAACAACTAGTCCTTTTATTTTTCTAAGCTTAATCTTAACCATATTACTTTTCATGCTCGCATTTTTCTATGTAATAATTAAATTTAACTTTTAAATCCTATTAAATAAAAATATTTGCTAAAATAAAAAGATAAAATGACAATAAAAGCTTTCCTGGTTTTTTAATAAGAAACCAGTGTCATCATTTTTTACCTTCAGCAATTTCTTCCAGAATAATGGATGTTCTAACATCGGATTCATACTGAGCAGAGAAAATGTAAGACTCTGCATTTGAAGTGTTCAGACCATAAAAAGAGAAAAAGGGAACAATGACAAATGACAGGTTAGGGTTGCTAAGGAAACATTTGTCCATTTTTTTAATTTAACAATTTTAAAGAATTTAATTAAGAATTATTGAAATTATTTTTATTTTTTTTGTTAAATTATCGGAAACACTTTTTCGGTTTTTTTTTTTAATTAAGAATTATTGAAATTTTTTTTTTTTTTTTAATTATCGGAGACACTTTTGCGTTTTTTTTTTTTTTTAATTAAGAATTATTGAAATTATTTTTTTTTTATCGGAAACACTTTTGTGTTTTTTTTTTATTAAGGTTTATTGAAATTATTTATTTTTTTAAATTATCAGAAACACTTTTGCGTTATTTTTTTTAATTAAGAATTATTGAAATTATTTTTTTTAAATTATCGGAAACACTTTTTTAAGAATTATTGAAAACACATTTTAAAATCTTTTAAAACTATGTTGGGAATATTATGCATTGAATACGTGTTTTATGATGTTCGAAATCTTATTTTGATTTCAATAGTTTTATTTTTATACTTTCAGAAAGTATATAATTTATAATTATATAAATTTAAATAAAAACTTTATTTTTAAAATTTAAAAAAATTTTTTTAACTTCATAAACATTTTTTTTTATAAAATTTCAAATAAAATAGAAACTCTGACAAAAGAGGGGGATTGGACCTAGTAGTTCACTCTTGTTTGTCTGGTCACACTTATCTCAATAACCACGCTTTTGATTTCTTTTTTTTTTAATTTTGCACAAACATTAGTCATGGTGAATGTAAATTTTGCCAGAACGGATTTTCTGGGATAACTCTGGTTGCCACCCTAGAGGCCAGTATAGGGGTAAAATTGCCCTTAAATCCTTCATCCATTCATTTTTTTGCACTTTTCTCAATAACCGTGCCTTGGATTTTTTGGAAATTTTGCATAAACATTAGTCATGGTAAAAGTAAATGCTTTACTCATGGAGAGAGACCCCGCATGCTTGGCTTGTTATTTTTTGTTTGTTTTTTTTTTTTTTTTAAATTTGTTATTAAACGTACAAAAAAAAAGACTAATTATATTATTTTTGTCTTTATGATTTTGTTAATTTTTATTGTACATTTTTCAGCGATCTTCTATTCTTATATTTTATTTCAATAAATCACTTCCCAATAGAAATACTGAAGAACAACAAAAGTGAAGGAACTGATTTGCCTTGTCACTGTTTCCGGTAGTAACGACAGGAAGTATGTTAGCAGATTATAACCAAATTTATTTTTATTTGCCTCCAGATGACAAGACCGTTCAGCAAAACAAGTCAACTGTTTTCCATGTGGAAAACATGTGCGATGTGGATGCACACTCTTCAGGGGAAGAAAGTGCAGACCTGTTCTGTACTCCTGGATCCCCTTCCACTTCTGTAACTCGGTCATCTGCTTTGCATCAGTCTGTGGATGGAGAGCACCCAGAAGATGGGGAAGAAAGACACCTCACAAAGTCTCCAACCAAAAAAGATCCAAGCAAAAATCTACGCCCAAAGAACAAGATGAATAAGTCGGCAAAGTTTCCACGTGATTTGTCATCGTCTGAAGAGGAGGCTGACATTGTTATGGAGGACAGTCCAAAACGCAAAATAGGGGCCAAGGAAAATAATAGATCGTGGACGTCTAGGATACCAGGAAAAATGATAGAGAGATTGAGGAATTCAAAAGAATGGTAAGTAGTTTTTTATTTACAATTTAATGGATTTCTGTGTGTGCACGTGCACACACACGTAAATATATTATATATACGTAACTAAATATGCAGCAATAATGTAATTTTGCAGACTTATTAGTTGCAGTACGAAACAATATTGTAATGGCTATCTTTTGAAAAGTAATAACCAACTGAGAAAACTTGATATTTAGAAAATTATTTTATTACACTATATATATGCACACACACACACATAGAGGGTGGAACGATAAGTGTCACTCTAGAAAAGATGACATGATTCCATTTTCGTTTGATGAAAACCGGTTTTCTTTTTTTATTGCAGACCATCTACTAGTTGGTCAGTTGTGTACAAATCCCAAAAGCGATAGGAACCGTCTATCACGTCTGAAAGTGACACAATGTTTAATAAGCGAGATCGGAGATGTGCCACTGTACAACTCATGCTCTCTACCGATCCAAGCTATGACAACAGGACCATTGCCAGCACCCTCAAAATGCATTGCTGGATTGCCACGAATAACAGGGATGTGTCCAGGGTGATGAAAACCAAGTTTTCACCTACAGTTATGGTCTTTGGTGTGGTTTCAAGTGAGGCCCACATTATGCCACCTCACATCTTTTGAAGCCAGCTTGAAAGTCAACGCCAAAGTGTACCTGAATGTGCTGAAGAGTGTGATGATCCCCTGGTGCAATCAGGTGGCTGGTGGCAGACCCTGGGTGTGACAGCAGGACTCGGCACTGACGCACAAGTCCAAAGAGACGCAGGATTGGCTTCAGAAGTAGTGCTACAACTTTGTACTCTTCTCTCACTGCCCTCTCCACTCCCCCGACCTGAATCCACTACACTACCATTTGGCCATGTGCCGAGAACATCACCAACATGACCTTCCACAACACCAAAGACAGCCTGATTGTCGCCATCCGGCAAATATTCGCCAAGCATGCTCCCAGTTGTGGACCTGTATCAGTGACTGACATTTTTTTCATTTTTTTTGCCTGTGTCTTATTTTTTACCTGTTTTTTTTTTATTTTTATCCTTTTTTTTTATTTATTAATCATTTAAAAAAGAAAATTTACCCGTTTTATTTTCTTACCCATTTCTTTTTTGTTTTTTTTTAATTAAAAAAAATTTTTTTTACCCATTCTTTAATTTTTTACTGGTTTTTTATTTTTTACCTGTTTCTTTTTATAGTTTTTTAAAAATTTTTAACCATTTTTTTTTGTTACTCGTTTCTTTTTTTTTTTTTTTTTTTTACCCATTTATTTTACCCGTTTTAAAAAATTTTCTTTACCTGTTTTTTAAACATTTTTTTTACCCGTTTCTTATTTTGTAACCGTTTCTTATTTTTAACTTGTTTTTTTTTTGCCTGTGTCTTTTACATGTTTTTCTAGTTTTTTACCCTTTTTTTATTTTTTACCCGTTTTATTATTTTTTATCCATTTTTAAATATTTTTCACCTGTTTTTCCATTTTTTAACCGTTTTTTCTTTATTTTTACTTTTTTTTACCCATTTTTTGTTTTCCAGTTTTTTCTTTTTAACCCATTTCCTTATTTTTTAACTGGTTTTTAAAAAATTTTTTACCTGTTTTTTTTTTTTTTACTTTTTACCCGTTTTTTTTTTTTTTTAATTTTTTGTACCTGTTTTTTTGTTTTTTTTGTTTAATCTTATTTTTTTACCTATTTTTTTTACCCGTTTCTTTTTTACTGTTCTTTTCTTATTTTTTACCCGTTTTTTTTAAACGTTTTTTTTTTTAATTTTTTTACTCATATTTTTTTTTTATTTTTTACCCATTTCTTTTCTTTACCTTTTTTTTTTACCATATTTTTTTTATTTTTAGCCGTTTTTTTTTTTTTCAAAGTTTCTTACCCGTTTATTTTTAACCATTTTTTACCCGTCTATTTTTAACCATTTTTTACCCGTCTATTTTTAACCATTTCCTATTAACTGTTTTATTTTTTTTACCCGTTTATTTTTTATTAACCGTTTTTTACCTGTTTATTTTTACCGGTTTCTAAATAACTGTCCCCCCCCCCCCGTTTATTTTTAACCGTTTCTTATTAGCTGTTTTTTTTTTAACGTTTCTTATTAACCGTTTTTTACCCGTTTATTTTTTAACCCGTTTTTTATTTTTAACTGTTTTTTTTATTTTTTACCCATTTTAAAATTTTTTACGTTTTTCTTTTTTTTTTTTTACCTGCTTCTTTTTTTTTTACCCGTTTTTTTAATTTTTCCCTGTTTTTTAATTTTTACCCGTTTTTTTAATTTTTACCTGTTTTTTAATTTTTACCTGTTTTTTAATTTTTACCCGTTTTTTAATTTTTACCCGTTTTTTAATTTTTACCTGCCCCTTTTTTATACTTTTTCTTTTGTACTTTTCCATTGTTTCTTTTTTATCATTCTCACCTGTCAATTGTTTCGAGTTTTTTCTACTGTTGATTACAATAAAAGCTTTTCCTGGCTGAGTTTTCATGCAACTTGGTTGCAATTACTTTGTGGCCAGCACAATCATTGTAATTTTCACGCTGGCAATCTCGATGCTTAACCAAAATGATCTAATACGTTTATACAGCTGAGTCCCCTCCCTCCCCTCTCCTCTTCCCCCAAAACGACCATGCATAGAATCATTAATAAAATTCGCATTCTGAAAATAAAATTCAGTCAAAATGATAACGAAAAAAATAAACATGTTTATTTACTTCAATTCAAATTTTTCACTCATCAGGAATGTTTATTATGTGTCACGTTATTAACATGATCTTCTGTTTTTATTGAAAGTTGAGTCCAATGGCTTTGCGTCTTGGTGATCAAGCTGTAGATAGTCTTGAAATTTAAAAAAATTTTAATGATTGAAATGAATAAAAAAATTTTTTATTAACTAATTTACTTATTTCCCTTTTGAAAGTCTTGAAATTTAAAAAAATATTTAATGATTGAAATGAATAAAAAAAATTTTTATTAACTAATTTAATTATTTCCTGTTTAAAAGTCTTGAGATTTAAAAAAAATATTTAATGATTGAAATGAATAAAAAAAATTTTTATTAACTAATTTAATTATTTCCTGTTTAAAAGTCGTGAAATTTAAAAAACATATTTAATGATTGAAATGAATAAAAATGCAATATTTTTAAAACTTAATTATTTCCCGTTTAAGTCTTGGAATTTAAATTTAAAAAACTTTTAATGATTGAAACAAATAGAAATCCAAATTTTTTTTTTTTAACTATTTGAAAGTCTTGAAATTTAAAAAATATTTAATGATTAAAACGAATGAAAATACAGATTTTTTTTTAACTAATTTAGTGTTCATCACTATCGTCATAAGTGATTAAATTTTATTCAATCCTCTTATATTATTATTCATCATTTATCTGATAATTTACTCATCTCTACAGAGAGAGACGGAGGGGGAAGAATAAGAGAGATATATAAATCATTTTCATCATCCACCTAATAATTTACTCGTCTCAAAAATTCTATTTGATTGCATTCCAAAACTGAATTCCTGGATGTCTAACTATTAAATCCAGTGGATTTTTATTGACTAAGCGTTAAAAATCTTTATCATCAACAGCAAAGCTGCACATATTTTCATGTCTTTCTAAAACTAGCATGAGTACCTGGTGTTGCCTGGGGGTTTGGAGGTGTGTGTTGAGCAAAAAAAAAAAAAGTGGTAGTAGGAAGGCAGGCTCGAACCCGTACTGCGAAGGAGGAAAAAGAACGGGGGTGGAAAAAAAGTGACGTCTTTGCTGTTATGACCACCAGCAAACCGGAAGTGACGTAGGTTTAAATTTAAGCTAGACACTCAAAAAGAGGGGATGACTTTCAAAAATATCGGCAAAAAAAGCGACCCCTTCCTGTAGAAAAGTGCCCAGTTGAGGGTGAAGAAATTAATGTTTTTAGCCAATTTTTCGGTATTTGTCATCTGAAGGATCGAGCTTCAAAATCTGATCTTGTGAAAATCCGTCGCCTCTGTCGAAAGTTTTAGGCAGTCATGCAAACATACATACATACATTTATATATTGGTAGCTCAAATTTTGACCCGAACCGATTAAAAAGTTTGCCCTATCTCTGAAGACACTTTATGTAAAATTTCAAATGTTTAGACCAGAAATTGTCTGAGTAATTTGGTAGAGACAGCAGAGGTCAATTTTTTTTTAACTTTGACCCCTATTATGACCCCTTAACATTTATTGTTTTAGGTTCAAATCAAGTTAAGTTAGATCCATGTCCAAGGAACCTATATCTAAAATTTCAATTGGTTATACCCAAAATTGGCGGAGGAGTTTGGTAGAGTTCTCAAAGGTAAAATCGTTGAATTTTGACTCTTTAACAGCCAAATTTCTGGCTGAAAACTGATTACAAAGATTTTCCCAAATCTCAGTACCCTGTATATCAAATTTCGAGTCTGTAGACTGAAAATTGACAGATTTATTGCATAGGGAAATGTACACAGACAGACAGGCAGACACTTTCACTTTTATAGATATATAGATTGGCCATTATTTTCCAAATGGACTAATACTTGTACCATTCATGGAAGGAGTCAAAGATTATTGGAAATGAGTGTCAGTGAAAATGAGATGTGTGAGAAATAAAACAGTACAGAGATTTCACTTTTTGAAAATATCTGGCAGATTTTTTTGGCATATAAGAAGATTACGTGTCGCATAGAAAAGTGCTAATCCAGACACGTGCCAATGTAATAGTTATGAGCATTAGTCATGGAAAGTACAAAAAGTATGCGCTTATGAAGAACAATTTTCGGTATGTCCCACTTTTTTTTCTTTCTCTCTCACCAATTTCTAACTCGCTCCTATTCTCCAACCTCTCTCCCTCTCTTATCTCTCCTCTATCCCACTCTTTTCTCCCTCTCCTATTCTTTCATGTCTCTCTTCTATTCCCCCCATCTCTCTATCTCTCCTATTTTCCCCCGTCTCTCTATCTCTCTCCTATTTCCCATCCCCTGTCTCTCTATCTCTCTCTCTCTCTCCCATTCTCCCCCATCTCTCTCTCTCTCTCTCATACCCCCCCCCCCCCCCCCCGTCTCTCTCTCTCGTATTACTTCATCACCCACCCCCTCTGTCATATTCTCGCCCCGTGTCTCTCTCTCTCCTATTCTCCCCACCGTCTCTCTCTCTCTCTCCTATTCTCCCCCCGTCTCTCTCTCTCTCTCTCCTATTCTCCCCCCGTCTCTCTCTCTCTCTCTCCTACCCCCCCCCGTCTCTCTCTCTCTCTCTCTCTCTCTCTCTCTCTCTCTCTCTCTCTCCTACCTCCTCGTCTATCTCTATCTCCTTACCCCCGTCTCTCTCTCTCCTACCCCCTCCATCTCTCTCTCATACCCCCCATCTCTCTCCTACCCCCCCATCTCTCTCTCTCTCTCTCTCTCTCCTACCCCCCATCTTTCTCTCTCTCTCCTATTCCCCCTAATAGGCAGCCCGGTGGAGAGAGGTGTGAAAAAAAAAAAGACAGCATACAATGTCACCAGCGTTCAAAATAAACAAGTCATTGCAAAGCGTATTATGACTTTACAAAAATGTCAACACAAAAAACTGACCCCTCCTTGTAAAAAATGGCCCAGTTGACGATCAAAGAATTAATATTTTTGGATAGTTGTTGTCCGAGAGATTGACCTTTCAAACGATATCAATTTTGTCATTGTTTGATGAGTCTGTCAAAAGTTTCTACAAGACATACCCAAACATTTTGCCTTTTATATATTAGATGCCTGTGATTGGTGTTCAGTTTGTTTAAGGCTTAGGCTCTTGGAAACTGGTTTAATGACACTTTATGTATAGAACTTTAAAGAATTCAGACATAACCAATGCTGGATTTTTCACCTAATTGGCACATCTATTAGGTACTCTGCTGCCAGACTGATTAAAACCAAGAAGAGTGAATAAATTATTTGCCACATTTTTAATATGGATACCATATTTTAGAGTTCCGAAACGCTTCTTGAGTGATAATGAGGGAGAATTTAATAATGATGGTTATAGAGAGATGAATGAAAAACTGAATATTGAAACCTGCACTGCAGCTGCTGAAAGTCCATTCAGCACTGGCAATGTGAAACATCACAATTTAATATTGGCTGAAGCACTGGAGAAAACATTGGAAGATGAGAAATGTGAACCAGAAATAGCTTTGACTTGGGCTGTTAGTGCCAAAAATGCTCTTCAGAATCATTCTGGGCATATGACCCAAATGAGCTTGTTTTAATAAATATGCTGTCGGTTTTGATAGACCAGTTATCTGCATTAGACACTTCAACAACCAGTGATATGGTTGGAATAAATTTAAATGCCTTACATTCTGTGAGAGAAAGGTTCACGGAAGCTGAATCAAGTTAAAAAAATTTGGAGAGCACTGTGATTTAATATAAAACATTATGCAGATGAATGATTTGTGACTGGACAGCGTTTACTATAGAAGACAAAACTATAAAGGATGGTGTTGCCTTGCCAAAGTTTTGAGTAAAGAGGGTCAATGTGTATTGATCCAACACGGATGAGCATTTTACAGGATGCATTCATGTCACTTGATGAAGGTAAACAAGGACCTTGGAATGCCAAGGAATAAAGAAAATACAGTTCCCTTCAATGAGATGAATGAAGTCTTGGAAGAGGAAGTTGAAGATTAACATGACGAAAATTCCAATGGTAACAAGGAGAAACTGAAAGACAAAACTATATAGCCGGGTAAAGGGAAAATAGTGGAATATAAAATTATTGGAAGTAATGAGTGGAAAAAAGGAAAGATTACAAGTACACAACCAAAATCAACTGGAAATTATGGCCATTCGTGGAATATAGAACCAACTGTAGAAAATGAATATCTAGTCTGTATCAATTGGGATATGGTTGATCAGTGGCGAAAACTTCCGCAAGCAACAGGCGATCATGAAGAACATGTTTTCCTCACAACTGATCAAGAACAAGCAAGGTAATGTTTTAGTTTTGGAGTTTAAGGAACGTGGGGGAGGGTCTGCAAGTTTATTTCTGGTGTGGCTGAGGGCATAGGGATACATGGGGGATTAAGGGGAATATGTGGGGGTAGGAGGAGGGGGGTTACTTTAAAATTCGAGTCTTAACGTTAAAGTTTTTTGTGTCTCGTTGGTGAGATGATTTCTTGGTAAGTATGTCTTGACATGTTGGGTGTTCGCTTATGTTTAGGTACCTATGTATACGTGTGTGGATGTGAGAATATATATGCCTGCTGTCCGCATGTGTATGAGAGCATGCAGCTGCGTATATATGTCGATGTATGTGTTCACGAGTATTGGTATCTGTATGTGCACATTAAACTCCAAAACTAAAACATTACCGACATACCAAGCGCCCCCTCCCACCTTCCCCCCTTGTTCCCTTCCTCTCTTTCTTCCTCCCTCCTCGCACCCCCCCTGACCTCATTCACTCTTTCACTCTTCCATCCCATAATAACGAACATTTCTGTAAAAGTCTGAGGAAGCTACAGACGGCCAAAAAAACGGCCGGGTAGCGGAAACAATAATGTAACTTAACAGAAAGATACGGTAATAAAAAATAAAACACATATTTGCTCTACAACAGTTTTTGTAAATTACCATTTCCACTATATATATATATATATATATATATATATATATATATATACATACACACACAAGAAAAAAAAACAATTATTTCCTTATTCCATGGAGTTTCCAGATTTGTTTTGTTTTTTTTTTCAGAGAAAAAATAGTAAGAAAAACTTTTCTATAGACTAACTTTAATTTTGCTGGTTAGCACAAAAATTGAAAACTTTTGAGAGAAGTAATATTAAAAAAAAAAAAAAAAAAAAAAAAAAAAAAAGTATTATGTAATAAGTAATTGTGTGATTCCAACAAGAGAAAAATGTATATTTAAGAGTGTAGCCGGCAACATTTGTTGGTTTTTAAGACTTATTATTTTTTAATATTTAAAAATATTTTCGTAATGCGTTTCAAGCTTTTATTTAACTATTTTCAGATGTTTTTTAGTTGAAAGTATTTTAGTTCAAAGTTTGTCTTTTGGTGAAAGGTTTATGGAATTTTCTTAATTCGGTTAACACAGCTTTTGAAATGTATTTGAAGGTGAGACTAGCTGTCTCTAATGGGACTGGTTAGAGGTTCAGTTCATGGGATCAGTGTTTAGTCCATTTGTTGGTATCAGTGTTAGGAGTGGGTAGGAGATGTTTGTTCGTTTTTATGATTTTTTTTCTTTTGATGTGTGTGTGTGTCAATGCCTGCATGCGTATGTGTAAGGGTGAGTGGTGGTGTGTTGCGTGTGTATGGGCTAATATCTGTGATTTCTTCTTTTCACATGTGCATATGTTTGTGTGTGTGCCTGTGGGTATGTGTCTGTGCTTGTAAGAGGGAAAGAGAGAAATACAGATAGAAAGATTGGGAGTGTGTGTGTGGACGCGTTAGTGTTTTGATATGTTTGATTTGATTTGTGTGCGTGGGTGTATACATGTAGTTGCATGTATGTGGATGTGCCGCGCTGTGTTGGTTTGTGTTTCTATTTACATGTCTCCCTATGAGGGCCTAGTTAGGCACAAGGTCGGCCCTCAATATAAACATACATATATATAAATGAAATAGAAAATAAGTAATAAATAAAAATATATACACACACACACATACATACATATATTGATTAAAATTGTATTAGTTTAGAGAGATTTTCCAAACACACACACACACACACACACACACACACACATATATATAAATAAATAAAATAGAAAAAATAAATAAAAATAAGAATATATATATGTACACACACAAACCCACAACTAAAAAAACAGCTAAATAAAATCTTGAAACACGTTATGAAATTATTTAAAAATATTAAAAAATAATAAGTCTTAAAAATCAACAAATGTTGGCGGCTACACATTTATTCATATATATATATATATACACACACACACACACACACACACACACATATATATATATACACACACACATATATATATACACACATACGTATATATATACACACACACATACGTATATATATATATACACACACACACATACATATATATATACACACACATACATATATATACATATATGTATATATATACATACACACATATATATATATACACACATACATATATATGTATATATATATACACACACATACATATGTATATATATATATACACACACACATACATATGTATATATATACACACACACACATACATATATGTATATATACACATACATACATATATATATATATATATATATATATGTATATATATATACACACACATACATGTATATGTGTATATATATATATATATATATATATATATATATATATATATATATATACATACACACACACACACACACACATACACTCTGGCCCTGGAACGAGTATTCTTCTAATCTATTGCATAAACCAGGCCAATCTGCAAATATCATGAAATATTTTTGTTTTATTTGTGAATTTCTGTTAAAAGTTTATCTTCTTCTGACATCTGTATAAATTTGATTTTTATCTTTTGACATGGAAAATGTCATTTTTAATCCCCGACCTCTTGCGTTTTAAATACAATGCATATGTTGAGCGTCATATGTCATGAAGAATTTCTTCAGATGGAAACTTTTCAAATTCGATTTTCAAAATTTCTTCACTTATTTATGTTACTGTTTCTGTTGCCTTTGATGATTTCAAAATCACGACAAGAAAGTGACATTTCAACACAAATGTCCAGCAAATAATACAATATTGAAGTTGTTATAATAAATTCAAAATAATCATTGAATTAAAAACCAATAATATATATTATATATATATATATTATATCTATAAAAGTGAAAATATCTATGTGAGGACACTTCTCAACCTATAGACTCACAAATTTTTTATCAACAGACTTGAAATTTGATAGGCAGGTTATTGAGAGATATGGAAAAAATTTTTATTGCCTTTCCTCTGGAAAAAAGGTCTGCTAAGGGGTAAAAATTTCAAAATTGGTATGTGGGAAGTCGTTGGGTTTTTATCTGTTTGTAAACTGTTTCCTGAATGTGCATGCGTGAATGGTTCTCATGACAGATTCATCATGTTAAGAATAAATAGGTTTGAAAACACTTCGTGGCAAGCTGGTCTAATGGTTATCATACTTGACTCACTGTCTTTAGATTTTGGTTATGATTTCAGTCTGAGTATTTTTATTTTTATTTTTACTTTTACTTTTACTTTTACTTTTATTTTTACTTTTACTTTTATTTATATTTATATTTTTATTTTTATTTATATTTTTATTTTTATTTTTATTTTTACTTTTATTTTTATTTATATTTTTATTTATATTTATATTTTTATTTTTATTTATATTTTTATTTTTACTCACAAAAAGTGAACTTTTTAGAAAAAAAACTTAATACTTGCTGCATATGTCTCAGTTTCTGTATGAATTAAAATATAATGTTTATACGTATTTTACGATTTTTCAAAATCAATATGCAAATTAGTTAACTTTGTAACTGATACATTAAAAAGATAGTGTGTTTATTGTACAAAGTTGAATTGAAATAGGATGTTTTTTTTTTGTTTTGTTTTTTAAGTGGTTCCCACATAGTAAGGCCCAGAAGCCACTCGATACGGTTCAATGTGTGGATTGTAGTCATTTGGACAGAAGTATAGGAATTGTTTGTGATGGAGATTTGGTATAATTAGATTATTTACAAGGACATTTCAATAAGAACTTGTTTACATTGGACTTGAAGACGACAATATTGTAGTCAGTTGGAAAGCAGACCAGCGGACCAGTCCCACAGGTGGGCTATTCTAGGAAAGAAACTTTGTTCATGGAATCCACTGATAGAGAGTGAGGGCATTTATTGATAGTGATTTTGGGTAGATGAGTGTTTTCTGTGAAAAATTGGCATGGTGGGGAGACCATAGGTTGGAGTGTTATGTATATGTCTGCTTGGTGATCGTCTAGCGATTAAAATGGACAGTTAATTCAGTTATCAATGAATCGAGACACTTTTGTTTTTAATAACAGACTTAATTTATTTTACGAAATATTTAATATACACTTTTTAACACAATGACGGCAGTTGTGGCAGGGGTTAGTCGCAGCGGTGGTTGCAAAACATGACAATCGTGTCTCTTTGCTGTTTGTCTCTCTCTGACTGTCTCTGCTTTGTTTATCTTTCTCTTTTATTGAAGTATTTCGACCTGGTAACACAGTTTGTCATCAGCCCGGGGATTCCGCTTGCCTGGTTTGACCCATAAACGATTTGACGTCATGGCTTCAGGTCCCGGGGATTCCATTGTTTCATTTTCGTTTGCTTGAACAATAGCTTGCTCGCACCTCTCCATAGCAGACGAGCACTTGCCATGAAAATAACGATAGAGCAGAGACAAGCTTGCAACATCTCTTCTGTGGGGAAAGACGTTGCAGAGAAGAGAAAAGGCATTGCCTATTAGATTACAAAATCTGTTTTGAACTCTGTCAAGTCTTATTCGTTGCGGACTATTATCCTATTATCTCTGTCAAGTCTTATTTTTTCGTTGCGGACTATTATCCTTATCTCTTTCGTTGTTGTTTCATGACGTTTCGCCCAACTGTTCCCCTGGCCTTCGTCAGGTGGACATACTTGAACGTACTATATAAGTACTCTGTCAAATACTTATATAGTACGTTCAAGAATGTTAAGGCAGGATAGGGTGAGCAATACTCCATCTTGGGATGTTTAGACTTTACTGTTATTTCAAGAAATGCATTCATAAGGCAAATATTTGTCAGTGTTGTTAAAAACAAAAAAAAAAGAAAAAAAAATTTTTTTCAAATGATTTTTTATCATTACCAATATCTGTGCACTTATATTTTTTTAATTTTCATTTTTTTTTTCAATTTTTTCAATGGATTATTATCGAACCACTCAATGTTTTTAGGTAAAAATTTGCGAATTGGGTCTTTTTTTTTAATATTACTTGAAATTTGCCCTTTTCTCAATTATTTTGTAAACATATGGCTTCAAGTTTCGTTACCAGACATTTACAAAGGTTTTGCTGAAGAAAATTTTTTTTTTCACAAATGTTTCTACATTTTTTTTTTCACAAATTTTTCTACATTTTTTTTTTTTCACAAATTTTTCTACATTTTTTTTTTTTTTCACAAATTTTTCTACATTTTTTTTTTTTTCACAAATTTTTCTACATTTTTTTTTTTTTTTCACAAATTTTTCTACATTTTTTTTTTTTTTTCACAAATTTTTCTACATTTTTTTTTTTTTTTCACAAATTTTTCTACATTTTTTTTTTTTTTCACAAATTTTTCTACATTTTTTTTTTTTTTTCACAAATTTTTCTACATTTTTTTTTTTTTTTCACAAATTTTTCTACATTTTTTTTTTTTTTTTCACAAATTTTTCTACATTTTTTTTTTTTTTTCACAAATTTTTCTACATTTTTTTTCACAAATTTTTCTTGTGGTAGGAGTTGGTGGTTAAGAGAAAGATCAGAGAGATCGGACTACTTTTAAATGGGCCGTTTAATCTGAAAAAAAAAATTGATTAGTGAAAGATTAGAGAGATCGGGATACTTTTAAGTGCGCCACCTATATTTAATGGTGGAATAAGTGATGCAAATTCACCTTTTATTAATACAATATAATGTGTATTTTTAAAATATTTTCTTCTTGCATTTGTGTCAATATGGTTAGATGAAGTACAGTATTGTATGATATTTCGGAAATTTTACCTTTCCTCAGATACATATTTAACTTTAGTTCAAACCTCCATACGGGAGTCTGTTTGCATTGTATTGCCTTCTATAAGTTACCTTACATACTAGACAATGCTTACAGAAAACTACATTAACCAATTATATATATATATATATATATATATATATATACATATATTACAATAGAAAAATATGAGCATGAATTGATTATAGAATGTTATAAATTGAATTTTAAAAAAATTCTTAATGCTGCAATATTTTAAGTTATAAATTTATTATAATTTTTACTAGAATATCTTGTCCTTTTCTTTTTCAGTATTAACAACTAGTCCTTTACTTTTCCATGTTTAAGCTTAACCATATTACTTTTCATGCTTGCATTTTTCTATTGTAATCCATGATTTTTCCCGGCTTCCAATAAATTCACTTGTTCTTTGATTAATTTCAGTCTTATTTTTTGGCCCCCATAAACATAACATACACATACGTAATGACAATGTACGGCACTCGTCTGCTTTCAATAAAATCCCCCAATTATCTTCCTTTCATTCTCTCTGTTTTACTTATTACTTCTCTTTTCGTGAGAGTGGTGAATTGGTAGCAACAGTAGTCGCTGAAGCCAGTTGTAAAAAACGTTGTTCACCTTAGGTTTTTATGATTTTGAACAGCAGTAAATTCATCATAACTTTGTTTTACTGAACGAAAATGAAAAATCTTTTTTCACAATATAGCTGAGAAAGTGATTTATGAACTATAATAATTGTTCGAATTTCGCTGAGAAATGATTGAGCAGTGAAGCTTTAAAGTAGTTCTAAATGCCTAAAACTGTCATTTTACCATATATTCAAACACTACTGTGTTTGAATTATATATATATTTAAAAGTAAAACTGATGCTAAAATAGCCGTCAGTCCTTGAAATATATATATAAAAAAAAGGTTTTGTAGATTGACCTTCCTTATGAAATTCTCCTTCTCAAATTTCTACATGTTTTAAGTGATTATGTGAGAACCTCCTAAAAAAGTATTAGATAAAGAAACAATTATTTTAGAATTTAAAGTGAGAGATTAGTCTTGCATATGAATTTAATGTAAAATGATCCCCCATTTTCATGCTATTAAACACCCACACAAGATGGCAGACATATTTTTGGAAAATAAACCCAGACTTAAAAATAGAATATCAAATATTAATTTTTCTTTCCACAACCACTGAATATTTTAATAGATATATAATTTTATAAAAAAAAAAAATTTCGAAACCAAATTTGTTCGTAGCAATAATTCTGACTATTCATTCTGATCACCATCTTTGAGAATTCACCTGTCAAAACTGATGCGAATCCCATGATGCTTAAACCACAAGAAATTCTGGTGTTTCTTTGTTTTTTGTTTATCTTAGGTCGAGGTCACATCTCACGTCAATGTTCGGCTGATTGTGACAAGATGAACGTAGTGCCTTTGCACCTGATAACCTTTGCAGATATTAAAAAAAGCAAAACGAAAATTAAAATTTGGTTGTTTCTATATTACAATAATGAAAAAATATTGAATTTCAAATGAAACAAATACGACCTACGTAATTATCAGGTCTCAAATAGTAACATACCCCAAAATCATAAAAATGATAATGTACAAAAATAATTATTAAGGAAAAAAGAAATTTGTAAAAGGAAACGAAATCACTATATTATTGCTTACTAAAAAAAAAAAAAAAGATAAGTTGAGAGGGGAGATAATTAAGTTCTGTTGCTTATGTCACGTGAGAAACGTAAATTCAAAATGTCAGACAAATTTATCGAAAACTGTTTTTCATTTTAAATTATTTTTCTATTTTATCGTTTTCCATGATTTTTAGATACGTTACTATTTGCGACATGACGATTGCATTAATAACATTTGTTTAACTTGAAATTCAATATTTTTTTGATATTATAATATAGAAGCACCAAATTTTGTTGTAATCGTTTATTTTTCCTCCTTGAGGTTATTTTTATTTTTTAGCATTTTATTATTGTTAGATTTTTTTTTTTTCGGTTTCAAATATTTGCAGTCTAAAGATTCCTCCTATATTAAAAACCTTCAGATGTTTAAAAATATAAAATAAAACAAAAATTAAATGTGTATATATCTATATATATAAATTCGTATTCCTGTCTGTCTGTCTGTTTGTTTGTTCACAAGTTGATTAATATATACAAAAATCCATTACTTTATCATTTTATTCATTCCTATATATACTATGATTATTGCGAAATATAAGTTTAAAGAGGTGACGTCATTTGCATATTACATTAAGGTAAATCGACTTTATTAAATAGCTGTGTATTAGTTATTGTTTATAGTGAGAGAATTATTTTAAGTGTTCTATTCAAGTTTATTATTTAAATTTGATTTATATTGATAACATATTTAATTTAATTTATTTTTACCGACATCAATTTTTTATGAATCGGTTTGAGTTATTTCCCTTGGGTGCGAATGTTCTTTGTGTTTTTGTTTTCTTTTTCGGCTGATATTAAAACTAAAAACTTTCAAGCATTATTTTTGGAATTAGTTTAAATAAAATAATTTCTGTGATTTTGCAATTAACATTTTAGTCCAGTGAATTTTTATTTTAAAATAAACAATTTAATTCAACTATGATTCTTTCTTTAAAACAAAAACAAAAAACTTTCATTTACGTTTTTTTTACCAGTGTTTTTTCTTCACATTTTCATGACATTGTAACTAATTTTTTTTTTCTTTTAATAACGCAATAAGTCATAACTCATCATTTTTATAACATAAACATTCGATTAAGACAAATTCTACTTTGGTATTTTTGAAACGGAATTATTTACAGTTTGTTTTCGTTTAACAGACCGTAAAGCAAATCTTTTCTAGACTAATGTAGCAGAAAAGAAATTCGCTTAAGCTGGAGTATAGTCATAAAACGGTGCTCAATATTCGGAGAAAAATCTTCTCTCCGTATCCCTTCTGCCGAAATATATATATATTTTTTTAATTTTCTTGAGTAACGATAGAGTTGACATATAATAATGAAAAAGTGCTCAATATTTTTAGTATAGCAGGTGTGATGAAACCGAACTTCATGTCGACCCTAGCAATGTAAATTCACCCTTGTCCGTTCGTCTGTTCATCTGTCCGCACTTTGGGCACGAACGTTGTTCATTTTCTTTTTTTTTTCTTTTTCGGCGGATATTAAAACTAAAAACTTTCAAGCATTATTTTTGGAATTAGTTTAAATAAAATAATTTCCGTAATTTTGCGATTAAAGATGTGGTCCAGTGAATTTTTATTTTAAAATAAGCAAACAATTCAATTTATTTAAAACAAAAACAAAAAAATATTATTTACGTCTTTTTACCATTTTTTTTCTTCACATTTTCTTTTTTTTTTTTTTTTTTTTTTGACATCGTAACTATTTTTTT
>NC_136520.1:76925100-77115100 GCF_053919585.1 Euprymna scolopes | reverse complement strand
AAAGCGAAAATGTATGTATGTATGTACGCTTTTCCTCGATGTCCACAAAAGACTTCTTTCAGAGAAGCGCTCGCTTGCTTCACAACTTAAAACTTTTTATATCATCTATAAATTGTAATATCTCACACTTAACCACGGAGCTCGCCCGTCTATTTAATTTTATTGACTTTCAAACGTTAATTATTCGACATTTCCCGCATCGGCACGCGTTACATTCGGTTTTCGGTATAAACAAAAAGCAAAACTCTACTCTAATTACTGGCCGAAAGCCAGTGGTCTCTAGAGAGCTAAGTAACGTTTGGTCAATGTCGACTTCGTCATATCAGACAGTAGCTTTCATTTCGAGACGAGACGCTCCCCCTAATAAATCGGGAGCGGGTTTTTAAAAAAAAAAAAAAAAACGATTTATTGACCTCATTAAAAACTGTCCCGCACAAAATGCTAACTGCTGAATACCTATCGCCGTCACGTCAATCAAAAACGCGCACCTGTTTTTTTTTTTCACACTTTACTATTTTCCAACTGCGCGTCAAGGCTTCGTTTTTTTTTCACGGGCACCTGTTTTTTTTTTCACATTTCGGGTTTTTTTCACACACGCCTACAAACACCCAGGCAACGCCAGGTACCCCTTGCTAGTCCCTAATAAAATTGTTTTGGAGATGGGTATATTTGCCGATGACACCACTCTCTATAAATAGGCATGAGGGGAAAACAAATGAACACATATCTAAGGAAATGTCAGAAACACTAGAGGATGACCTCCAGTCCGTAGTGGAATGGGGACAAAAATGGATGGTCACATTTAATCCTGCCAAGACTAAGCTTGTTTCCTTCAATAACTACAAATAAACCTCCTCTACCACCAATAGCAATGGTCAAGAACACATTGCTTGAAAGTACTTCTTTTAAACTCCTCGGCCTAGCGTTTACAGGGAACATGAACTGGAATAGATACATTAAGAGCATTGCCAAGGCTGCTGCAAGGAAGGTGGGCTCTCTCTGCCGTGCTAGAAAATTACTTACGCCTGAAAGTATCCTGTACCTCTATAAGGCCACCATTTACTCATGTATGGAGTACTGTTGTCACATTTGGGCTGGTGCATCTGCTGCTTGTCTCTCACTCCTGGACAAAGTTCAAAAGAGAGTTGTCAACCTGATAGGTCCTGAACTAGGCCTCTGTCCCATCAACGAAATGTTGCATCCCTCTCCCTGTTCTACAAATACTTTAATGGTGAATTCTCTGATAAGCTTCAAGCACTTGTACCTTCTTGACGTAACTACCCCTGACAAACAACTAAGTCCCACCACTTTACAGTAGAGATCCCTAGGTGTAAGAAAGTCTTTTACTCCAATAGTTTCTTCCCCAGAACTGCAAGTCTTTAGAACTCCCTTTCAGGATTCTGCTTTCCCAACTGTACTGATATGCAGAAGTTCATGTGTAATATGAACAAACATCTTGCTACTCATCTCCCTTCATAATGCCCCGCAAATTATGTCCCCGATTGTAGCCCCCTACTTCAAAGTGGCATTGTGCCTTGTTTGGGGTGAAAATTGAATTTAAAAAAAAAATCTGGTGATGGTTTTTAATTAAAACAAACTTTGTTTGGTACATTTTCTAGAGTATGTGAAAATATATTAAATTAGAATACAATTTTAACATCTTGATTTTATTCTTCGCAAGTGGATATAAAGATGGTGCAAAACTGTTCTGGGACAAGAATTCTAATCTTCGTCTAATATATAAAAGGCAAAATGTGTGTGAGTTTTTTGTATGTCCAAGAAAGGCTTTTTTTTTTTTCGCTGGGGTTCTCTGGCGGGGGTTATTATCACTTAGAGAACTTCTTATATATCCTGTAGATCATAATATGTACGAATTGCAAACGCGCGTTGGGGCTAAATTTATTTACAGCGAGTTTTACACAATTGTTGCTATTTCAGCCCCTCTTGTGTTGATTCGGCTTTTTCGTATAAAAGCGAAATTAGTGAAACTAAGGCACGGTTCTCAGCCTACAGGCCAGTAGCGTCCAGAGACAATTGCTTTCATTTGGACACTTCCCTAATAAATGGGGTAGCTGGTTTTCTCCAATGTGTTGAGGAAACAAAACCAGACAAAGTTGGGTAAAAAAAAAAAAAGAAAAAAAAACTCCAAACTATCCCACAGTAAAATTAAGCATGGATTTGACCTCATTAGACACGCACTTAAAAAACTGTCTCGACGAATAGCGTGATGTTTGACCTCAATTTGAACTCATTTACTTTTTAATCGCTAGATTTAACGTCTTACATTGCTTCTGTCGCTGTATTGTCAGCCTATTGGGCTCAAGGCTCCGGGTTCGAGCCTACCTGCCACCAACCCCACCTTTTTTTCTTTTAAAAATTGCTGACTGAAAATAGATTCTACTTTTTTATTTTATTTTTTATTTTTTTGTGTTGGATGTATGCATATCACCAGTTCTGTTGATTTTATTTATTAAAAAAAAAATTATTTATTTATTTATATTTATTTATTTATTTATTTTTTTTTATTTATTTATTTTTTTTTTTGCACCGAATTCTTTATAAAACATGTCTGATAGGAAACAGTAAAATGTGTGAAAACATTTTTACTTGGAAGTCAAAATTGATCAAGGCGTGAAAGCCACTTGGGGTTAAGTGGTAATGAATCTACGTTGGTTGTGTAGTAATCGTTAATGGTGTAAATTGGGTAGAAATTCATTATTTATGGGGACAGCTCAACAAGAACTTGTTTACATTCTACTTGAAGGTTACCCTGTTGTATTCAACCGGTAAGCATGCTAGCGGATCAGTGTTCCACAGGCGGGCAGTTCTGGGAAAGAAACTTTTTAACTGCGAAATGGTTTAGTGTGTTAATTGGATGCATCATGTGATTTGCTGCTGCAATTTATGTTGCTTCCGCTTGCCTTGTTTCCCGTGGCTTGATGATGTCTCACCTTTGTATAGTTTTTCGCATTTACGTAGGGTCTCGCATGATTTTTTTCTGTAGGGGGCTTGACTTGCACAAACTGTTTTCGGAGAATCAAATCCCTCCTGAATATTGTCCTGATTTCATATGCATTACATATTCTTTAAATATTTTCCAACAAGCCCTTCATGTATGGTATGCAATGAGTTTGAGTGGTGTCCTTTGGTGTCTCGTCCAGATTTCTTGGAGCTGATGTCACACTCTCTGGATAGTTCTTTCGGTGGAAGATTTTTTTCTTAAACTATCAATCTCCTCTTTATATGCATTGCTGTTACTACATATTACTTTTGCTTGGTATTTTAAGCAATGGATGATTTCTTTCTGTACACTATATGGATGGTGAGAGTTGAAGGATAGAGTTCACATGGTCCAGTAATGTTTGAACATCTTCCTGGTGGGGTCAGGGTATGAATGTAACTATCACAACTACCTTGTTGTCTTTAGTTGTGTTGATCCTAATGCCGTTTCCTCAAAGTATTCCATGTATGCATTGGTCAGTATTGGGGATAATGGTGATCCCATCGTTAGACCTTCTTCCTGATATTGGCTCCCATCATGAAGTATGTAGTTTCTCGTTAGACGGAATGAGAGCATGCTGCCCTCGTGAAGTACGGCAAGGGTTCTGTTGGAAAATCTGTAAATTTCTGAGTTTGACAATATACACCTAAAAAAGATTATAGGTTATAATAGCCCTAATTTAACTTAAACTTCCAATGGAATTTTCCAATTTCTTTTTACTTCTAATGTTGAAAATTATGTTTTTAACATTATTTTCAAGCACCTCCATCTAATCTTGCATTATATATACATTTCCACCCCTTTTTTTCGTCTTTACAGTAAGAAAAGTGGTTCTACCAAATCTTCTCCAAGATTAAAAAAAAATAATTCTCAGCCAACATCAAAAGCAAAGACGACTCACGAAAATAAATCCGACTCGCTCATCCTTAAAGAATCCTCATCGACCAACACTTCAGGCGTTGCCATCACGGAAACTGAGCACAGAGAGAAAGATCTGCAACTCAAGTGTTTTATTGCAACCGGGCTTTCAAACGTTGAAGTGGTAAGTCGATTTTTGTTCCGTAACTATTTTTGAGCTTTTATCTTTTCTGTAACCATTCATCATTTTATTGACCGTTGACAGGTTTTACCTCGTGATGCTGTAAACATTCACCATTTTATTGACCGTTGACAGGTTTTACCTCGTGATGCTGTAAACATTCACCATTTTATTGACCGTTGACAGGTTTTCATGATGCTGTAAACATTCACCATTTTATTGACCGTTGACAGGTTTTACCTCGTGATGCTGTAACCATTCACCATTTTATTGACCGTTGACAGGTTTTACCTCGTGATGCTGTAAACATTCACCATTTTATTGACCGTTGACAGGTTTTACCTCGTGATGCTGTAAACATTCACCATTTTATTGACCGTTGACAGGTTTTACCTCGTGATGCTGTAAACATTCACCATTTTATTGACCGTTGACAGGTTTTACCTCGTGATGCTGTAAACATTCACCATTTTATTGACCGTTGACAGGTTTTCATGATGCTGTAAACATTCACCATTTTATTGACCGTTGACAGGTTTTACCTCGTGATGCTGTAACCATTCACCATTTTATTGACCGTTGACAGGTTTTACCTCGTGATGCTGTAAACATTCACCATTTTATTGACCTTGACAGGTTTTACCTCGTGATGCTGTAAACATTCACCATTTTATTGACCGTTGACAGGTTTTACCTCGTGATGCTGTAAACATTCACCATTTTATTGACCGTTGACAGGTTTTACCTCGTGATGCTGTAAACATTCACCATTTTATTGACCGTTGACAGGTTTTACCTCGTGATGCTGTAAACATTCACCATTTTATTGACCGTTGACAGGTTTTACCTCGTGATGCTGTAAACATTCACCATTTTATTGACCGTTGACAGGTTTTACCTCATGATGCTGTAAACATTATGCCCCTCAAGTGTTAGGGAGTAAAAGAAAAGACATAAAAACTATTAAAAAAAAGGAAATAAGCTGAACAACGGTTAGTAGAGAGAGGTTCCACTTTGTCAACTAAGCTCCAACCCCTGTCCCATCGCCACAATGTTGCATCTCTGTTCCTGTTTGACAAATATTTTAATGAAATGTGTTCTGATGCACTCGTTGCACTTGTGTCCCTCGACATACATATCCCCGACAAACCCACTTAGCAACAAAATCATACCCCTTCACTGTTGAGGTCCTTAAATGTCAAACAGCTTTCTATTCTCGAATAGCTAGATTTTGGAATTCCCTTCCTGCTACCTGCTTCCTTGACTACTGATATGCAGGTTTAAATGTAACGCAACCTAACATCTTGTTAATCTTTCCTAGGCATTATCTCAAATAGTACCCCCTTATATCCAAGTGGCAATGTGCCTTGTTAGGGTGGAATGTGAGTAAAAAAACAAAGATAAGACAATGTGGAGAAAGTTGTTCACCACAGTACACAAAAGAAAGCTGAAATAGGATTGTTAATCAAGGTGTGGCAAACAAATGACTGAACATAGAAATCAATATATTTAGAGTTTATGGACAGTTTTAAGAGTGGCAATGAGATTTGCGTCAGTTTATGGACAGTCTTGAGGTTGTGATAGTTGAGGACAGTTTACAATTAGGGATAGTTGAACTAGACCGAGAAAGTTTTAGGAGGCAGAGATGAGCTGATGACAACCAACAGTAAAGAGGCTTTAAAAGATGACTTAAACGTTGGACGTTAGAGCTAGAGGGTCATTTTTTGCGATGGTATCACACGGACACATACATAGAGCTCAACTGATATCTACGAAATATGTCAGAATTTGTATTTTTCTGTATTTTCTCTTGCTTGTTTTATTTTTTATACTTGTGAACTTGTGTTTGCCTCCTTATCAGTCGCTTTCACTCATGGCAAATGTTAACGTGCAAATAAATTGACCACGTGTTCTTTCATTTTCTTCTTCTCTCTCTTTTCCTTTGATCTTGGTGCTTATATCATTTTGTGATGTCACACTCGCACTACTGTTTTAATGTTGACATGACATTAACTCGGCATGTGTATCATCAATATGCGTACATGTTGCAAGATTTTTGATATTGTTGGAAGGTTCTACTTAGACACTGGTGATAGGTACTGATGAATCAACTGGAGCCACGTTCTGCGAGTAACCAGAATTGCTCCATATTGAATCTTTTTGCTTTCCAGCACATAATTTTTTTTTTGGTATCAAAGCGAGAAAGATCTTTTGCTCTTTGCCTGCAAAATTATAAAATCCGAAACTTGTAAAGAATAGCTACACATTGGAAACTCTCCTGAAATTAAACATGGCTTTCAATTCAAGAGTATGTGTCCTGGTTTTCTCATTTTAGTGACTGAGGTAGCGACTACGTTACATTTTTTTTTTTTTTTTTTTTTTTTTTTTTACATTTTCACCCCAAACAAGACACATTACCACTTTGATATAGGGGGCTACTATCAGGGACATAAGCTACAGGGGTACTATGTGGGGAGTTGGGCAGAAAGATGTCGGTTCACGTTACACTGGAACTTCTGCATGTCGGTACAGTTGGGGAAGCAGGAACCCGGAAGTGAATTCCAAAGTCTAGCGATTCTGGGGAAGAAACTATTGGAGTAGAAGGCTCTCTTACATCTAGGGATCTCTACTGTGTAGGGGTGGGTTTTTGCTGCTTGTCGGTTTGTCGGGGGTATTTACGTCGAGGGAGTGCAAATGCTTGCAGTTCATCAGAGCATTCATCGTTAAAGTACTTGTAGAACAGGCAGAGGGATGCTACATTTTGTCGATGGGATAGAGGCTGAAGCTTAGATGACAGTTCAGGACCTATCAGGTTGGCGACGCTTTTTTGAACTTTGTCTAGGAGCGAAAGACTAGTAGCAGATGCACCAGCCCAAATATGACAACAATACTCCATACATGGGCGAATGGTGGCCTTATAGAGGTACAGGATACTTTTGGGCATTAGTAACTTTCTAGCATAGAGAGAACCTACCTTTTTCGCAGCGATCCTGGCAATGCTCTCAATGTAATTGTTCCAACTCATGTTTCCTGTGAGCGTTCGGCCGAGGAGTTTAAAAAGATGTACTTTCAGATATTATTTATCATTATTCAAACCATCTCATTAGCCATTATCCTCGAGGTGCTTCTATAAGTGGTAACTCATTAATAAAAAAGCCAAAATGAAACAAAGAATAAGTGGACTATTAAAATAGTTATTCGGTTTCAGTATTTAATGACCCACAAATTGTTGATATGCCATAAAATGTAAGATTGTTTTCTTCTTTTTCACTGTTTTTTTTATCTTTTTTAAAAAATTTTCTGTTTCCCTGCTATGTTGATCTTTTTCATTTTCTCTTTTTCCATTTTCCCTTTTTCCTCTTACATACTTTCCCTTGCTCTCCTTTCCTCTCACTCTTCTCCTTCCTTTCTTTCCTCTCATTCTTCCCATTCCTTTCCTTCCCTCTCACTCTTCCCTTTCCTTTCCTCTCACTCTTCCCTTTCTTTTCCTTCCCTCTCACTCTTCCCTTTCCTTCCCTCTTCCCTTTCCTCTCTCTCGCTCTTCCCTTTCCTCTCTCTCACTCTTCCCTTTCCTCTCTCTCGCTCTTCCCTTTCCTCTCTCTCGCTCTTCCCTTTCCTCTCTCTCGCTCTTCCCTTTCCTCTCTCTCGCTCTTCCCTTTCCTCTCTCTCACTCTTCCCTTTCCTTTCTCCTCTCTTACTCTTCCCTTTCACTCATTTCTTCCTCTCACTCCTCTCGCTCCTCTCTTCCCATTCCCTCCTCTTTCTCCTTTCGTCCCTCTCACTTCTTCCTCTCCTTTTCCTCTGACTCCTTTCTTCCCTCTTCTTCCTCCCTCCTTTTTCCCTCTCTTCCTCTTTTCCTTCCTCCCTCCTTTGTCGTTTTTTTCTCTCGTTCCTCCTTATTTTTTACTCACTGCTTTCTTCCTTCTTCCCTCCTCCTCTCGTTTTCACTCCTCTTTCTCTCTCCGTTATTATCACTCTTCCCTTCTCCTTCCGCTTCGCTTCGTTACTCCTCTTTCTACCTCTCCCATATTTGCTTTACCAAACTTTATTTCTCTCTAACCTTACAACCTCCATTCATTGTCCTATTTCTTCTCAGGTTCCATCTTATAATCCCGCCAGTCCATTCTACTCAACCCCTAACCCCTTTTTTCTCTATTCCTCATCCATCATTTAACCATATTCTCTATTGGTCAACTAAGACAGATGACCACTGACCAAGGCTTTCAAATTAATTGCTTTAGTCCATCCATTGTCAGACAAAGAACTCATTTTCTCACGCACACATGTCCGCACACATCACAAATAAGATGACCACTCCACACCAACCCAAACACTTTCTTCCAGTCACACCTATGCTAAACATTAGGTTAATTATTTGCACTCAAACAAAGGTCAAAGGTCAACTCCTCTTCCTGTTAATTACTTTTAGAATAATGAATGTCACAAATGTCGGACATATTCTGTAATTCTTCATTTTCCCTGATTTTGTCTTGTATGAACATATACAATATCTGTTGATGGTCATCTTCTTTAGTTCTTAGTTAAGATATTGACTAAGAAGGATTAGTAAAAGAAAAAAAAAGTTGCTACCAATAAGTTCATGGATTCCTAAAAGCAAAGCAGTCATGAACAGTCAGATGAAAAGATTAACACTGAAAACAGCATAAAAATCCGACAGAAGTGCTGAATTTTACCCGACTTTAGATTAGTATTTTAACAATAGCAATAACTAGCAGAACCCGTGGAAATTCTACGGTAGTTAAAATTTTTTTTAAACGCATTATAAATAAAATATAAAATAAAACAAATAATGAATTTAAAATAAGTTTTTAGCAAATTATTTTGGAATGTTTTGAAGTTAAATAGAATTTATTAAAAAAAAAAATGTTTTTTCAATGAAAATTCAACACACAACACATTGTTTTTTTTTTTCTAAATAATTTTTTTATCTATATATATAAAAGCAAAAATGTGTGTGCGTATGTATGTTTGTGTGTTTATATGTGTCGCAAAAACTTTCAACACAGGCCATGGATTTTCACTAGATATCATTTTAAAGCTCAAACCTTCACCCAACAAATATCGAAAAATTGACCAAAAACATTAATTCCTTCACCCTAAAATCACCAGTTTTGTACAGGGAGGGTGTAGCAAAAAATCGTTCCTTCATTTTCCCTTTTCCACGACTACTGCGACCATTACATGTTTGACCTAGAAAACGTTTGTTAGTTTAACGTGCTGTTTTTAAACGTTTCATTTTGTCACTACTTAGTTGTTTGTCTCTTTGGTGTATGCGTAACGTGTCAAGCTTTTTTTTTTTCCCGCCTTAGCCTCGAGGCTTCAGGTTCAAGCCCACCTTCCAACCAAAATTTTTTTTTTTTTTCTAACACTGGGGCTTTTTCTTTCGCTTATTCTTTAGTTTACCCCTCCCCCTACACACACAAGTTGTTATCTTAAGATTGCACATTTTCTTTTCTGATTTGGTTTTTCCAATTTTTTTTAACAGGATTATTACTACCCCCCCCCCCCCCGTTAGTATAGATTATAAAGGAACAGATATCAATTCATTTGCTCACTTTTTTTTATAATAATAATAATAATAATATATATATATATATATTATAATAATATAACATCTATATATATAAAAGGCAAAATGTGTGTGACCATTTCGTGTATGTCTGGCAAAGGCTTTTCTCGCACACTGTCCCGGGTTCGTTACTATCGCTTAAAACTGTTTATATAGGTCCTATATAATAATATCTAGGAATTAGGAAAGCGCGTAGCGTATAGGTTTATTTATGTCAATTTTTACAAAATTATTGCTATTTTGGCTTCTTGCGTGTTGATTGGGCTTTTTAGTATAAATAAAGTGAAACTAAACTCAAACGGACGTGTTCGCGGCATTGCGCTGGGAAAAACGTCCAGAAGCAATCAGCTTTGATCAATCTTGTATATCAGACAGTTGCTATTCAATCTGGACAATTGGGAGCTGCTTTCCCCCTCCCCAACATCTGTTGGGGGAAAAAACAGTCAAATATCGGTAAACAAACCCAAACGCTGCGTGACTTCTAATTGACCTTCGTAATTAGGTCAAATGGAAGCAGCGGAGTTAACTTTTATTTCGCACGCCTGTTTTATAGTTAAATAAATAAATTCAAACATATCTACGCTGTATGTCGCGGTGGCCCAATGGTAACACGTCGCACGTTTTTTGTTTTTTTCACACATTAATTTCCAACTCAAGGGTACGGGTTCGATCCTCATACTCACCTATCACCCCCGGAGTTTTGATTTATCTCAAGACACCCGGGCATCGCCGGGTACCCCCCGCTAGTTTATATATATAAAAGCGAAAATGTATGTGTGTATGTTTGTGTGTCTGCTAAAAACTTTCGACAGAACAAAAATTCACAAACTCTGATTCATATTGAAGCTCTATCCTTCGCACAAAAAATATCGAAAAATTGGCCAAAAACGTTCATTTTTTTCATTCCAAAATCGACAATTTTCAACAGGGGGTCAACAAAAACAGTCCTCTCGTGACAACGACCGGTTCTACGCATGCGTCAGATGACGTCATGACTTGATTTACTTTAAATAGTGGAAGAACTGTAACTTTCATGTACGTCGCGTTAGCTCAGTTGGTTAGCACGTTTGTTCGTTATCTAAACGTTTTAGGTTCGAATCATGGTGTGAGATGTGTTTTTTTTGTTTCGATTTTTTAAATTTAAATATTGAACCAGTGTTATTCAAGCCATTTTTCATTTTTTTTTAACGTTCGTTTTTCTGGGATTTTTTAATTTATTTATTCTTAGGTTTTCATTAACCCCTCACCCCCCGACCACACACACCGAAAAACAACCGGGCAACACCGGGTACACCTCGCTAGTATAAATATAAAAGCGAAAATGTGTGTGTATGTATGTATGTATGTTCGCTTTTTGTGTATGTCTGTAAAAGGCTTTTTTCCGAGAAGCAGTCGGTCGGCTCACAACTTAAAACTTTTTATATCACATATAAATCATAATATTTATGAGTTAACAATGGAGGTCGCCTGTCTATTTAATTTGCTTGACTTTGAAAAGATAAATATTCAACACTTTTCGCTCGCCGCATGTGGATTAGGTTTTTTGTATAATAAAAGCGACACTAATTCTGGCAGTATTTTTCCGGTCGCGATTGCTGGAAATGTCCGAAAGCAATCAGCTTTGATCAATGTGGAAATATTTTCCTTATATCAGACAATTGCTATTCAATTTGGACAATCCCCTTTTTATGGGGAGCTGGTTTCCTCCACAACATCTTGGGGAAACAGAAAATAAATAAAAAAATCTGCCCTGCAGTAAATACTGGCCCGCAATCAAAGTTGACCTCATTAACTCATTAAAATGTGCACATGCCAATTCTAAATAGTTAAATAAATTCAAATGTTTCCGTTAGTATTTCGCGGTGGCCCAATGGTTAACGTCACACATTTTTTTTTTTTCACACTTTAATTTCCAACTTCGCCTCAAGGGTTTGGGTTCGATCCTCATACTTACCTACCAAAACTTTTTTTATTTATTTTAATTTACCCAAAACCACACACACCTACAAATACCCGGACAACGCCGGGTACCCCCCCCCCAGTAAATAATAAAAAAAAAAAAAACTTAGTCTCCTCTGAACATGACTTTTGTTTTTTAATTATAAAATAAAATTGCCAGTTTGAAACTGTAAACAGACAGCCATGTTTTTTTTTGTTTTTTTTTTTTTTTTTTTTTAAATTTTTTGGTTTTAATGATTTTTAACTGATATAGGCCAACTATAAAGTGAGGTAATTTGTTTTTTATTAATTAATGTTTGCCATGATGTATTTTTTTTTTTTGTGACACTGGACATACAGACAAGTAAATTAATAATTGGATAATACGTATTAAAATTAAAGTTTGTTGAGTATATCTAAAAATCAATGAGTCTACTACTTTATAAAAGAATAACAAAGCACAGTAAATGAAATTTTAAGCATATATATATATATATATATATATATATATATATATATGGGGAAAGTTAAAAGATGTAGATTCTTTAAGAGGAGACTTACTGAGATAATGATGAATAATATTGGAACGCATGCCTAACAGCCTACCATGGCAAATTCTGTAACCACTTTATATGCAACCTATTTCCACCATATCGGCAATCTTCTTTTTCTATCGCATTAATTACTGTAGTTCTATCTCCCTCCTTTCCTGGTCCTGGATATGACTTTAAACTATATCCAGTGGTGAGGCCCCAGCTTGCGGGCTTTGGGGAGTGTGGAGCAACCCCTTAATTGCCATTGCTCCCAGATCCATTCTGACCCGGAGTGGTAGTACCTGTTAGGGTCCTAACTATGGGTTAAATAGAAACCGACTTGAAAACAACAAATATGTTCTATTAAAAATTTTTCTTCAAAATCACTGGATTCGGCATTAAATAACCTGAAAAGGGTTGATATGCCGTAAAACAAAAACGACCAAAACGACCAACCCTCTCTTCCTCCACAGTCTCTATTTCACTGCTAATGTAGTTATCATTAGACATTTCATCTTCTCTCCTCTTCTGATAAGAAGCATTAGGCTTCGAGATACCATGGGCTCGGGGGTTAGGGCATGTCCACGAAAGGCTTTTTGTGTCGGGGTTTTTGCGTCGGTTAAATTTGGGGAGAGGTTTTCTAATACTTCCTAGATCATAATATCTCAGATTTGTAAACAGACACGGTTTCTTTCATTTTTTTTTTTTTTTTATCGAGTTTTAAAAAATTCCTGCCGTCCCTTTCTGTCGGCTGTTTGTTTGTCTTTTTCGTATAAATAAAGCGAAACTAATCAAAATTCCCAGCCTTCGCCCAGGTAATATCTGTTGTGTAAGTTGTTCTTGGTCAGTGTAGGGGAAACCCTTCCTACTGAGACAATTCTATGCTTTTCCCTCCCACATTAAAAACGACCTTTGTAGGAAGTTTAAAAGCAACACCATTTCTGCAATTTTGATTGGCTACATTAAATTTGAATGCTTAACACTTCCGGGCGCGTCATGGAGTAGCGGTAAGATGTCGGGTTTTCTTTCGCTTTCTTTTCTGCCTTTGTGTCACAGGTTCGAGCCTGTCTGTCTGCTACTACGTTTTTTTTTTTTTTTTACACCTACAAACACCCGGGCAACGTCGGGCACGTTATATAAAATTTAAAAAAATTTCTTCATTCTATGAGGTTTAACAGCTAGAAATTTCCAGGTTGGTAAAAATGAAAAATTATTATTTAATTATAATTACAAAGCCCCCTAAGAATACTTAAGGGTGAGCTCTGTTTGCAGAGTTATAACTAAGGCAATCAACTTGCGTCTACGCAATGTTCACAACTTCCACTCGTGCGAACACTCTAGATTGTCTAATGTATTGTTGGTAAAAACTGAATAATTATTTAATTATAATTTTATACGTGTGTATGATAATACTCCTGTAGATTTCAACGTATGACGTCTGTCACAACAACGGAAATTCACACAGATAATTTGTTTACAATGGTGAAGGCTTTGTGCAGAACCAACCACACTTTTTGGTACAACTGCTAATCTCAGTCAATGCAATGGCTGCCACAAGACAGAGCAAACAGTAGACCTCAAGGTTTTCCATCAGTTTGCCATCTTAATGCGTGTCTTAATGAAGATTGAAGTTGCATTTCTCCCACGTTAATTAAACGCGTCCTCAGATAGTAACCTGGAAAATTCTACGCCCTGGCACGATACATACAAATCGTCATCCATGTGTTACTCACCATCATTGCTAAACTTTGGTGATCTCGAGAGGACCGGTGTGTCAACGTGATATGATGATTGCAACGTCTTTCAGACGAGTGCCATTCCCTCAGACACTGAAAGTCTATGAGCCCGAAAATGACCTTTTTTTCTTAGTCCTGCCGGCAAATTCACACGCTCAAGCAGACATGACACTGAAGACGGTCATTGGTATACATACATATATACATACACAAATACAAACACACATATACATACATACACACATATACATACATACATACATACACACATACAAATACGTACACACGCATACATTTACCTACATAAATATATATACACACATATATACATACGCATATACATACACATATGGTGAGTGTCACTTCTTGACAAAAGACCATCTTTCCCTTGCTTTATTGTTGATTATTCATTCATTTTCATGTACTTTTGAAATATTGTTTTTTTAATTATTTTATGTATATATATACATGTATACACACATACATATATACATGTGGAGATGTGATCAAGATGCATCAACTTTTATCTACTGTGGGAACGAAGGTGGCTCTTCAGACCAGCCCTGCTCTTACACAGTCTGTTGCAAGGTCACACTTAAGCTGAGATTGAGAGATGCCAACTGGTGCTGCTCTACTGTGAATGTTCATATGACGCTTCAGGCTTCCACTCGATTTACAGACCACAGAGGAAACAGAACATCTGTGCCCCGCAGTGTTTTCCCTATTGAAGAAAGATTGATCTCCATGTGAACGCTTGTGGCTAGCTAGGCCAGCTCTGGATAAAGTCATTTTACCGCATAAATCACAGATGTGGTTCTGCACAAAAGCCTTCGACAGACCTGATATATCTGACAGATTTTTCTTCCGGATATCATGCTTCATTTTTGCATGCTCATATTTTTTCTTCTCAAAGCTATCACAGCCATGATAGACCAAAGAGCGCCACTTTTTACGATCATTGGAAGCACTTCCCCAACTGAACACGTCAATTCCAAGAGCTTTAAGATTATCTTTGATGTTATCCCTAAAGCGTTTCCTAGGTTTATGTTGTGGACGCTTTCCTTGTGTAATTTCACCATAGAACAGGCGCTTTGGCAATCTCTCATTATCCATCATTGTCAGATGTCCAGCTCACCTCATCTGGTTGCGTATAATCAACTTCTTGATACAAGGTACGTCAGCTCGCATGAGAACATCCATATCAGGTATAAAAGAGTTCCACCTGATGCCTAGAATGTGTCTCAGAAATTTCTGGTGCACTCTCTCCATGACTTTTATGTGTCTACCATAAGTTGTCCATGCCTCAGAAGCGTAAAGCAAGGATGGTAAAATACAAGATTGATAGACACTGATCTTTGTATGAAGATTTATATCCCTGTCAGACCACACTCGCTTCTCTAAGCCTTAGTGGCACGCTGTATCCTATAGTTGACCTGAGCAACCAGGGTTCCGTCTTTGGCAAGAGTACTACCCACAAATGTGTCAACCACGGCAAGTTTTTGGTTGTTGACAAAAATATTTGGTTCCACATACAAATCACCGGGTGGAGGTGTGAACATGACCATAGTCTTCTCAAGACTAATAGTAAGCCCAAAAAACGCACAGGCCCCTGAAAACAGATCCATGATACCCTGCATATCCTTCTCACTATGGGCTACGAGATCGGCGTCATCTGCATAAAGCAATTCACGCACCAGGTGCTGAAAGGTCCTTGTAGAAGCATGAAAACGACGAAGATCAAAGACCTTACCTGTGGTTCTGAAACGCAAACAAACCCCCAGAAAACATCCCCTAAAGGCATAGGAAAGCATAGTTGCAAAATAAATAGAAAAAAGATATCACCCTGCTTCACACCATTGTCAACAGATGGGTTCTGATAGGCATCCATTGAAGTTCAGACGAGCCTTCATATTAGTGTGGAGCTCCCTGAGTAATCGTAGAAATTGAGGTGGGCATCCGAACTTCCCCAGAATTATCCATAGGGCATTTCTGTTCACCGTATCGAAAGCCTTGGTCAAATCAACAAAAACCTGATAAAGCGGGACACAGTGTTCAGTACATTTCTCCTGCAACTGCCGAGCAGAGAAGATCATGTCCGTGCTTCCTTTGTCCGGACAAAAACCACTTTGGCTTTCTGGAATGACGGATGGACAAATATACTTTAACAATCTATTGAGTAAAACTCTGGAAAATACTTTGCCAACTGCTTCCAATAAACTTATACCACGATAACTTCCACAGTCAGTCCTGGACCCCTTTCCCTTGTACAGTGATATAAGAATTGCATCAACCCAATCCTGATGGACGGGAACACCCTTCCAGACATCAGTGATAAGATGAAGAATTTCATGAACAAGCTTATCACCCCCATGTAAGAGGACTTCCACAGGAATACCATCAAGCCCTGGAGCCCTCCCAACGTTCACTTCCTTGATTGCATCTCTAATTTCATTCTCAGATGGGAACTCAGACATTTCATGGATAAGCTTCTGTTGGGAAAAAAATTCATTGATGACATCCTCATCGACATTAGAGGGGTTGTCAAAGAGATTAGAATAATGCTCATCCAACGAAGGAGAATCTTGTTAGGATCCTTTATAAGGGCAATTCCATCACTTAAGAGTAGGGGAGATGTAGTGTTTGATGACCAAAAGCTTTTTTAAGCAAATGGTACATGCGTTTGAAGTTTTTACGATCAAAAGCCATCTGGATTTGGTTGGCGAGTTTAGCCCACCACCGATTCTTCATTTGACGGAGTCGCTTTTGGAGAAGACCCTTGTTTGCTTTAAGTGATTGTTGGAGGGACTCTCGACCTCCATGAAAGGCAGACAACATTTTATGATGCAACTCATTTTTAGCAATTAAGAGTTGAGTTATTTAATCAAACCAATCCTGATGTTTAAATTTGCGGAAGCCAAGAACATCTACACTTATTTCATGGTGTATTTTTAAAATGCATCCATGACCCATCAAAATCAGTAGAATTAACTACGGATCGAAGCTTTTCACATACACTTGGACCATCCAGCTTGAACACATCAACCCGCCTGGGAATCTTAACACCACCCGACCTACATTTCCTCCTTATACAGATTTTCAACTTCCCACGTACCAAAAAGTGATCTGTGCCGCATTCAGCTCCATGCATAACATGCACACTACAGACGTCCTGCAAATCTGCCTTCCTGGAAATAATGTAATCAATCAAGTGACCTTGTTTTGAATGAGGATTAGTCCAAGTAAACCTATGGACCTCTTTGTGGCTGAAGAAAGTGTTACAGATAGCAAGGTCAAACTGAGTGCATAGATGGAGAAGATGCAGACCATTACTGTTGACTTTACCTACACCAAACCGGCCAAGTGAGTCCCAGGTGTGATGATCCTTGCCAACCCTTGCATTTAGATCACCCATGAGTAAGATCTTCTCAGATAAAGAAATAGAGGAAATGGTACGACTGAGATCTTGGTAAAACGCTGTGATGGTGTTTTCATCATGACCCATGGTAGGGGCATACACAGATAAAATTGTCATATACCTACTGTGTGCCACAGGGAAGCACATCATCATAATTCTGTCACTTACACAGATTGGCTGTTCAATCTTCACCAAATCAGAACGCACTGCAAAGCCAATTCCACCTTCTCGTCTCAACCCCGATGTTTTTCCTTTCCAAAAAAAGGTGTATCCCGAGCCCACTTCCACCAATTGATCCTCACCACTCAATCGTGTTTCAGACAATGTCTATGCTGTACCTAGTGAGCTCTGGCAACAATAGCTGTCCTACACCGAGGTCTTTCACTATCCAGGACATCTAGCAAAGTTCTCACATTCCATGTAGCAACAGTTAGGTTATTTCTCTCCTGATAAAATTTTAATTTTCCTTGTTTATTATTTTTTTTTCAACTTTATCTTGTTTCTACTGCATATATAGAGCAGCCACCGACTGCAGGAAGCCGACCAGGTACTAAAAGGGTAGACAATTTATAGGTCACCTTTTCTAGATCCTTCCCAAATTCATGGGTGAGCAGTGTATGTACACATACATGCATACATACAGATGTACGCAAACATACATATCATCATCATTATCTATGGCAGAAATGTGAGTCTTATAAACAAACTTTTTATTTAAAATAAAAAAGTTCAGGCGTCTTTAATACAGATCAGTTGGATTTTTGTTTTTGTCTGATTCCGACATCCATTTGTTAAGTTGCACAAACTCTTCAAGTGACTTTCTCTTCTACAATGTGACATATATGTATATATACTCACTATATTGGGGAGCGAAATAACAAACTGCCGCTAGCAGTACAAAGTAATGCTCTTTGAGTAAACAAATAGAGCTTAGGCGTTTGGACAATGTTTAAACATTATAATTTAACATACCCATCTTAGCAGCAGCCAAATAGCATAAGAGTGAGAAGCGCAGACTGGTTCCTAGGCGGTCAAGATTACTTCCTAGCTTGAGGTAGTTGTCTGGTCTAGCAGCACTGATGAGCTGTGTTACAGTGAAACATTACTATTTGTGGGTGACTATGAGGAAAATTTACAGACAAAACAATCTATCTTCATCAATCGAAAAAACTTGTGTAGATTTAAAATTAGTTTCTGGCTGTCAAAAAACAAAATCTTCCATTTTCTCTAAACATAGTTTTTTTTTTTCCCCCCCCACTTTTACCCTTTTTCATTAATGTTGCTTAATTAACCCCATCGTCAACTTCTTGTATTTCAGACACGTTTGTGTTTTTAGGTTTTTATTTTTCATTTCATTTTATTTTATTTAGTTTTGGCATGTTTTAGGTTTTTGTTTTATTGTTATCTTAATTTTTTTTGCTTTTAGGTTTTATTTTTTATTTTATTTTGTGTTAAGGCATGTTTTTGCTTTTTTGTTTCCTCTGTATTTTTTCTTCTTTACTCCACGTTAGTTTTCCCTTTTTTGCCCCCCTCCCCCCGTCTCCTGCGTGAAATTAAATTATGTTCTGTTTTTGTTTTTCAACCAGCTGTATTTGAATTTACTTTTGTCGAGTGGCAAATTTGTGTAAGTGTGTAGGTTTCTGTAACTATAATGTTGAATTCCAAGCATCCTATATTCATAGGCAGAGGTAACTTAAAAGCAAATTGGACCAAGTTTCCTTCTACATCTAAGAGTCCCAGTTCAAAATTTGGTGATGCCCCAATTCGGAGTCTTTGCGGAGTGTGAAATTGTAGGTTTTGTGAATACTTTCAAGAGATTAGATAGGCCTACAAAACTTAATAAACTTGTTTTTTTTTATCTGTTCAGGTACTCCCTTCTACTAGAAGGATGATTAAAGTGATCCGATTCTTTCTTCAAGTTCACCAGGATAAGGATAGGACCTTAAATTGATTTGACACTTATGTAGAACACGAACCGTGCTGGAACAACGGTGTTATGTAGCAATCCATTCGTTACTGTTCTGTATCTTCATCGTTAATAATTGCTTTCTCTCTAGCTATGCTAACAGATGGCAGTTCTTTTTATTTCTTTTTTTTATGGCGGCTTCAAATAACCAAAAGTTTTAGACCAATCAGAAAAAAGGTTAATTATTTATTTAAAAAAAAAAAATTTTGTCTTTTTTTTTTTCTTTTTTATTTTTCGTTTATATTTAATAAAAATATCAGACTTACGACAACACAAAATCACCTCAAAGTTGTCATACCTCCAATGTCACTCTAAACCAGAGTAGTCGCCATCGTCGTCGTAGTATGTGTCAGGGTCTCTTCTATAGATTAAATAAAACTTTATTAGGCAATGAAACCCCTTTTTGGAGCTTCTTAGAGTATTAAAGAATAGCAACTCAGCATGGATGTGGCGCTAACGTACAAGTTTTATTAATCGAGGATAAAGCGCAGAAACTGGAATGGTATCCTCCTCATGATCATGATGATGACATTGCTCTGGATCCAAGAATGGAACTGCTGGCTATGAAGCACTAAAATTGTTTCATACTTATGATTATTTAATTCAATAAGTGTTTTTATTTAAATATAATTTAATTATTTTATTCTTTAGTCCTCACATTCTACGAGTTATGTTTTGGCAAAGGGGAAAGAATTGCTGTTTCTTGAGTTGGAATCTATCTAACACTTATTGTTGGCAAGCTTTTGGCCTTGAAGTGGTATTTAAAATTTTTCTTTGTTAGTTTCTTTACATCAAGTGGCTTCATGCATTGTCTGGAGAGATTCCCATAATAATAATATGTTTAGGAATATTAGTAAAGTTTTTGTGGTTAGCATTTGTGTTCAAATGTTCCTTTCCAGCCTTTTGTATAAATTTGTGTAAAACCTACCAAGATATTAATGTTTATGTGAATGCAACACTTTGTTTTGTGTTTGTAAAAAAACTTATTAAACGTCAAAGAATGAGAGTTCATATAGAGACGTTGTTTTAATTTGAATAACTCTCATTCTGTGACGTTATTCTCACGTTGCCCACGCACAGTTCAAACATTTCAAAATACAATCGCTAGAAACAACGCGCGGCTCTTTAGACTTCTTTCTCCAAATTTACAACATGGCAAGGAAGAAGAAAAGAAAAAAAAGAAACAAAGAACACATTGAAGATGAAATATATTTGTGATAAATTTCAAACAAGTAAAATATTTATTTTCATAATATTGCGTTGTGATTTGGCTTTCAAGCGCATTTGATGCATATTTTATTTTATTAATTAAAATTTATTTTAAATGTATTTCGGATAACAAACTTTGCAAAGCGATAACAGCTTGTTTTGTCATACAAGAGGCCTTCGACAAGGTAATGTCTCCTATTTTTATTTCGCTCGAATGGATCACAGGGCAAATTGTTTTGTTATGATGACTGAATTTATGCATTCATTCAAATTTCATAGCAATCCCTGTCATTGATGTGTGTCAGAAGCAGAGATGCTTCATTGAATTCCTGGCAAAAGTACGTTGAGAATAATGGTGACTATGTAGAAAAAAAAAATTCTGGAGCATGAAAGGTCACTCATTTTAATGATATCACTCCTGTCTTTGTAGCTCTTCAACTTTTTGTTTTAAAGAAGAAATAGGAGGCTTTAATCTTAAAATGAACCTCTTATGGCAAAGTGCGTTTCGAATGCTCATGCATAGCCATTGTTCATTGCTTGCAAAAAGTGTAATAAGAATGCTGGTGACTATGTAGGAAAAAGAATTCGGGAACACAAAAGTAGCTTTTAATCTTTTTGAATAAAAAAAAATAGGAGACATTACTTTCATTATAAAAACAAAAATCAACATTTTGTATACTTTTTCTTTTTATGTTGAGCGATAAAAAAAATTATATATATATTAACTACTCGTACACCCAAATAAATTATTTCTTTGAAATTTAATTGATTACGGATATTTTATTATCTATGCTATTGAGTGGATGAAATAAGTTCAAGGAACTTATGTCATTACTAACTAGCAGAGCATTACTATTGTTGACCAAAGGAAGAATCTATCAGGCATGTGTTAACAGTAGACTTAATTTGTTTAGTCACATTTAAAGAATGGATGAGAGTGTTTGGTTTAGTAGATGTGTAACAAAGCCACGGACACGTACGTAGCAGCATTTGTATCTCGCATATGCAAAAGACCAAGCTGTGGCGCAAAGTGACGTCACAATGAAGGAAGAGAAGGGAAAGAACAACAAGGGCATAAAACCACGTAGGGGCAATATTAACAGCGACTCGAGAGCATATGTCAGTGTGAGATGAACTTTTAAAACAAGATGCAATCCAAATTTTAGCAAAAAATGGTTGGATGACTATGTAGTGTGGGGCGAATTGCAGACATAACACCTGGTTGTATCTACGGCTTGGGAAACGGGTAATTCACCTTAGAGAAACATAGGGAGGCACTCGTAGTGTCATTGGCTTGGGAAATTACATGTCCGTGGTTTGGTGATTAAATGCCTTTTGTTTCAACTAAAAAACTTCAGTCAAATTTCTTTCCTTTGTGAGTGTCTCTGCATCCAACGTGTTGGGTCTGAGTGAAAATGTGCTGGTCACGTTACAGATGTAGAACAGTTGAGGTAGCAGGACCAAAGCAAACGTGAAAAGAACGGATTTAAGAGACAGATGAATAAAGACCTGTCTAGAAAAAAAAATTAGTTTGGAAATCAATTTCCAAAAGCTGTCCAACACATGCCACCACCATTAAAATAGACATTACACCAAATATGATGATGCTGACGATGATGCGTCTTCAGATGAAGCTGAGTAACTCTGCAAGCATCTCAGTTTTATGAATAATTCAATGTCGGACAAAAGTCATAGCCAGGAGAGGAAAATTTCCGTTTGTAATTGTTTTTCCTGTTGGAGCGTCGTTGCCTGAGGCTTGTTTACTTTCAATGTAAATAGGAATTGTGGCAAAAGAATTGCCAGGAAAAGCCTATGGAATTTTCCAGAATTCCTTGTCATCCCTCATTTTATTCTGACTGTCCAATCACATGTCTTTCTTATTCGTTTATGATTTTATCGACTTTTTTTTCTTGTTTCCGTTTTAAAATGTGTCCGAACATTTCTATCAGAGGCTCCGTCTGTCAATTGGTGCACCCTTTATAAAATCCAGTCAAGTCTATATCTACTATTATATAAAAGTTACTTTGTGTGTGTGTGAGAGTTCCTTTCTCAAAGGTTCCAAAACAGCCGAGCCTATCTTGTGCAAATTTCACACAAAGCTAATTTATATGTCTGGCAGTATTCTTAGATATGTTTTGTACAAACATCTATCCGATAAATCGAAAAAAATCTGATCTTAAAAATAGCTTTTCTCTCTTATAGATAAAAAAGTATAATTTTTACAGGGGAATATTTTACATTACACTGGCCAAGGGAGATAATAAAATCTTAGCAAATCATTTCTTCTTAAAAAAAAAAAGCAGAATTATTGACATCTGATGAAGGTCAGTGATAGAGCATTCGACTACAGATCGAATGATCCCCTGTTCAAGCCCGGGTATACCTCACCATTTTATTTTAAGTTTTTATTAATGAGTTCAATTTACAATAAAAGAGGTACTATTTAAAATCACTGTAAATATTTCTCCATTTGCATATTTTAAAACTAAACATTAATCAGAAGTGACTTTTCCAGGGCATTCATCCTCAAGCCCAAATATCAGCTGACATGATATTGTAAAGAAACGCAATTTGATGAAGGACATTATCATTGTTATTTTTGTATTTTTATTGATTTTTTTTTTTTTCATGAAATAGTCTAGGCAAATTATTCCTCGTAATATATAATAATCCATAGAGGATTGATTCTATAAGAATACATATGTTTACGTTTGAATAGCATTTTTTTTTTTTAATAAATTTACACAAATTAAACAAAAGGTAATTGTTACGGCTTTACCTTATCATGGCTACAAAAAAAAAAATTTTTTTTCTCTCACCTTCCCTCTCTGTCCTGCTCTAACCAAGTCTGTCGACCTGTTCAACAAATCCCAATCCTCAACATGAAATACCTCCAGAAAAATAATACGTGTAAACCTAGAACCCCATCTTCCAACGTAGACCCGTACTACCATGTTTCCTTCTCCAACTTCAGGGGTCTACGTTCCAACCTTCCAGAGATTGAAACCCAATTACAGGAGACAAAACCAGATGTATTCTTCCTAAGTGAAACTGGCATAAGGCCGACCACTTCCCTTGACGAATTCATAATTAAAGGATACTCTAACTTAACATCTAAATCTGACTCCCAAAATCGCCATGGACATGGAATATGTGCCTACATTAAAGATGGCTTTCCGTGTGGTAGTGATATCTCCAGAGAAGACACTAATTTACTTTATATGTGCTTCCGGGTTGCACTTGCTTACACCACTGCATTTATATTTGCTCTCTATTGCCTTCACAATAGCGGAGTTACTAAGTGCATATCTGAAAAAATTGACCACATCCTGTCTGCTCACCCTTCAGCTAACATCCACATTTGGGGTGACTTCAATGTCTATAATGTGGAATGGCTGACCCACTCTAATAAGACAGATGATGAATGGAGGTTTTGTCATGATTTTGCCATTGCCTATGACCTCACTCAGATTGTTCACGAACCCACCCGAGTGCCTGATACTTCCAGTCAATATGCTAGCTTTCTAGACCTTTTTCTCACAACTTCCCCTGAGCTATGTTCAAGTTCCGTTGTGTCTCTTCTGGAATCTTCCAACCACCCGATTGTATCAGTTAAGATAAAAACGAAATGCAATAAGTCATCAGACGTACCTCTCCACCGTACTGTATATCGATACTCTACCGCTGACTGGGATAGCTTCCGTACACTTATATCCGATCTACCCCTGCATTCCATGTTTAAAAAGGATGTGCCCTCCATAGTATCAGACTTGACTGAATGGCTAATTGTAGGCATAGACCGATGCATACCATCTAAAAATTCTAACAAAAACCTAACAGCCAGCCATGGTTTTCCCCAGAATGTACTGCTGCCATCGCGCACAGAAATCACTTTTTCCATAGCTACCAACGTAATAGATGCACTGAGACTAAAGCTGCCTTCAGGACTGCCAACATAATAGATGCTCCGAGGACTGCCAGAAACCACTGCAAAAGAGTAATAAAAAATGCAAGAGAGCTATATGCTCAGTCCAAAAATCCAAAGTTGCTGAACAGCGGCTTGGTTCCCACCAGTTCAGGATCCTGAACAGAAGCGTGCATTCTATCCCAACCATCATCAATGGACCTGAGGTCATCTCGTCAGCATCATATAAGGCCAAACTATTTGCCAAGAACTTTGCAGCTAATTCTACCCTATGCGATGAAGGCCATCAACTCCTCGTATTTCCTCCTATAACAGACAACACGCTCTGCAACATACAAATATCTGTGTGAGAGGTCACCAAGCTAATCAAGAACCTTGATTCCAGTAAAGCAACTGGCCCTGACGGCATTCCAATCATTGTGCTGAAAAAGCTTCAACCAGAACTTGCCCCCATACTTAGAAAACTGTGTAAGTGTTGCCTTAAAGAGAAGTGCTTTCCAACACCCTGGAAAACCTCATCAGTATGCCCTGTATTTAAGAATTCAGGTGATAAGTCGTCTCCCTCTTAGTACGGACCAATAAGTCTCCTGTGTGTCATGAGTAAGCTGCTGGAATCCATATTAAATAGAGAAGTAGTCAACCACCTCAGCAGAAATAACTTTCTTAATGACATGCAATATGGTATCCGTTATGCCAGATCTACAGCAGATGTGCTAACTGTTATATCTCATAGGATTAGTGAATCTCTTGACAAAGGCTTCCTCTCTAGGGCTATTGCTCTTGACATATCAAAGCCCTTCGATAAGGTATGGCATAAGGGACTACATCACAAGATTTCCAGCTATGGTATAACTGGAAATGTTTTCTCAATCATTAAATCATTTCTCTCCGATAGGCTCATAAGAGTAGTGGTTGATGGGCAGAAATCTGAGGCCCACAGTATTAATGCTGGAGTCCCTCAGGGGTCCATCCTAGGCCCAACTCTCTTCCTAATATGCATCAATGATCTCCCAAAACACATACTTAAATCATTTGTTGACATCTATGCTGATGACACGACCATCTAAGGCAACACATCAAAGGCCGTAAATGACAAAGTTCTCTTAGATTCTCTCTCCTCTGATCTTGAGCGTGTGGTACAGTGGGGAGGAGGTGGTTGATTACTTTTAATGCATCTAAAACCAAGCTCCTATCTTTACATCATCAACGCTCTGATCCCCATCTGACATCAATTGAAATGGGTGGCTCTCGTCTTGGAGAAGCTCCATGTTTTGATAAGTTTCTGGGCTTGACCTTTAGTCCTGACCTGAAATGGAACACGTATATCAAGTCCGTTGCCAAGGTCGCTGGAAAAATGGTAGGGTCCTTCTACCGCTCCAGAAGATATCTCACCCCTGATACAGTTCTCTATCTATATAAAAGCCAAGTACGTCCAAAGATGGAATACTGCTGCCATATCTGGGCAGGAGCGGCTAAAAAAATGCCTATCCTGCCTTGACAGAGTACAAAATAGACTTTGTAGCCTCGTCGGGGACACCCTTTTCTCTTCCCTGTAACCTCTCTCCCACAGAAGAGACGTTGCGAGCCTGTCTCTGTTTTATCGTTATTTCCATGACAAGTGCTCGTCTGAACTTCAATCTCTGGTCCCCCCTTGCCAATCTTTCATGATAAACACCTGCCTAGCTGAAACCACTGTCAAAAATTTTCCCCACCCCTTATTTGTGCCAAAATCAAAATGTAGATTCCATGAACGAAGCTTCTTTCTTAGAAGTGCATGCCTGTGGAACTCTGTTCCGGTTGCCTGTTTCCCACCTGACTACAACCTGGATGTCTTCAAGTCCAATGTAAACAAATTCCTGACAAACCGCCCCCTTAAGTAAGACACTTTATCAAATCTCCAACAACTCTGAGTGGCTTTCAGGCCTTGATAAGTGGTGACTACCTTGTAAAAAGAAAAGGTGCTTGTACAGTATAATTATATTTTGAACAATGTATTTTAGATTATGTACTTAATTGTCTTGTCAAAATGAGTTAAAAATCTAAAAAATCATGGAAACTGATTAAGTAGATGATCTGCTTGAACTTTTTTTTTTTACAAAAAGAAATAGATATCAGCAATCGGCCATTTTCTATCTTGTACACAATTTGATGATGTATAGAAGTGAAATATGGCCAGTGAGGGTTGAAGACATGCATTGCATGAAGAGAAATGATATGACAATATTATGGATATGTAATACGAGTTCTAAAGATAAGATTAGATCTGATGACCTTAGAGGAATATTAAATTATGACAGTATAGATGGATGTGTGCAGAAGAGTAGACTTTGATGGTATAGTCACATTAAAAGAATGGACAACATGTATACTAATTAAGTAGGATTAGTTCACGAGAGAAAAAGCAATGAAAACATGAGGAGTGACAAGAAGGGAGTTGAAAGAAAGAGGGTTTAATAAAGACCTGGCCAGAAGAAGGATGGTTTGAAAATCAATTTCTTAAACCTGTCTATTGCACGTCAGCATGTAAAACGGACATAAAAACAAATAAGATGAGGATTATGATACAAGTTTAGTAGAAGGGAATAAAAAAATTTAAAAATGTTCTTGCAAATACACCAAAAAATACATATGTGTCATTGTTGGGTTCTTGTAAAAACCCCCCCCCAAAAAACTGACATCAACTGCATCAGAATCAGGAATTTAGAACGGAATTGGTAATGTTGTATATTGGACTTCCAGGCATCGTCGAGTTACTTAATCAAGGAGATTATTATTGTTATAGTGATGTAGAATTATGAAATATTCAGAGAGAATGTTTTGTTAGTGAAATGGATTAGATATTTTATTATGAGAAAATGTTAAATATTTGTTTGTTTTCAGTCTGAGAGTTTTAGTTTGAGAGTCGGAGTTGTCCATCATAAAAGCATTCAGCTGGGAAGTTAAAGAGATGTAATCACGAAAGAGAAACTTTGAGAGCAAAAGAAGTCACAACCATGAAAATAATAATAATGTGTGAAATAAAATTTGGTTCTCATGAGTTTTTGGAGAAGAAATAGTTTGCATTTTCAGGGCACGTAAAAGAGTGATATGTCAAAGAGGTGTGACCCAGAAGAAGGTATGTTTCTCCTTTGTGTGGTGCCAAGGAGACAAAGATGTTTGTTCATCTTGTCAAAGTCTCTCAAATGTTTAATTGTCGTGAACTGTCTGATTTTATGTGCATAAATACTCAAGCGCACACGCTCGATGAACATCCAAAGGCAATACTAGCCGCAGTGAACAGATATGTAAGAATACATTTTATATAATCCCCAGTATGTAACAGTAATCATTTTTGCACAAAAAAGTTAATTCCGATTGTACTATTTAACCTCATATTTCTTCCATAAGACATCGATGCATCCTCTAACTTTTAAATGCTAGAAAGGTCAATCGTGTCACAGAAATGGAAGGCTGAGTTAGCAGATGGACTTGAGAGATAAATAAAGACCTGGACAGAGATAAATAGATGTGTAATGTGAGTCTTAAAGACAGATCTGATAATCTCAGAGAAAGCTTAAATTTCGACAATATAGGCAGATGTATACAGAAAAGTAGACTTAGATGGTATGGGCACATTGAAAGAAGGGATGGTCTAGTAGATGTAGAAGAACTGATGTAGCAAATTTACTTCACAGAAGGTGGCCAAGGAAAAATATCAGGAAGCGATAAAAATGGACTTGTTAGATAAGTAAAAACCAGGCGGAGATAAATTAGTTTAGATGTCAATTTCTAAAAGCCGTCAGACAGATACCAGCATGTAATACTGACGTTAAACCGAAGATGATGATGAATGACATCGAAAGAAGAAATAGAACACCTTCAACCTTGCATCACAAGTAAGACGTTATGTATAGCCTTTTTCAAACGCGGTACGACACTTAAACCAAATGTTCTCAATGGCAGACTCAATAAACGGGAGATTTTCATTACTTGAAAATCCCATAGATCAAATTCTAAGTGAAGCTGACAGCATGGCCGGATCCGTTATTCCCGCCTGCTTTTCTCGTGTCTTTGAATTCTCAAGGTTAAAACAAGGTTTTGGCGCACAGAACGATTTTCTTTGAGCGCCGCGGTAACAATTAACAGAGGTGGGGTGGTGGGTGGGGTTATGTTTCGTTTGTGTGAGTGTTTGTGGATTGACTTGCCGCTCGATAAAGTAGATGAACCTGCCAAGGAAAGTGAAGAACAGTAAGGGATTTGTTTCAGGAATGGTGAATCCATTCTCTGATTACAATGATTTATCAGTTGTTGTGTAACGTAGCAGATAAAGGGGTTCGATTGATTGACCTAATGGATACCATTACAGCCTATGGAACTGGCAATTCAGAGTTTGAATCCGTATGTGTAAGATATCATCAAAAAGGTAATCGTGGCTAAGTTCAAATCTGTGTGGGTAAGATATCATCATCATCATGGCTAAGTTCAAATCTGTATGGGTAAGATATTGTGGCTAAGTTCAAATCTGTGTGGGTAAGATATCATCATCATCATGGCTAAGTTCAAATCTGTGTGGGTAAGATATCATCATCATCATGGCTAAGTTCAAATCTGTGTTGGTAAGATATTGTGGCTAAGTTCAAATCTGTGTGGGTAAGATATTATCATCGTGGCTAAGTTGTTAATGACTAGGGCTGTGACACAGACTGGGAACCTAGTCATGTCAAGTTCAAATCCAGTTCATTTCACAAAAACACTTTCACTTATGGATGTAGGCAACCTTCATGTAGTCCCTCCTCTAAGTATCAATGTCATTCTAAAAAGTGAAAGAAACTGATATTTAAAAAAAAAAGCAATAAATGTTCGTCCAAACTCCTTCTTCAACTGTCCTGTGCTGTCCCCTTCATTCTTTTTTGCAGCAATCATCGTCCTCACATGCAAATCATCGTCCTCACATGCAAATTAAATCCATTTGTATATTAATAAACTTGAGAACATCAAATCCCTGTAAATGTCAAAGTTTAACAATTTTCCTTCGACAACTAAGATCTCCAGTGGCAAAGGATGCAGGCTGCCCACTGTAAGCTTGATTTGGTCAGTAGACCTGTAAATCCGCCCTTGTCCGTTCATACTTTTCTTAATAACTATGCTTTGGAATTTTTTTGAAATTTTGCACAAGCATTAAACATGATATCAGTAAAAAAGTAACAGAATGGATTTTCTGAGGACGACCCCCCCCCCCCCCCCGGGGGGGTGCGTTTCGGGTTAAAATGGCTAAAATTGACACTTGTGTGCTTATTTAAAAAAAAAATTTGATACCATGGATTTTTATAAACCTTTCTGAATAATTTTGTTTGTCTATACTTCGTGATAACAGGGGCTCTTTTAGGGCTAATAAAAACACTTCATTTTTTGGACTATTTTACCATATTTGTCCAACATTTTCTGTGTATGTCTATTTAGCAGTTTCGCATGGTGCTGAACTCAAATTTAAATATGTTAAGGCCTTGGGGACTTTTGGGGCTAAATGAGGGGGGACAAATGATGGACTTAGTAATTTCTTTTTTTGCATGATACAAAACTCAAATTTACATATGTTAAGGCACCGTTTGTTCATTTTCACCAGGATTTGACACCCCTGGGGACTTTTGGAGCTAAATGGGGTCGAGGAGGGAGGGCAAATGCTGAACTTAGTCATTTTTTTATGCCTTGTTTACTTTGCACTCATGGGGGACCATGCATGCTTCACTTGTTGATTTTTGTATTCCATATCAACAATGCTTTAAACAGTAAACTTTTTATCAAAATATCTTTTTTTTCTAAATTTTCCACTCTTTGAGCCTTTCTTAGGATGATAGTATATATTTTTTTCATTGTCAAAATCTTACAGCATAGACAAAGATTGCCAATTATTTCTGATCTTGTTGAAGAGACATGTTTCTTTAACAAGATTGGAAAAAAAAATTGGCAGTCTTTGTCTATACTGTAAGATTTCAACAACAACAAAAAAAATGTCTGTATCAGCCAGAGAAACGCTGATGGGGTTAAAAATTTGAATTAAAAGAAGAATAATTCATTTATCTGAAAAAAAAAAAAAATATGAATCTTGTTATCTGGTTTCTTTAAAATTTTAAAGATTTTAAAATTTCTCATCGTGTCGATGCTTCCGCTAATAAACTTAATCTCAATATAATGTCTTTCTCTTATCTCTCTTCCTGACTCTTTCCTCATTTGCTTTCTCTTCAGCTATGTGTTAAATAGTATTAATATTTTGTATTATTTGGATTACTGTAATATGTAGTCGGACATAATGATGTATACTGATACGTTGTTAGATTGTACGTCTACAAACAAGAGAAGGTTTAACACTAGTGATGGGACGATTCCAATATTTTTCCCAATTCCGATACAATTTCTAATTCCGATTCTTTTTAAATCTCTAAATATTCAACTATAACAATGTTATTTTGTCCCGATTACCATAAAAAACATATCTTAAATGTGCTTGTATTTTCTCAAACGTAAAAACACGCTTGTGACGGGGGTGATTTAGAGATTTTAGTCTTACTAGAAGTTTAAATCAATAAATATTTATTATTTCATAGTTACTACAAGCAGGGGAAATTGTTTCTTAAGCCAAAATCGAATAAAAAAGATAATTTAAGGAATCGGTTTTGGCATCGGAGAATAGGCTCAAATTTTTCCGATAACGATTCCGATATCCCCAAAAGCTCCAACTTTTCCGATTCCGATTAATCGCCCCAACACTATTTAACACTTTCAAAAATTCATGTTAGAATTGCCCACAAGAACACATGACGCAATGGATAAAGTATTAAGTAAAATTCAGTTGTAAGTGACACTCTTTCTGGAGATTGAAGGTTTAATCCTTACTGTAAGCGGTACTAAGAATACAACTGGAATTATTTAGGAATGGTTCTTCTCCAAATTCTCTGCAGGTTTCAAGTTCAACAAGATACACCTGAAGATCAGTGGTTACATCAATTGAAATGTAATGTATCTTTTTTTTCAAAGGAATCACCACTTATCAAGGCCCAGAGGCCACTCGAGGATAAGGGTTAAAGAGTGTACAATAGTCAAAGGGACAATATCATCGTAATCGTCAGACGTGTAAATTTGGTAAATTTGATTACTTAAGGGGAACGGCTCATCAAGAACTTGTTTACATTGGACTTGAAGACAACCACATTGTAGTCAGCTGGAAAGCAGGCAAACGGAAGACAATTCCACAGGCGTGCAGTTCTAAGAAAGAAGCTTTGTTCATGGAATCTACGTTTTGATTTAGGCACAGATAAAGAGTGGGGAAATTATTGATAGTGGTTTCAGCTAGACGAGTGTGAGAACAGTAATACAAATGACCTTATTGTTTCATGAGTCGTGTCAGCTGGTGTTGCCCGATAATTTCTTTACTTGCAATTTGTATATTTTTTATTTTTTTTGAAGCAATTTTTTTCTCGTAAGTTTACTATTTTTGTTTCACAGAAATGAGAAATGTTTATAATATACGAATATCGAATTACTTTTCTTATTTACCTTTTTTAAAAAAAAAAAATGGTGCTTTAACAAAGCTGATTAAATTATCTTCTGGAAAGAATTAACTTGTTTGATTTAAAAACACAATTACAGCACGACACCACAACCTGACTGAGAAAACTGATTTCCTAACAACACCAGAAAACCAATGAACGGACTCAGGGTCTTGCGCGTTTTGTGTGCCTTGAGCATCAGAGTGGTCGTTTCAGTGACCAGTGAGAGTCTAGTCACCCTTGAGGGGGTCCACCACTAGACAGTTAAAAGTGTAGCCACCAGGACATTTTCTTGATGTGACTGTGCCCAGGGTGGTATTACATAATTACATTTTATTGTTCCGAATAACATGGACCAATGTTCAACAAAATTAAATGGCTATTCAAAATATAATTGACTTTACCTTATTATATAGATAATTAGCAAGAAGATTGGAGTCTCTTGGGATTGAATGAGGATAACTACCATGTCCGTTTATTACTACATTTCGGTGGAGGAGAAATCCTTCACGGCTGAGACAATTTTTATTTTTGTACCTTTTCTCCACGTTAAAAAACGACCCTGGTGTCTAACTCTGTCCCGTGGGGAGGCATAGTAAATAGGTACATTTATAACACAATATCACTTTGTTTTTATAGAATTTTGCTCCCTAATATTATTGGAAGAAGTTGGGCACAAAGGTTAACCTGCAATTATGCTTGGTGCTTTTGGAGTTCAACTACTAACTCCACCATCTTGACTCTTTAAGATTCAAATTTCAGGATTTTGTAGCTTGATCTACAAACTTTCACTTAAAAGTAATCCATGTACTTTTGCCGCCTCTCGCATAGAATCTTTATTTTGCAAATCAAATTACGGAGCCTTACAGCCCCCAACTAGTGTTTTAATTAATTTTTTGACAAAACTGTTTACAATAAGAATTGTTTTCAACCTAGATATTTCTGAGAGGGTTGCTTTTTTTTTTTTTTTTTTTTTTTTTCTGGTAAAATACACCAACCAACTGAAATCATGTTTTCTGTTCTGACTTGATTTTTTTTCCCCCCAGAGAAAGAGTTAAAAGAGTTTAAAAAAAAAAAAAAGAAGGAAAACCAAGAAACCTGAATCGTCTTAGTTATTGACTTGGAAGAGGCTTTCTCTCATATTACCGTAAATGTCACTTGTTTTACCGCTTTTAAAAAAATTTAATCAGTAAAAAAAAAAATATCTGTAAAAATAAAACAAACATCTTTTTATTTTTTTTATTCCTTGTACATGTTTATTTATGAGCAGGATTACCCAGTGTTATCTGGGATCATGGATAACAGAATAGAAGGATTTAAAAAAAAGGGGAGGGGTTTTATTCCAGCTTTTTTTACTTTTTTGGGTTTGTATTACTATACATATAGATTTGAAAAAGTTGTCAAAAAACAAATATATAACAAATAAATATTATCAAAGGCAAGATAAGTTACTTTTCTACCTAACTGGACAATTTTTTAGTGTTTTTATTTAATGTAAAGTGTTTATTCGGCTTGAAAAACATACAGTGTTTACCGATGTATTTGAAAAATGCAAATGTTGACGGATTCTGTATTGAATACATAAGTTTGGGAAAATGAGTTAAAACTAAAAAAAACTATACAAAATACTGTTGGAAAACCCACTCAATATATGTTACTGTAACATAGGCTGATAGATATTCTGTGGGTTTCTAACAGTATTTTGTACAGTTTTTTAGTTTTAACTCATTTTCTCAAACTTATGTACTCAACACAGAATCCGCTGCCATTTGTATTTTTTTTCAGATACATCGGTAAACATTGTATGTTTTTCGAGCCGAATAAACATGTTAGATTAAATAAAAACACTAAAAAATTATTCAATTAGGTAGAAAAGTAACTTATCTATATGTATAGTAATACAAACCCACTTTTTTCCACTTATGTTTTTGAATCTTTTAGATGAGGATTCTTTGAACTACTGTTCTCGTCTTGATTGCTAATTTCACAATGTTTCGCTCGATGAAACCTCCAACTGCAGAGGTATCTTGTCAAACACTTGTGAAGGCTGAAAACTTCAAACATTTGATGGTACGAAAAAAATTGGTTTAATCTATGGTTATTTTGTTGAATTTTTAAAGTTAGACCCAAATAGCATTTTAGCTGATAAATCACACTTCTAACATTTCAATTTTCATTTGTTATTGGTGTACCATGTTATCTCTACTATTATATAGAAGTCACTCTGTGTGTGTGAGTTTCTTCCTTATAGGTTCCGAAACAGTTGAGCCTATCTTTTGCAAATTTCACACTAAGGTAATTGGCTTTGTATAGAAATCCATCTGATAAGCATTGAAAAAAATCGGATCTTATAAATAGCTTTTCTCTCTTATAGATAAAATTTAAAAAAAAAATTTTTTTTACAGGGGAATATTTTGCATTACACCGGCCAAGGGAGATAATAAAATTTCATCAAATCATTTCCTCTTAAAAACGCTCTCCAGATTTATTAAAATCTGGAGATATAGTTCAGTGGTAGAGCATTCGACTACAGATCGAATGATTCCCTGTTCAAGCCTGGCTTTGCCTCACCATTTTCTTTTAAGTTTTTTCTTTTCATTGAGTTCAATTTACGATAAAAGAAGAGGTACTATTTAAAATTGCCGCAAATATTTCTTCATTTGCATAGTTATTATCCAGGGCATTCATTGTCAAGCTCAAATATCAGCTGACATAATATTGTAAACAAACACAGACGGAAGTTGATGAACGGCATTATTATTTTTTCTTTATTTTTTTTGTTGTGTGAATTAGTCCACCATGCAAATTATTCCTCGTAACATATAATAATCAATAGAGGGTTGATGCATCAATTAAAATATCATGTTTAAGTGTATTGTTCGACTGGGCAATGCTGGGCTGCCAGCTAATTGACAAATATAACATACTTAGCTACGATATATTTAAAAAACAAATCTGGACAAGAATGAGTGACCTCCCTTTGATGTAGTCTCATTTTCGAATATTATAATAATAATATACAATCAGCTACGATATATTTAAAAAAACAAATTACTTAATCTGTCTGAAACGATTTTTAATATGGATCATTGATATAATATTCTGCTTGTTCCTTTCTTAGTTTATATGTTACGCATTCAAAAAAAAAGACAAATTCGTTAAATTTGTCTTTAAAAAGGCCAATTTTTAAACCCTGGACAAGAATGAGTGACCTCCCTTTGATGTCGTCTCATTTTCGAATATTATAATAATAATATACAATCATTGTTGTAATGGTATGTGAAAGGAACTAATAATTTTGACGTGCAGCAATTTTTCACCAATGTCGACAAAACATTACATAAAAGGGAACATTAAAAAAAAATAGGGGGGAAAAAAAAGAACAATGTCTGTCAAAAGGTGCTGAACTAAAGGATTAAATTAAAAAATTGTCTTTTACAATGTGGTTTATTATTTGTATTGAACTATGTAGCACAATATTACTTTCTGGGCATTTATTAGTTTTTTAAATCAGTTTAATATTTGAAACGCAATAAGCACTATTTTCATAGAAATGTTAGTAAACTCATATTTGCTGTGTTATTGGTTTTTGTGTCAAAAAATCTCATATTTTATCCAGAAAAATATATCAGCTGCATGAAAACATATTTGTTGATTAAACATATTTCTCATTCTGTGTAAATTCCAGAGGTCTTGCTAGTTTTTAAATAATTACCTAAAAATAAGAATCAGGAAGGGAAGATAACTGATTTTGAATTGATTATAATAGTTGTGTCCGTTAAGTTAATACATATTTCCCACACTCCTTGTCTGTGGGTCCTGGATATGACCTTAAACTATATCCGATGGTGAGGCCCCAGCTTGTGGGCTTTGGGGAGTGTGGAGCCACCCTTTAATTGCCATTGCTCCCAGGTCCACTCTGATCCGGAGTGGTAGTACCTGTTAGGGTCCCAACTATGGGTTAAATAGAAACCGACTTGAAAACAACAAATATACTCTATTAAAAAATTGTTCTTCAAAATCACTGGATTTGGCATAAAATAACCCAAAAGGGTTGATATGCCGTAAAACAAAAACAACCAACCAACCAACCTTGTCTGTGCCTAAACATAAATGTAGATTCCATGAACAAAGCTCCTTTCTTAGAACTGCACGCCTATGGAACTCTCTTCCGATTGCCTGCTTTCCAGCTGACTACAATCTGATTGTCTTCAAGTCCAATGTAAACAAGTTCTTGATGAACCGTCCCCCTAAGTAATCCAATTTACAAAATTCCCACTACTTATGTTTACTATGCTATAATCACATTGACTATTGTATACCAATTAACCCTTATCCTTGAGTGGCCTCCAGGCCTTGGTAAGTGGTGATTTCTGTGTAAAAAAAAAAAAAAAAAAAAATGTTTTCATTGCATCCCAGGTAATGCCGGGTAATTAAGCTATTATTGTAGATATCTTTTCAACCTGTTGTATGTCACGGTTTTTGGTATGATTAATCACTTTTTTGTTTTGTCTTTTTTTTTTTTTCCAGACACATCTGTATTATTATTATTATTATTATTATAGATTTTATTTTTAATATTTTTATCTGTGCCAAATTTTGTATCGCTTCCATCAAACTGATATATTTTTTTCATTTTGTGCACGTCTCTACCACTATCTCCCCACCCTGTCTGTATTTATTTAATATATATATATATATATTAGAGACAGGCCCTTCTACTTGTGTATATTTATCTATTTTATTAAAAAAATGTTTACTTCTGAAGAGTGTTTGTTTCCCGAAAAAGGCTAAGTACAACTTTTAAAGACCAAACTGCTTCAAAAAAGGCTAAGTTTGTGAAATTTGGCTTTAAAAAGGCTAAGTTTGTGAAATTTGGCTTTAAAAACTCCCTTTGATGTAGCCTCATTTTAGCATATCATTATAATATATGATCATTGTTTTAAGTGTAGTGTGAGAAAAGTAACTTCTAATTTGGACGTGCAGCAGTGCTTCACCGAAGAAAGAAGTCAACGAAATGTTATATATAAAAAAGGATCATTCAAAAGAAATAGGGTGAAAAAAATAAAGAACACATTCTCTTAAAATGAGATTTTATTATTTGTATTGAACTATGTAGCACAATATTACTTTCTTAGTATTTATTAGTAGTTATGGATTTATCTCATTTGGGTCAGTTCTATATTTAAAATACAATGGACACTATTTTCAAAGAAATGTTAATAAACTCATTTGCTGTGTGTTTTTGGTTGTTCTGTCAAAAATTAAAAAAAATTTTTTGTGCTAATCAGAAAAAAATATCAGCTTTTTGAAACAATATTTGTTGATTAAATATATTTCTCATTCTGTGTAAATTCCAAGGATCCTATTTGTTTTTAAATAATTACCTAAAAATAAGAATCAGCAAGGGAAGATAATTGATTTTGAACTGCTTATGATGTTTGTGTCTGTTAAGTTAAAACATGTTTAACAAATAAAAATTAAAAACCAAAATGTTTTCATCGCATCCCAGGCAATGCCGGGTAGTTACAGCTATTATTATAGATATCTTTTAAACCTGTTGTATATCACGGTTTTTGGTATGATTAATCACTTTTTTGTTTTGTCTTTTTCACCGACACACGTCTGTATTATTATTATAGATTTTATTTTTTTATTTATTTTTTAAAAAAATTTTTCTCTGAACTTTTTGTTTTTTATCTGAACTTCCATCAAACTGACATTTTATTTATTTCGTGCACGTCTTTACCACCATATCTTCACCCTGTCTGTATTTTATTTATCTATAATATAAATCTCACCTGTCTGTTTAATTGTATGTATGTATGTATGTCTGTATGTATGTCTGCCTAAAACTTTCGACAGAGGTGAATGATTTTCACAAGATCGGTATCGTTTTGAAACTCAACCCTTCGGACAACAAATATCGAAAAATTGGCTAATAACATTAAGTGGGCACTTTTGTACAAGGAATGGGGTCACTTTTTTCGCCAATATTTTCGAAAGTCATCCCCTTTTTTTGATTGACTAGCCTTAATTTAAACCTTTGCCACTTCAGATTTGGCGATGGGCACAACAGCAAAGACGTCACATTTTTTTTTTTTTTTTTTTTTTTTTCATGTTCTTTTCCTCCTTCGTGGTATCCTGCCTGCCTACTACCACTTTTTTTTTTTTTTTTTTTTTTTTGCTCAGCACACACCTTCAAACACCCGGGCAACGCCAGCCACCCAGGCTAGTTTAATATATATATTTAATTATTATTTTTTTTTATTAGAGTGCTTGTGTATATTTATCTATTTTATTAAAACAATGTTTACTTCTCCTGAAGAGTTTTTGTTTTATTTATTACTAAAACTCTGGTAATCTTGCTTTTTGGTCCCTTGACAAAAGGAGGGTGGGCCTGTAAATTTACCCTTGTCCGTCAACTCCATCAAACAAATCGAATTGGCAGTCCTTCAGAAAGTGTTGCATTGAACGGAAAAGGTTATAATCTGATGAAGCACAGTCAGGATTGTAAGCTTGATGTGGCAGGACCTCAACGCCGTCTAGCTCTTCAAACTTGTCTTTGATCTTCCTGGCGGTGTTTGGCTTAGCATCGTACTGCTGCATCAAAGCGCACTTTCAGTTGATCAAAGCCGGGTTCTTTTGCTTCAACTTTTCGTAGACATGCTCCAGTTTCTTACACTTGTACCACGTTGAGATCGCTGCATATGCAATTGTTCCTTCACCTTCGGCAGTACAAATCTTTTCTGCGGATTTCCTGGTTGAAAAACCTCTATTCCCACAGTAACGAATGAAAACTCGCAGCTCAATTTTATTAATTGTTATCTGAAATGGAAAGATAAAGATCACTATCACAATATGAATCAAAAAAGCAATTAAAATTCAATTTTTCGTTATTGTTGTCAAACTATCAGGACAACTTAATTTATTATTGTTAGATTAAAGCTGACACAATCAAAGTTTTTTCCTCAGTTTACCTACTGTATATATATATATATATATATAATCGTCCCTGCCCTGTATTTACGTTTTCATCATCATCATCATGATGGGCTCCTTGCCTGCACCAATGTGACTCTTCCTCTCCAGAGTTTCCTGTCTTCCATCAGCTGCCTCAGATCTTCAGGCTCACAGTTGGCGTCGTGTGCTATTTGCTGGATGTAGGTGGATCTAGGCCGTCCTTTGCTTGCGCGTCCGTGTCCTGGAGTCCATAGCAATACATCACTCACCAATTCATGCTTGCTCCTCAGACAATGGCCAGCAAATCGTAGGCGTCTTTCTCTGATGGTATTAGATATGGCAGGTAGGTTGCCATAAAGTTGCTGCTTAGTGGGATGATTTTGCCAAGATATATTTAATTCTGTTTGTAGTATACTGTGTATATTTACGTTTTATGGAACCATTATGTCTGAGATTTTGAGAATATCTCATGTTACTTTAAAATGAATAGATTGTATGCCTCCAGTTTCTAGCTTATTAATAAGGATGATTAATTAAGGTGATAAAACTAAAATATTTAAACAGTTAAATATAAAAAAAACAATTAAAAATTTCATAAAAATTCAATTTTTTGCAAGTGTTTTCGGACTTTTGAGACAACCTAATAATAAAACACTGTCGTTTTAAAACAACTCAATCCCAAAACTAATATTTCATCACATTTTGTGTTATTTCTGTATGAAGTTTGCTATGTGTTTTATATAATGTATATATGGTACAATCGCGTTGACACACCAGTTTGTATTAGATCACCGAAGTTAAGCAACATTGTGCCTGGTTAGTATTAAAATGGGTGACCATTTAGGAATTCCAGGTGCTGTTTGTGCTCTCCATTTATCTTGGCATTGTTTCCAGTCGTCCTGCAATGAAGCAGCGTCAACTCGGGGAGAGTAGTTAGAGATGGCACAACCCTTGTCTCACAATTACACGCACAGCTTTCTTGTCAGACGGTATCCATTGTCTTTGGAGACTGAACGGAGGTGATGATGATGATGATGATATATGTATACGATGCACTTAAATGAGGATTATAGAATTTTGGAATTTGGCTGCCAGGTGTAAGGATAGGTAATATGGGCTATATTTAGTTTATGCAAACGAGGTAAAGAGATAGACGCTCTTTGTGAAAGTTCAGATACTTTCACTGTTGGTGAAATTTTAACAATAGATATCAGATCTTAACTAATAAATATTCCATAAATTTCAATTTCTCTCCCTCATTTTCCCACCTCTCTCTCTCTCTCTCTCTCCATCATTCCTCTCTCCACTCTCTCTCTCACACTAATTTTCTCACCCTCTTGCTTACTTATCCATGCTCTGTCTCTCTTGCTTGTTTTACCACTTCTTTTTCTCTTATTTCCGCTCTCTCACTCACTCACCCCCTCCCTCTCCCACTTCTCTCTTGCCCTTCCACTTCTTACCCTATTTCTCTGTAATCTTACCTGTAAGCCAAACATCCCCCCCCCCGCCTCATCCATCGCAGGTGATAAGATACTTTGAAGAGATGAAGAAGAAAATTGCAACACATAAAAGATGCAACGAGTTATCTCCCTTGTTTCCTTTCTCTCTCCCAACACTCGTCAGTTTTATCATTTCGGAGTTTTTGCTACTTTTCCGGCTCAGCTGATTTGATCCGTTTACTCGGATGTTTATTACAACTGAAAGCATGCACCTCCACCTCCACCCCATTAATGGAGGCAGATCTTTTGGAAGAAGGAGGACTAAAAGTGCAAGGAAGGGTGATCATGTCTACTTTATTATGTATAGCTCTGTCCACCTCCCCCCCCCGGTCTCATGTATATATTTCATAATAAGAAAGGATAGAAAATTAAATTCATATATTTCATATATACACAACCATAATTTAATAATACAAAATGACATATTTATTTATATATATATATATATATATATATATATATATATATATATATGAACTAGCAGTTCAGTACAGCTTTGCTTGGGCCCTATGTACTGTTCATAACTTTATGTACGTACATATATATATATATATATATATATATATATATATATTTTAAAAGTTTGACTCATGTCCAGGTAACCTATATCTAAAATTTCAAATCTTTAGACCTAAAATTGGAGGAGGAGTTTGGTAGAGTTTTCAAAGGTCAAATCATTGAACTTTGACACCTTGACAGCCTATTAAAAAGGTTTGACACCTTGAAAACCTATTAAAAAGATTTCCCAAATCTTAATACCTGTTATGTCAAATCTTGAGTCTGTAGACTGAAAATTGACAGAGTAGTTTGGTAGGGAACACATACACAGACACACACACACACACACACACACACAAAGACAATTTTATTTTTATATATATGCTAGCAGTTCAGCCCGACTTTGCTCGAGCCCTATGTACTGTTCATAACTTGCCCTACATGGGAATACACTTTATGTAAGATTTCAAATGTTTAGACCAGAAATTGTCTGAGTTATTTCGTAGAAACCACAGAGGTTAAGTTTTTTTAAGTGTAACCCAATTTTGACCCCTTAACCATTATTATTTTTGTCTCAAATCAAAATACAAAGTTTTACCCATGTCCAAGTTACCTACATCTAAAATTTAAAGTTTTTAGACCCAAAATTGGCAGAGGAATTTGATAGAATCTGCAAAGGTCAACATTTTCAACTTAAACCTTTTCGCAGCTACATTTTTGCCCCAAAACTAATTAAAATGCTTGCCACATGTCTGAATACCTGTTATGTATAACTTTCAAATGTTTAGACCCAAAATTAGCTAAGTAGTTTGATAGACACCGCAAAGGTCAAATCTTTTGAACTTTGATCCCTTGTCAGCTCAAATTTTCGACTCAAACCGATTAAAACACTTGCCTTATTTCTGAATACCCTTTATGTAAAATTTCAAATTTTAAACCAGAAATTGGCTGAGTAATTTGGTAGAGACCGCAGAGGTCAAATTTTTTTTAACTTTGTCCCCAATTTTGACCCCTTAACATTTATTTTTTTTTTGGCTCAAATCAACTTAAAAAGTTTGATTCATATCCAAGTAACCTACATTTAAAATTTCAAGTGTTTAGACCCAAAATTGGCAGAGGAGTTTGATGGAGTTTTCAAAGGTCTAATTGTTAAACTTTGACCCCTTGACAGCCAAATTTCTCTCCGAAAACCGATTAAAAAGATTTTCCCAAATCTCAATACTCCTTATGTCAAATCTTGAGTCTCTAGACCGAAAATTGACAGAGTTATTTGGTAGGGAAATGTACACAGACGTTTTCACTTTTATAGATATATAAAAATAGTAATCTGCGAACGTGTTTCGTAGTACTACTGCTCGTCAGCATAGCTTGACTGTTGTAGGATTTGAACCACAGACCATATGTGCTATGGTTGTAACTGTTATGAAACGTTATTTTTATCGCTTTTAAACTTATGTTGATTTTTTTTTTTGTTATGATAATACGGTTAATAGTGTCTCCAGGTATTTTTCCTTAGAAGAAGATCACCCATATGTTTTTTGGACATATACATGTATTAATGCAATTATGCTATGTACAGGCATCAATGTTTCGTCCCTACAGGGAATCATCGTCGTATATATATATATATATATGTAATGGCTTGTGAACCTACCTATGTAGTGTCAGATAATGAGTAAGTTAAAATGATTCAATTATAGTCATTTGTTTTCCTAGTTTTGCAAATAAATTACAAAATATCTGATATTTCCCCAAAACCTCTTTTTCATATGTTATATCTCCCCTCTTTGGTTTTCATACGTAAACTAAATTTCACAATGTATGAGGATTATTTGATACTAGAGATGTCCCCTATTTCCAAAAGAGAGGAGATGTAACATATGAGAAATATTTGGAATCGAGTCTCCCCTTGCTGTTATTTCAGATCAATTGAAACCATGGCAGCAAGTTTTAGTCTCCTCTCCATCAAGGCTGAAGGTTAGGGGGAGCCACACTGATGAGCTGTGATACAACCTATGTGGATGACTGCAATGCTCCCTATCTTGGGTTGAGCATATTGGGAAGTGATATACAAACTCGATGTCAGAACATTGTTAATTCATTACCCACACAGCAGCCGTATAGCATAATGGGTAGAAGCTTTGACTGTCGTTTGGGCACTCTGGTTTCGATCCTGGCTTGAGGTAGTTGCTTGTCCTGCACTGATGAGCTGTGATACAGCAAAACAGTACTGTATGTGGATTACTGTATATATATATATATATATATATATATATATATATATATATATACACCTTTTTCTTCACCATATTCCCTCTGCTTCACTTTTTTTGTTTTCAAGTAAGATCTTTGACTTACTTGTTTCATCAAATACTTTTGCATGCAAAATCCGATCCCGCATTTTGCTAATTCCTACCCTCTGATTAGAAAGAAAGTATTTCTTCGAAACTCCGCGGATTAAGGACTATCCACTTATCTAGTGTTTCCTTTTCAAATTAAATATGTTTTTAACTCATTTCAAAGTGTTTTTTAACATATTTTATTAACTGTTTGCTCATATTATAAGCTCTATTTCCTATTTGGTTTTATCGAGCTTTTACATCTGGCTGAGATAACTTTATAAATATTAATTCTTTAATATTTATAATATACTTTAATTTTACCATCTTGGATCATTTTGGTAAATTTAATTGTAATTTTCATTTTATTTATATATATATATATATATATATATACAGAGTTTGTGTAATTCAGTAAGTTTTCATATACCAATGAGTTTTAAGCCAAAAAGAGTTGACTGAAGGAGTAAGCTGCAAAATTATATTTCATAATTGAGCATTAATATAACAAAAACCAGCATTTCTTCAGACTATGAATAAAAACACTTTTGACAATAGAGCATTTTTGTGAAGAGCTCTATTGTCAAAAGTGTTTTTATTCATAATAAAGTCTGAAGAAATGCTGGTTTTTGAAAATTTTCAAACGATATAATGTTTGAAATTGTCGACCGGGCACGGAAACAATTGTAACGTAAAATGAAATACACTTTTTGTTGCCATCAACACCTTTTTTGCAATCTTCATTTTGCTTTCACAGTATATATATGTGTGTGTGTGTGTTTTGTGTAAGTATGTATTCCTGTTGTTTTTGTTTATGTATATAAGTATCACTCATGTGTACGTTTGTTTTTGTATCACTCATTACAAAAAAAAAAAATACTGATGACACAGAAGCACTGAATGCACAACTTCCACACATGCAGGAATATACAATCTTGTAATTGTGAGGAAATCTATTTTGATGAAACTGAACATTCCCCAAAGAAAAGAATGTATGAACATAATAAGGCCATCAAGTTGAAAAGCACTCTTAACTCACTGGTTACACATATTAGTTCCCTTTTCATATTCCCCTCTCACCCATCTTCCTCTTTCTCTCCCTCTCATACTTTCATCATCCTCTCTCTTTCCCCTTCCCTTCTCTCCCTTTACTCCTCCTCTTTCTCTCTCCCTTTACTCCTCCTCTTTCTCTCTCCCTTTACTCCTCCTCTTTCTCTCTCCCTTTACTCCTCCTCTTTCTCTCTCCCTTTACTCCTCATCTTTCTCTCTCCCTTTACTCCTCCTCTTTCTCTCTCCCTTTACTCCTCCTCTTTCTCTCTCCCTTTACTCCTCCTCTTTCTCTCTCCCTTTACTCCTCCTTTCTCTCTCCCTTTACTCCTCCTCTTTCTCTCTCCCTTTACTCCTCCTCTTTCTCTCTCCCTTTACTCCTCCTCTTTCTCTCTCCCTTTACTCCTCCTCTTTCTCTCTCCCTTTACTCCTCCTCTTTCTCTCTCCCTTTACTCCTCCTCTTTCTCTCTCCCTTTACTCCTCCTCTTTCTCTCTCCCTTTACTCCTCCTCTTTCTCTCTCCCTTTACTCCTCCTCTTTCTCTCTCCCTTTACTCCTCCTTTCTCTCTCCCTTTACTCCTCCTCTCTCTCCCCCTTTACTCCTCCTCTCCCTTTATTCCTCCTCTCTCTCCCCCTTTACTCCTCTCTCTCTCCCCCTTTACTCCTCCTCTCTCTTCCCCCCTTTACTCCTCCTCTCTCTTCCCCCTTTACTCCTCCTCTCTCTTCCCCCTTTACTCCTCCTCTCTCTCCCCCTTTACTCCTCCTCTCTCTCCCCCTTTACTCCTCCTCTCTCTCCCCCTTTACTCCTCCTCTCTCTCCCCCTTTACTCCTCCTCTCTCTCTCTCCTCCTTTACTCCTCCCCCTTACTCCCCCTTTATTCCTCCGCTCTCTCTCCCTTCACTCCTCCGCTCTCTCTCCCTTCACTCCTCCGCTCTCTCTCCCTTCACTCCTCCACTCTCTCTCTCTCCCTCTCTCTCTCCCTCTCTCTCTCCCTCACTCTCTCCACTCCTCCTCTCCCTCCCTTCATTCTTTCACTCACTACATTTTCTCTCTCATCCTCTCATTTTCATCCTCTGTCTTTCATTTCTTCTCTCTCTCTTCCTCATTCTCTTTTCCTATCTCTTAATAAATTTTCTCCACTTTTTTTTTAATTATTTATTTCTTATTCATCTCTTTCTTCAATTAACTTGACTTCCCCCCATCTTTCCACTCCCAGGCACTACCCCCTTCTTCCCACTCCTGAATGCGAAACTTTAAAGATAGATTTTTTTTTATTTTGACATAAACACCTCAAAATCTGATTTGCTTCCACTGTGCATTTTCTAATTTCAGAATTAACATTTTTTTTTTTTTTTAGGATTTCTTTCACCAAACACTCCTATCCTCCTTTGCTCCAGGGATCTTGGAAACTTTCCAACTACTCCCTCTTGTCCCCATATATCTATATATTTAAATATCTATATAGCTACTGTTGTGTACCAAAGCAGAATTCACCATAGGCAGGTTTAACCAAAGGAGGAAGTTCCATCGGACTATGAAATTCACAAGCAGTCACCAGTCACATGTATATTCCTGTTAAGAAAGATGATGACATTGTTTTTACAGGGAAATGTCGATTTTCCCCCTACATACAGCACCTGGTGTTCCCAAATTGGTCGCCCGTCTAGTACTGACCAGGCTCGACATTGCTTAACTTCAGTGATCTAGCAAGAACCGATGTGTCAACATGATTATGCTATATGTTTTGGATGAGATGAAATTCTTCTAGACTGAAGCAATTTTATTCTTTTTTCCAATCCAGACTTTTTCAAGTCTATTTTTGAACTCTGTCTGATTGGCAACTTCCCCAGATGTGGCAGACGTTAAAAAATAAAGTAACAAGAAAAAGAAGAAACAGGATTAACACTGTTAACTTGTCATGTGTTTATTATTAAAAAGAAACATATATAAGGGTGATTTATTTATTTATTTATATATATATATATATATATATATATATATATATATACTAGCTAGCAAGCTGCCCGACGTTGCCCGGTCATACACTACGCTTAAACCTGATATTTTAATTCATGCAGATTGCATATGTATTATTATAAAATCAAGCCTCTATTGATTATTATGTATTACGATGAATAATCTGCCCGGTGAACTAATTTGCAAATAAACTAAAAAAAAGAATGATAATGGTGTTCCTTAAATTCGCTCTGTGTTTGTTTACAATATCACGGCAGCTGATATTTGGGCTTGATGATGAATGCCCTGGAAAAGTCACTTCTAATTAATGTTTAGTATTAAAATATGCAAACAAAGAAATACTTTGTTGCGATTTTAAATGATACCTTTTCTTTTATCGTAAATTGAACGCATTAATAAGAAACAATTAAAATAAAATGGTGAGGTACACCTGGCTTTGAACAGGGGATCATTCGATCTGTAGTCGAATGATCTACCAATGAGCTATATCTCCAGATTATAATAATTCTATTTAAAAAAAAAAAAAAGAAGTGATCAGCTGAGTTTTTATTATTTCTCTTGGTCAGTGTAACGTAAAATATTGCCGTTTAAAAATTCTTCTGCTTTATCTATATTGGATTTTTTTCGATTTTCATCAGATGAATTTCTGTAGAAAACATATCTAAGAACATTGCCAGATATGTAAATTAGCTTTATGTGAAATTTGCAGAAGATAGGCTCAACCGTTTTGGAACCTATGAGGAAAGAACACACACACACACACACACGCGTGTGTTATGACCCCAATCTTGTGTATTTGGATAAATAGTGAAACCATGGTAACTACTGTACAGTATTGAAGCGGCACTCACCTTAGGCAGGTTGAACCAGCTTCTGTCGAAGGAGGAAATCTCATGGGAGTATGAAATTCACAAACAGTCTCCAGCCGCATGTATATCCCTGTTAGGGGAGATAATCATGTTAGGCTTTTGCAGCTCTTGCGGGGAGGTGTCGGGCTCATCCTACATACAACACCTGGTATTTCTAAATGGTCACCCCTCTGCTACTTACCATACACAATATTGCTTAACCTCAGTGATCAATTGAGAACTGCTGTGTCGATGTGATTATACAAATATGTCCATATAGTTCTGAACGGATCACGCATACTTTTATTTAGGATAATGCATTGGGTAGAGTTACAATTTCTCTTTTGTTGTTTTTTGAGCTAAAAAAAGTGATTTTTTTTTTAATAAACTGTAGTTTTTATTTTGAAAAAATCAGATGGAAAACGAAGGAGAAGATAAAGCAAGAATAACCTTTCTCTCTTCATCTCTGCTTATTGCTCTGATCTTCATACTTGTCTTGTAATATTTTTTTGTGCTTGCACTCTTTTTTTTATTGCTTTTTATTTTTATTTTTGTGCTTGCACTCTCTTTTTTATTTAAATGACCTTTTTTCTTATTACAAAACCCTTCTCTTTAAACACTCTTTTTAGTTAAGCACTCTTTTTATTTAAGCAATCTTTTTATTTAAGCAATCTTTTTATTTAATCACCCCTTTTATTTAAACACCCTTTTTATTTAATCACTCTTTTTATTTAATCACTCTTTTTATTTAATCACTCTTTTAATTTAAACACTCTTTTTATTTAAACACTCTTTTTATTTAAACACTCTTTTTATTTAAACACTCTTTTTATTTAATCACTCTTTTTATTTAATCACTCTTTTTATTTAATCACTCTTTTTATTTAAACACTCTTTTTATTTAAATGACCTTTTTTCTTATTACAAAACCCTTCTCTTTAAACACTCTTTTTATTTAAACACTCTTTTTATTTAAACACTCTTTTTATTTGAACACCCTTTTTATTTAAACATTCTTTTTATTTAAACACTCTTTTTATTTAAACACTCTTTTTATTTAAACACTCTTTTTATTTAAACACTCTTTTTTATTTAAACACTCTTTTTTATTTAAACACTGTTTTTATTTAATCACTCTTTTTATTTAAACACTCTTTTTATTTAATCACTCTTTTTATTTAATCACTCTTTTTATTTAATCACTCTTTTTATTTAAACACTCTTTTTATTTAAACACTCTTTTTATTTAAACACTCTTTTTATTTAAACACTCTTTTTATTTAAACACTCTTTTTATTTAAACACTCTTTTTATTTAAACACTCTTTTTATTTAAACACTCTTTTTATTTAAACACTCTTTTTATTTAAACACTCTTTTTATTTAATCACTCTTTTTATTTAAACACTCTTTTTATTTAAACACTCTTTTTATTTAAATGACCTTTTTTCTTATTACAAAACCCTTCTCTTTAAACACTCTTTTTATTTAAACACTCTTTTTATTTAAACACTCTTTTTATTTGAACACTCTTTTTATTTGAACACCCTTTTTATTTAAACATTCTTTTTATTTAAACACTCTTTTTATTTAAACACTCTTTTTATTTAAACACTCTTTTTTATTTAAACACTCTTTTTTATTAAGCACTGTTTTTATTTAATCACTCTTTTTATTTAAACACTCTTTTTATTTAATCACTCTTTTTATTTAATCACTCTTTTTATTTAATCACTCTTTTTATTTAAACACTCTTTTTATTTAAACACTCTTTTTATTTAAACACTCTTTTTATTTAAACACTCTTTTTATTTAAACACTCTTTTTATTTAAACACTCTTTTTATTTAATCACTCTTTTTATTTAAACACTCTTTTTATTTAAACACTCTTTTTATTTAAATGACCTTTTTTCTTATTACAAAACCCTTCTCTTTAAACACTCTTTTTATTTAAACACTCTTTTTATTTAAACACTCTTTTTATTTGAACACTCTTTTTATTTGAACACCCTTTTTATTTAAACATTCTTTTTATTTAAACACTCTTTTTATTTAAAGACTCTTTTTATTTAATCACTCTTTTTATTTAATCACTCTTTTTATTTAATCACTCTTTTTATTTAATCACTCTTTTTATTTAAACACTCTTTTTATTTAAGCACTCTTTTTATTTAAGCACTCTTTTTATTTAAGCACTCTTTTTATTTAATCACTCTTTTTATTTAATCACTCTTTTTATTTAATCACTCTTTTTATTTAATCACTCTTTTTATTTAAACACTCTTTTTATTTAAACACTCTTTTTATTTAAACACTCTTTTTATTTAATCACTCTTTTTATTTAAGCACTCTTTTTATTTAAGCACTCTTTTTATTTAAGCACTCTTTTTATTTAATCACTCTTTTTATTTAAACACTCTTTTTATTTAAACACTCTTTTTATTTAATCACTCTTTTTATTTAAACACTCTTTTTATTTAATCACTCTTTTTATTTAAACACTCTTTTTATTTAATCACTCTTTTTATTTAAGCACTCTTTTTATTTAATCACTCTTTTTATTTAAACACTCTTTTTATTTAAACACTCTTTTTATTTAATCACTCTTTTTATTTAATCACTCTTTTTATTTAATCACTCTTTTTATTTAATCACTCTTTTTATTTAATCACTCTTTTTATTTAATCACTCTTTATTTAATCACTCTTTTTATTTAATCACTCTTTTTATTTAAACACTCTTTTTATTTAAGCACTCTTTTTATTTAATCACTCTTTTTATTTAATCACTCTTTTTATTTAATCACTCTTTTTATTTAAACACTCTTTTTATTTAATCACTCTTTTTATTTAAGCACTCTTTTTATTCAAGCACTCTTTTTATTTAAACACTCTTTTTATTAAATCACTCTTTTTATTTAAACACTCTTTTTATTTAATCACTCTTTTTATTTAATCACTCTTTTTATTTAAACACTCTTTTTATTTAAGCACTCTTTTTATTTAATCACTCTTTTTATTTAAACACTCTTTTTATTAAATCACTCTTTTTATTTAAACGCTCTTTTTATTTAATCACTCTTTTTATTTAAACGCTCTTTTTATTTAAACACTCTTTTTATTTAATCACTCTTTTTATTTAATCACTCTTTTTATTTAAACACTCTTTTTATTTAAACACTCTTTTTATTTAATCACTCTTTTTATTTAATCACTCTTTTTATTTAATCACTCTTTTTATTTAATCACTCTTTTTATTTAAACACTCTTTTTATTTAATCACTCTTTTTATTTAAACACTCTTTTTATTTAATCACTCTTTTTATTTAAACACTCTTTTTATTTAATCACTCTTTTTATTTAAGAACTCTTTTTATTTAAGCACTCTTTTTATTTAAACACTCTTTTTATTTAAACACTCTTTTTATTTAATCACTCTTTTTATTTAAACACTCTTTTTATTTAAACACTCTTTTTATTTAATCACTCTTTTTATTTAATCACTCTTTTTATTTAATCACTCTTTTTATTTAAACACTCTTTTTATTTAATCACTCTTTTTATTTAAACACTCTTTTTATTTAAACACTCTTTTTATTTAAACACTCTTTTTATTTAAACACTCTTTTTATTTAAACACTCTTTTTATTTAATCACTCTTTTTATTTAAACACTCTTTTTATTTAATCACTCTTTTTATTTAAGCACTCTTTTTATTTAATCACTCTTTTTATTTAAGCACTCTTTTTATTTAATCACTCTTTTTATTTAATCACTCTTTTTATTCAAACACTCTTTTTATTTAAACACTCTTTTTATTTAATCACTCTTTTTATTTAAACACTCTTTTTATTTAAACACTCTTTTTATTTAATCACTCTTTTTATTTAAACACTCTTTTTATTTAAATGACCTTTTTTCTTATTACAAAACCCTTCTCTTTAAACACTCTTTTTATTTAAACACTCTTTTTTTTTATGACTCTTTTTATTTAATCACTCTTTTTATTTAATCACTCTTTTTATTTAATCACTCTTTTTATTTAATCACTCTTTTTATTTAATCACTCTTTTTATTTAATCACTCTTTTTATTTAATCACTCTTTTTATTTAAGCACTCTTTTTATTTAAACACTCTTTTTATTTAAATGACCTTTTTTCTTATTACAAAACCCTTCTCTTTATACACTCTTTTTATTTAAACACTCTTTTTATTTAAACACTCTTTTTATTTAAACACTCTTTTTATTTAAACACTCTTTTTATTTAAACACTCTTTTTATTTAATCACTCTTTTTATTTAATCACTCTTTGTATTTAAACACTCTTTTTATTTAAACACTCTTTTTATTTAAATGACCTTTTTTCTTATTACAAAACCCTTCTCTTTAAACACTCTTTTTATTTAAACACTCTTTTTATTTAAACACTCTTTTTATTTGAACACCCTTTTTATTTAAACATTCTTTTTATTTAAACACTCTTTTTATTTAAACACTCTTTTTATTTAAACACTCTTTTTATTTAAACACTCTTTTTTATTTAATCACTCTTTTTATTTAAACACTCTTTTTATTTAAACACTCTTTTTATTTAAACACTCTTTTTATTTAATCACTCTTTTTATTTAATCACTCTTTTTATTTAAATACTCTTTTTATTTAAACACTCTTTTTATTTAATCACTCTTTTTATTTAATCACTCTTTTTATTTAATCACTCTTTTTATTTAAACACTCTTTTTATTTAAACACTCTTTTTATTTAAACACTCTTTTTATTTAAACACTCTTTTTATTTAATCACTCTTTTTATTTAAACACTCTTTTTATTTAAACACTCTTTTTATTTAATCACTCTATTTATTTAATCACTCTTTTTATTTAATCACTCTTTTTATTTAATCACTCTTTTTATTTAATCACTCTTTTTATTTAAGCACTCTTTTTATTTAAGCACTCTTTTTATTTAAACACTCTTTTTATTTAAACACTCTTTTTATTTAATCACTCTTTTTATTTAATCACTCTTTTTATTTAAACACTCTTTTTATTTAATCACTCTTTTTATTTAATCACTCTTTTTATTTAAGCACTCTTTTTATTTAAGCACTCTTGTTATTTAAACACTCTTTTTATTTAAATGACCTTTTTTCTTATTACAAAACCCTTCTCTTTAAACACTCTTTTTATTTAAACACTCTTTTTATTTAATCACTCTTTTTATTTAAGCACTCTTTTTATTTAATCACTCTTTTTATTTAATCACTCTTTTTATTTAATCACTCTTTTTATTTAATCACTCTTTTTATTTAAGCACTCTTTTTATTTAAATGACCTTTTTTCTTATTACAAAACCCTTCTCTTTATACACTCTTTTTATTTAAACACTCTTTTTATTTAAACACTCTTTTTATTTAAACACTCTTTTTATTTAAACACTCTTTTTATTTAAGCACTCTTTTTATTTAAGCACTCTTTTTATTTAAACACTCTTTTTATTTAAACACTCTTTTTATTTAAACACTCTTTTTATTTAAACACCCTTTTTATGTAAGCACTCTTTTTATTTAAACACTCTTTTTATTTAAACACTCTTTTTATTTAAACACCCTTTTTATGTAAGCACCCTTTTTATGTAAGCACTCTTTTTATTTAAACACTCTTTTTATTTAAACACCCTTTTTATTTAAGCACTCTTTTTATTTTATCACTCTTTTTATTTAATCACTCTTTTTATTTAATCACTTTTTTTATTTAATCACTCTTTTTATTTAAACACTCTTTTTATTTAATCACTCTTTTTATTTAAACACTCTTTTTATTTAAATGACCTTTTTTCTTATTACAAAACCTTTTTATTTAAACACTCTTTTTATTTAAACACTCTTTTTATTTAAACACTCTTTTTATTTAAACACTCTTTTTATTTAAACACTCTTTTTATTTAAACACTCTTTTTATTTAAACACTCTTTTTATTTAAACACTCTTTTTATTTAAACACTCTTTTTATTTAAACACTCTTTTTATTTAAACACTCTTTTTATGTAAGCACTCTTTTTATTTAAACACTCTTTTTATTTAAGCACTCTTTTTATTTAAACACCCTTTTTATTTAAACACCCTTTTTATTTAAACACCCTTTTTATGTAAGCACTCTTTTTATTTAAACACTCTTTTTATTTAAACACTCTTTTTATTTAAACACTCTTTTTATTTAAACACCCTTTTTATTTAATCACTCTTTTTATTTAAGCACTCTTTTTATTTAATCACTCTTTTTATTTAATCACTCTTTTTATTCAATCACTCTTTTTATTTAAACACTCTTTTTATTTAAATGACCTTTTTTCTTATTACAAAACCCTTCTCTTTAAGCACTCTTCTTATTTAAACACTCTTTTTATTTAATCACTCTTTTTATTTAATCACTCTTTTTATTTAATCACTCTTTTTATTTAAACACTCTTTTTATTTAAATGACCTTTTTTCTTATTACAAAACCTTTTTATTTAAACACTCTTTTTATTTAAACACTCTTTTTATTTAAACACTCTTTTTATTAAACACTCTTTTTATTTAAACACCCTTTTTACTTAAGCATTCTTTCTTTTTTCAGTACTTCCTCTCTTTTTTAACACTCTCTCTCTCTTTTTAATTAACACCTTCTCTTTTTCGAACACGCTCTCTTTTTTTCGAACTCATGCACACTCTCTTTTGCTTTCTCTGCTTATTATTCTCTTCTTCTCTCTATTGCACTCTCACATTCCTTATAATTGTCTCTTTTTTACTCTCGTTTTCTTGCTCCATCTCTCCGTTTCATTGGTTCTAAAAAGAGAAAATTCCTTCTTTCAAATCAGATTTCAAACATAAACCATGTTTAAAAAAACACAAAAAAAATATAAAAACCGTACATTTAAAAGCTAAACTTAATACAATTCTTGCTTTAAAATTGGACAAAATTTCATCCTTGACACCAACCATGCTCCCTCTCCTTCTGGAGTAAGCCATACTCCTCGCCCTTGTCCCAAACTCAGGTGTTGACAGCTTCCTTTGATGATTGAATCATTTGTGAGGTGTTAATATATTCCCAGGGCCTCTTATTTCCAGAATATCCGTACAGGTGCTTTGCAAAGAACCTTTTGAAATTTTCATGGCTTTAATAAGATTTTCCAGTGGAAACTTCCGAGTCAAGGATTTTCCTTTTATGACAAGACTGAAATAGATGCGTTACAGCGATATGATGTATCGGAAAATTAATGAGATTTTTTTTGTGTTTCTTAAATATTTGTCCTCGTATCTTAATGTTAGGCTTCGTCTGTTGATCTGAAGCATTCCGGATTTTTATAGTGAGGATTTATTTGTATTAATATGTTTGCCGTTCAGCACGTTTCAGTTTCTAATTTATTATACATATTCAAATCAGTTGCGTTTGTTTTTTGCCGGTTGAAATGAACGCTAATGGGTTGAAAAATTAAAAAAACAAATACAGTATTCTTCTTCCACAAATAATAAAAATAATTCACGTGAACTCTTTCGAACATTGTTGCAAGAAATGAACTCTGCCCAAAATACAAATTTCCAGTTTTTTTTTCAACATTATTTTTTATTTTGCTACTTTTTTGTGATCAAGGACGTAGGACTGCTTGAAATATAAAAAAATAAAATATTAAATATTAAAAACATTGTTTTTATGCTTCAAAAATCCTCATAACCTAGGAAGTAGTAATAATTAGTGATATTTACAACTAGAAATAAAATACGGTTCTCAAAATTCGTACTAAAACTGTCTGCAAGGACCTATGACGCAGTGGCTAGAGTAATTGAAAAAAAAAATCAATTGTAAAAGTGATTTTCTCCTGAAGGTTCAATTTTCAGTGTGGCCGACCAAAAAATATAATTGCGAATTTCTTGGGAACAATGGAACGAGAGCATGCTACCCTCTTGAGTACATAATCCTGTTCAAAAGTCTGATTCCAGAATTCGAAAGAAACATTCTTGAGTTCGACAAGATACACGTGAAGAAGATTCGAGGTCACATCAACCAAAACGTTGTGAAAATCACACTCAAGATGAGAGCAGTAGTTTGATGAACCCAAATAATATGGATGATGATGAATGCTATGAATTCGGGCAAACAAAAGTGAATGCTATGAATTCGGGCAAACAAAAGTGAATGCTATGAATTTGGGCAAACAAAAGCGAATGCTATGAATTCGGGCAAACAAAAGTGAATGCTATGAATTCAGGCAAACAAAAGTGAATGCTATGAATTTGGGCAAACAAAAGTGAATGCTATGAATTTGGGCAAACAAAAGTGAATGCTATGAATTCGGGCAAACAAAAGTGAATGCTATGAATTTGGGCAAACAAAAGTGAATGCTATGAATTTGGGCAAACAAAAGTGAATGCTATGAATTTGGGCAAACAAAAGTGAATGCTATGAATTCGGGCAAACAAAAGTGAATGCTATGAATTCAGGCAAACAAAAGTGAATGCTATGAATTTGGGCAAACAAAAGCGAATGCTATGAATTCGGGCAAACAAAAAAGCGAATGCAATGAATTCGGGCAAATAAAAGTGAATGCTATGAATTTGGGCAAACAAAAGTGAATGCTATGAGTTTGGGCAAACAAAAGTGAATGCTATGAATTTGGGCAAACAAAAGTGAATGCTATGAATTTGGGCAAACAAAAGTGAATGCTATGAATTTGGGCAAACAAAAGTGAATGCTATGAATTTGGGCAAACAAAAGTGAATGCTCATTAAATTGCCAGACACATTGGATGTAGATAGAGGCACATTGGATGTAGACATTGCTGACATTATAGTTATTCATAGTGGAATAATTTGTGTAAACGTGATAAGAATTTTAAATCAAGTCGAGAAAAAATATAAAACATGTTTGATATAGTTAATTTATTGCTGGAACTATAACTGAGGTAAAGTACGTTCCAAAAGTAAAGCCTCCTCAAGAAGTTGAAGCGCTACAAAGACGAGAGTAGTTCCACTAAAACAAGCAACCTTTTGTGCTCCAGAATTTCTTTTTCTACATAGTCACCACCATTCTTAAGGCAACTAATATATATGGAAAAATATATATATATTTTCCAAATACCTTCTACTCTAATAGTTTCTTCCCTAGAACTGCTAGACTTTAGAATTCCCTTCAGGGTTCCTACTTCCCTGACTGTACTGACATGCAGAAATTCAAGTGTAATGTAAACAGATATCTTGCTGCTCAACTCCCTACATAGTGTCCCTGCAAATTATGTCCCAGATGGTAGTCCCCTCCTACATCAGACACTGTGCCTTGCTTTGTGTGAAAAAACAATAAAATGAATTTATATAAAATGAACTTGTCTGTGTGTGCGTGCAAAAACTCTGTACCAAACTCCTCTCTGAATATTTAGTCTACAAAGTTAAAATTTGATATATAGGGTATTTGGACCTGTAGCACACTTTCGGTTTGGTTTTTAGTCAGTAAAAATTGCTGCTAAGGGTTCAAAATTCAAAAGAAAACAATTGATCTTGGTAGGGTAAATCAAATAAAACATTTCTGTTGCACATTTTCAAATTTAAACATTCATAGCTCAAAGTCACTTATGTTTTAAACTTTCATATTCATCTGTCGTTCTGGTTTCAATTCTACCGAGTGATACACAAGTAATATTTTTTGTTATAATTTTTGAAATCATCTATTATATAAATCTTAGTCATTTGTGTGTGTGTTTGTATTTTTGTGTTTGTGCGTGTGTTTTTTTGTATGTGTTTGTGCGTGTGTTTTTTTGTATGTGTTTGTGCGTGTGTTTTTGTATGTGCTTGTTTGTGTGTTTGTATTTGTATGTGTTTTTGTGTTTGTGTGTGTTTGTCCGCTAAAAACTTGTCATCCACATCGTACAGGAACAAATGCAGTATCGTTAGAAGGAGCGATCTTTCGGACACATAATATTGAACAATTGAACAAAAAATTATCAATTACTTTGTATAAAAATGTTGTGTGTGAAGGGCGATCAGATATGCGCGAGCCGTTATGTTCTTTTGTTTTAGAAAGCTAAATTTGCACATGATAACATCTGTGCCTTAGTGGTCGCATTTTTTTTGTTTTTTTTATTTGCTTTTTTACTTGTTTTATTTGATTTTTGCTCACAAAATTTTGGTTCGCTTCTGGCTGATGGCAGCCAAGTTCGTTTTGTTTGTTTTCTTTAAACAGCAACCCCCACTAGTTACTATACAAGAAAAAGTGGAACAGAAAGATGAAGAGAAATACGAGGTGCCTTCAATAAGTTTCCAGACTTTTTTTTACAGGCATTTAAAATTGTCGTAGACTCTTGAAAATTCAGTATGATATTGCTATATTTATGAGATGACTGACCAAATTTTCTGATTTCAGGTTCAAATGAACAGCTACAGCAGTTATTGGAGTACACGCCACTAAAGTCTGATTGTCACAGCTGGTGAATTTAAAAAATTCAATCTGAACGCGAGGACAATTTAGGAGAACGATATGCAATAAAATTTTGTTTTAAACTTGAAAAAAAAAAATGCAACAGAAACATGTGGAATGTTTAAGACTGCTTTTGGACCATCTTTCATGAATCGAGTATCAGTTTTTGAGTGGTATAAGAGATTCAAGATAGGCAGGGATTTTTTGAGGAATGTGATAGGAGTAAGGAAGTCAGAACAGCAAAGTTAATTGGCCAAATAATAATTTCATGGATAAGAACTGTTGTGTGTCTATAGAGACAATAAATGCACAGTTTGATGCCAGTGTAGCAACTGTTCAGAAAATTATTCGCGAGGAACTGAAGATATGGAAGATTTTGCACGAATACACCAGTTCGCAACCCCATCCTTATCACAGACCATTTGACTAAGATGGACATCAAAAGTTTCTCACCCTCCCTATTGTCCAGACTTTGCTCCCTGTGACTTTTAGTTATTCCTTAAGCTTAAAGAAAACTTAGAGGCTGTCGTTATGAGACAATTAAGGAGATGAAAGAGGCTGTGACGAGGGTCATTGACATGCTAACATGACAGGACTTCCACGAGGCCTTTCAGATGTTAGAACGGTACAAGTGCATTGCAGCCAGAGGAGATTACTATGAAGGGGACTAGAGTTTCACGTGTGTACTATTAAACAAAAGTGCTTATATGAAAAAAAAAAAAAAAAAAAAAGTCTGGAAACTTATTGAAAGCACCTGTAGATGTAATGTGATGTGCTTGTAGAAAAATCTGAAAATGAAAGATAAGTGCATGGTGTGAAAGCTTTGTAATCTGAAATAATGGGTAAAAGTTTGCGAGATTTGGCGTCATGCTGGCAAAAGGTGTGAAAGCTTTGCGAAAAAAGGAAAAAGAAAAAAAACTTTGCAAAAAAAAAAGAAAAAAAAAGCCTTGCAAGTTGAGAGTCGGAAGTGCTAATGTTGAAAGAAATTGCATGTCTACGCAGTAGATAATGTACGCAGCGTTACGGCCTTCTAACATCGCCTGTTGCTTGCCAGAATATAAAAATCATATTTTTTTCGTCTTAGCTCTTATCCTGCTTCTAGGAACCCTCAGCGGCCACGTTAGTTATCTCCTTTTACAGCTATCTTTCTTTGTTAACGTTACATACGTGTGAGATTAGTTGTTCATTAACTCTCTCCGGTTTATATACTTTCTCTCTTTTGTATTTTTATATCCCCCTCTATCTCTCTCTCTTTCTCTTGTGCCCTCTCTTTTTTGCCCCCCCCCCTCTGTCTTTGTCTTATCTCACAAGTTCTTTCTCCCTCTCTCATATCCTCTACCTCTCTCTTGTTTCATCTCTTGTTTTCCTTCTTTCTTTCTTTATTCTCTCTCTCACATTCTCTCTCTTTCTATTTCGTAGCCTTTCTTTTACCGCCCCCCCATTGTATCATCTCTTTCTTGTTTCTTCTTTTTCTCTCTCTTACACGCTCTTGATTTCTTTCTTTCTCTCTCTCCCATACACATTCTTTCTCATTCATCTCTCTCCCTCTGTCACTCATGCATGTTTTCTTTAAGGTGTGTCTATGTGTTGCCACTTAGTTCTAAAGGTACATTCGCTTCATAGATGGTAAAAATACTCAAAGATGCCCTTCCAAAAGCACTAGTAATACTTGTAAGGGACCAGGTGTGGTTACTCAGGTGTCGCAGGTGAAATATCTTGTTAACATTGTTTTTAAAATGGTTGATGCAATAAGCAGCTCAAGACCCCCCCCCCAATTTTTAACATTGATTTTCATTAACGAATTATCATCCTATCCTTATGCATCTTAGCTTTTATGTCTTCCTTTTGATTTTCTCTCTTTCTCTCATCTTTTTAGTGTTTCATTTTCCCTCTCTCTCTTCTGTTCTCGTTAGTTCAATCTCTCTCTCTCTCATTAGTTCACACACCCTCTCTCTCATTACTTCACTCTCTCTCTCTCATTATTTCACTCTCTTTGTCTCTCTCTCATGAGTTCACTCTCTCTCTCATGAGTTCACTCTCTCTCTCTCATGAGTTCACTCTCTCTCTCTCTCATGAGTTCACTCTCTCTCTCTCTCATGAGTTCACTCTTCCTCTCCCTCATGAGTTCACTCTTCCTCTCCCTCATGAGTTCACTCTCCCTCATGAGTTCACTCTCTCTCATGAGTTTACTCACTCTCTCATTTCACTCACTCTCTCATGAGATCTCTCTCTCTCATGAGTTCACTCTCTCTCTCTCATTAGTTCACTCTCTCTCTCATTTGTTCACTCTCTCTCTCTCTCTCATGAGTTCTCTCTCTCTCATTAGTTCACTCTCTCTCTCTCATTAGTTCACTCTCTCTCTCTCATTAGTTCTCTCTCTCTCTCATTAGTTCACACTCTCTCTCTCATTAGTTCACACTCTCTCTCTCTCATTAGTTCACACTCTCTCTCTCTCATTAGTTCACTCTCTCTCTCGTTCACTTTCTCTCTCTCTCTCTCTCTCATTAGTTCACACTCTCTCTCCCATTAGTTGAAACTCTCTCTTTCTCCACTGTTACTTCAAACTCCACTCCATATGTTCATTCTCTCTCTCTCTCTTTCCTGTTAGTTCACTTACTTTCTCTCTCTCCTTTCCTCTTCCCTCTCCTCTTTCCCTCTCCAATTTTTAACCTTCACTTTTTCCCCTCATCTCACTCTCTCTAGCGGCTGTTCATTGTAAAAGAAATAACAAACAAAAAAACCTGATTCCATGCCCTTAGAGTGAAAGAGACCCTGCCACACCCACGTGTTATAAAATAGCAAATGTGTGTTTTGAAAACCTTACTCCCAGCTTTTTAGTTTTTTCTCTTTTCATTTTTTTTTTTTTTTTTTTTCGCTTTTTCTAACATCTTTATTTTACTTTCCTTAAGAATGAACAGATGATGAATGTCTGAATTTTTTAGGTGAGCATTGATTATTCGTATTATTTGGATTCTTTGGACTACTGTTTTCCTCTTGAGTGTGATTTGCACAATGTTTCCATCTTCTGACCTTTGCAAGGACCTGTGGCATAGTGGGTAAAGTAGTTGGTAAAATTTAGTTGCAAAGTTACACTCTTCTGGAGGTTGAAGGTTCAATTCTCAATGCGAGCAACACTCAAAATATGATTGTGAATTACTTAGAACTTTTACCCAGTCATGGCTGATGGAACAAGAGCATGCTACGTCCGTACAATAATAAAAGGGTTCTGTATGAAATTCCGTGAATACTTCAGGGTTTGACAAGATACACCAGAATAAGGTTGGAGGTTACATCGGCTAAAACGTTGTGAAAATAATAAGAAGATGAGAACAACAGTTTGAATAATTGAAATAATCTTCTTGGTTGTCCATCGTCATCTAATGATGCTGATCTTCTTCTTATGAGTCTGCTGATGTTTGAATAATCCAATCCTGCAGCCGCAGGTACAATCAGAGTTCGGGCATGTGAAGGTGGCGTCGGGTGGAGCAAAGAAGATCCGAGAGCATGTCTCTTTACACGCTTCGTTGTATGGTCGTATATTCGTGCTCGTCAACACAGTCCGTTCCCTGTAAGCAGAGGGAGTGTCGAAATAATACGAATGAATGATCTATTTACGCATAGCAGAAACTTTGTGTTCTCTATTAATCTAGAGAGCGTGATAAAAGTGATCTTTTTCTTTAATGTATGTGCACGTTGACGATTAAAATGCTTTCTTTTCGTTTCTCTGGAGGCCTTTCTCTCTGATTGAAAAAGAAAAGTATATTGTTCTATCAAACTTTTAATAATAATTTGACTTTGTTTGTTTTGATTAAAACAAAAAAATAAAGGTCGAAAACATTTTTCACTCAGCAATGAGCTTTGGAAGATTGTCAGTGAAAGAAACACAATCGCCAAAAGATAAGCACATCATTATTTCTAGTCGCCATTTGAAAAATCACTCACAAATGTGACTGTTTCATTCACAATGTAAAGCTCTGTATAGGCATCAGCTTGACCAAGAACAGATTAATTCATTATTTTCATGGCAACTGCTCGACTGAGCTTCAATCTATGGTCCCCCCCCTACGCTGCAAAGCATGCACAACAAACCACCAAACACTCGTCTAGCTACAACCACTGTCAACAATTTTCCCCACTTAATATCTATGCTTAAATCTAAATGTAAATTCCATGAACTAAGTTTGTTTCATAGAACTGCCCACCTGTGGAACTCTACCGTGGGCTTCCTTTCCAGCTAACATGATCATTTTCAAGTCCAATGTAAACAAGTTCTTGTCAGAGTGTTCCCTTAAGTATTCAGATTCTACCCAATTTCTACCAAGATCATTATGCTGTTGTCTCACTGATCACTGTACATTCATCAACCATTATCCTTGAGTGACCTACAGGCCTTCATAATTAAAAAAAAAAAAAAAAAATTTATTCACCCCCAAACAAGGAATACTGCCACTGAGATATGACTTAGTTTGATTAGAGCCCAGATTTTTAGCGGAGTAACCCAAGTGGAGCGTTGTATAGGTATTTGTTCACATTACATTTATATTTTTGCATGTTGGTACAGTCAATGGAGCAGGGAGGGAATTTCAAAAGCAAGCGATCTAGAAAATATGAAATTAACACAGGAAATGTTGGAATCCTAACAAGCCTGTAATAAAAGCAAACAGTGCCCCCTAGTGAGGAACATGCGAATTAATCAGGAGGCAGTAACTAAGTAGATACAAAAATAGAAAACTGAACGGAAATGAGAAACGAATACTCGTATAGTTTACGTGCAAAGTAAAAACAAATCCAACTAATGTTACGTGTGTTGGGGTGCATTCGGTGTGGGGGGAAAAAGAAAAATATTTTAATAGGGAGTCATGGTGCTCTTGAGGTGAGGTGATGGGGGGCAGATGCAATTTGACTCTGAGATATAGACGAGAGATGAGGAAAATAAAAGACAATAAAAGCAGGAGATGAGAGAACCAACCTGGAAATATATAAATCTATAATATAAATCTCGCCTGTCTGTTTAAATGTATGTATGTATGCTTGTATATCTACCTCAAACGTTCAACAGAAGCAATGAATTTTCACAAGATCGGTATCGTTTTGAAGGTTGACCCTTCAGATGACAAATATCGAAAAATTGGTTAAAAACATTAATTCCTTCACCCTCAACCAGGCACTTTTCTACAGGGTGGAGTCGTTTTTTTTTGGTTTTTTTTGCTAACATTTTTTTCAATTGACTAGCCTTAATTTAAGCCTTCACCACTTCCGGTTTGGCGATGGACGCAATGGTAAAGGCATCACTTTTTTTTTTTTTTTTTTTTTCTAAACGTTCTTTTCCTCCTTCGCGCTACGGGTTCGAGCCTGCCTGCCACCATTTTTTTTTTTTTTTTTTGCTCAACACACACCTCCAAACGCCGGGCACCCAGGCTTGTGAATGATTAAAATAAGAGACATGATTAAAAAAAAAGATGGTGTAACGGATAAAATACTCAGTAAAATTTAGTTGTAAAGTTACACTCTTCTGGAGGTTGAAGGTTCAATTCTTTGCGTGGATGACATTCAAAATACAATTGCGAATCATGGTTGCTAGAACGTGAGCCGGCTGTGTCCCCTCTCCCTTCCTCTGTATTAAATAAAAAATTATGTTAAAAATCCTGTGTAGATTTCCGAGTTTGACAAAAAGATTCATAAGTTCGACAAGATACACCTAAAGAAGGTCGGAGGTTACATTGGCCAAAATATGTAAATAATACGCATGATTACAGAAAGAATCCAAATAATACTGCATGCAAAGATTTTCTTAAAATTTTGATGAAAAATGTGTTCAACTGAAAGTGCCACTTGAACTACACCAGAATGTACGTCGTTATGGAATATATTCACATACACATTACACAACAGGATTCTTTTTAGAGCCCCATAATATAACGTGTGACATATATATATATATCTATATATATAGTAATTTATAAAATATATATGGCGATTGAGCTACACTGAATATTAAGCGTTTCATCCACTCTAGGATTTGTCAAGCTTAGGCGCATAAGCCTGACGAATCCTAGAGTGGATGAAACGCTGAATATTCAGTGTAGCTTAATTGCCATATATATTTTATAAATTACTAACTAGCTCTACCTACGTATTGAGCATTTTTGAAGTAAATACTTAAAGTTTACGCATAAATCTATACTTTCGTATATTAATTTTATGTGAGTAAATGATGTAGTTATATATATATATATATATATATATATATATATATATATAAAGCGTTGGGACAATTAATTGGAATTGGAAAAATTGGGACTTTTGGTGGCATCGGACTCGAAAATATTTGTGCATATGTTCCAATGCCAAAAACGATTCCATTTAATTATCTGTTTCTATTTAATTTTGTTTAAAGCAAAATCTTCCACTGCTGAGAGTAATGATGAAATGAATTTACTGATTTCAAACTAGTAGTAAAAACGAAACGAGGTGTTTGATAAAATATACTCACATTTGACGTGTTTTTATGGTAGTCAGGAAAAGATAACAACATTATAGTTAAATATTTAGAGATTTATAAAGAATCAGAATCAAGAATTTTTTATGAAATCGTCCCATCACTGATATATATATATATCTATATATCTATAAAAGTGAACGTGTTTGTCTGTGTGTCTGTCTGTCTGTGTACATTTCCCTACGCAATAACTCTGTCAGTTTTTAGTCTATAGACTCGAAATTTGAAATACCGGGTACTGAAATTTGGGAAAATCGATGTGACTGGTGTCAGCCAGAAATTTGGCTGTTAAGGGGTCAAATTTCAACGATTTGACCTTTAAGAACTCTACCAAACTCCTCCGACAATTTTGGGTCTAGACACTTGAAATTTTAGATATAGGTTCCTTGAACCTGGATCTAACTTAATAAAGTGATTTGAGCCCAAAACTATAAATTTTAAGGGGTCATAATAGGGGTCAAAGTTTTAAAAAATTAACCATTTTTTTTTGTTTTTTTGCTTTTTTTGCACAGCATACACCTCCAAACACCCGAGCAACGCCGGGCACCCCTGCTAGTATATATATATATATATATGAACAAATGATTAATAAAACATGTTAAAAGACATCTTGAAAAAAACAGACAGACGTGTTTTAAATATTATCTCTAGTGCTTTTCTTTTAATGATTTGAAATTCATTCTATTTGCGCTTTTTTCCAAGGAACTCTGCATTTTGGATGATTTTGGACCATTTGGAATTTACCCATTGGATTGAAATTTTAAATTCGACCGTTTTAGATTTTACCATTTTTGGATTTTTACCCTTCACCGGACTATCCATTCATGTGAAATCTTTTTATTATTTTTCTTTTGCCTCCTGTTCCCCTTACCTCACCCTTTTTTTAACCAAGTAAGATCTTTGACTTACTTGTAGTTTCATTAAATACTTTTATATGCAAAATTCGATCCTGCATTTTGCTAATTCCTGCCCTCTGATGAGAAGGAGAGTATTTCTTCGAAACTCCGCGGATTAAGGACTATCCACTTATCTTGTGCTTCCTTTTTTTAAAATTAAATATGTTTTTAACTCTTTTTCAAGATGTCTTTTAACATGTTTTATTAATCATTTGTTCATATTATAAGCTCTATTTCCTTTTCGGTTTTATTGAGCTTTTTACATCTGGCTGAGTTTATTTTACTTGTAAATATTAACTCTTTAATATTTATAATATATTTTAAGTTTACCATTTTGATTACCTTAGTAAACTTATTGTAACTTTTATATATATATATATATATATATTAAGGCAATCATGAAGGGAAGACGTATTTCTTCGGAATTCAATTTCTGTATTTCTTCAGAATTCATTTTATATTAAAAAAAAAAAGACCGAGGAGAAAAGGAAAATGGATAGCGACTAAAAAATAAAATAGGGAAATAGAGGAGAAATTTTAAAGACGTTCGAAATTGGAAACTCGCATACAACAACATGTACCAAGCAAAATCAGGAATGGAACATTCCTACCTACCGACACTGTAAACAACACATATGAATCCGCTATAATGGAACACTTTATTAAATGTCGGGATTGTGCAATGATCTTCAGCATTGACTCTTTCTCTGTATTGAGTCGAGCTCACTTCGTATATCATCTAAAAGTCTTGGAGACTGTTCACGTACGTCTTAGGAAGCCTTCCCTTTGTAAGCATCATGTATATCTATATATATATATATTAAAAAACGATCGTCAAAATATACCCAAAGCGCTTTTCGTTCAGACAAACATTTTCAAGGGTCATATTAATATTTTAACGATCGTTTTTTAATCGACTTATTTATTTTATTTAATTGTACATATAACTTGCCCCATTATATATATATATATATTTTTTTTTTTTTTTTTCTTTTCCTCACCCCGGTTTCCATTTTTTAGTTGATTGAATTTACGATATGGTTCACTTTTTTATAATTATTCTAAAATTTTGCCAATCGAATAAAGATATATATATATATATATATATATATATATATTTTCTTTTGATAGTCAGAAAGAATCCAAATAATACAACATGCAAAGATTTTCTGTAAATTCTGATGAAAAATGTTGTTTAAATCAGACGCCACTAAAAGTGTAACTTGAATTTTTCTTTTGCGATTTCTGTTGCGTGTGGAGAAAATGAATCTAATGAGTTCACAAGTTGCGTTATGTTTGTGATATTTTGTTTTAGCACTTGCTAACTAGTGACCCCTCCATTCTCTCCCTGTTTCATTTCCATTTTAATATGCATGCATGCCCTATCTATATATCTATATATATATATATATATATATATATATATATATATATATGTGTGTATGTATATTGAATATAAAGATTAATAATTGTAAAGTATAAATTAGTTCGAACAAGAACAAACAAAATCTTCCTTTTGAAAATGATTTATTAATCTTTATACACAATATATACACAGGCGGCAAATGTAACTATATGCATAAACACACACACCCATATATATACACACACACACACACAGGTGGCGGCAAAAAGAAAGTCTGCACTTGTAATTTTTTCAAAAAAAGCAAATTTAAGCTAAATTTAACGTAACTTTTTAAAACAAACTATACCCCATTTGATTGGCCTTTTATTGTTCTATAATTTTACCTGTTCATATTTGACTTTTAATTGAAATATTCTAGTGTTCACGTCAATTTTAAAAAATAATTTCAAATTGAGGAGGCAAAAAGAAAGTCCGCACAAAGGAAAATTGTTATTTAAATGCAACACAACTACAACAGGAAAACAATTAACTAGTTAATATTTAGTAGCATAACACTTCCGCAATTTGACAGCCTGCAATCTTTTGGGAATTCCTTGAATTAGACTGCAGCAATACACCGGGGAAAGGGCATCCCACTTTTTTTTAATGTTTGTCCAAAGTTCTTCCAAATTTGAAATTTTATCATTGCGTAGCTGTTGCTTGATGTAATGCCATATGTTTTCGATAGGATTGAGTTCTTGAGATTGTGCAAGCCAATCAAAACACGGAATATCATGCTCTTCCAGGAATCTCTTGACATTGTCAGCTGTGTGAATGGGAGCATTATCCTGCATGAAGATGGGATTATCATTCAAATTCCGACCAAAGTAGGGTAGAAAATGTTCAGTCAACATATTAATGTACTTGGTGGAATTAATTCAACCTTGCAAGCGAACTATAGGTCCTGGACCATTGGTACTAATAATGCCCCCACATCAAAACTGAACCTCCACCACCTTGAAGCATTGAAATTGAGCACTTAGGATTATTTTCTTTGCCTTTCCTCCGACGGATGTACTGCCTACCATCACTGCCTAGCATATTGAACTTGCTTTCATCGCTAAAAAGCACTTTTGACCAATATGAAGAGTCATGATCTTCATTGCATCTGACAAAGTCCAGACGGCACTTTCTGTTCTTTACAGAAATCATTGGCTTGCGTCTTGCAACATATCCTCACAAATTAAATTCCTTCAATCTGTTCTTGACAGTAGAAAGAGAGCACTTTTTAACAGGATTGCACTGTTGTTGGATTTGGGGAGCCATTTCAAATCTGTTTCTTAAGCTGCAGATCTTGATAGCATTATCTTTCCTATTAGAAGTAACTCTAGTACAACCAGATTTAGGGGCATCACAAACACTGCCGGTGTTTTGATGCTTTTGCACAGTCTTTTGTACCGTTTTCTTATCACATTTCAATCTGCGACTGATTTCTCGATTGGATAAACCAGAAAGGTGGAGATTCATGAGCTTCTGATGATCACTAAGAGAAAGTCGTGGCATATGGACTAAATGTTACGTTGCCTGTTTGTGGATATTTTAAATTGATTTAGGGGCAATAATTTAAGCTGGTTTTAAGTGAATTTGTTGCTGCGGACTTTCTTTTTGCCTCCTTAATTTGAAGTTATTTTTTTAAATTGATGTGAACACTAGAATATTTCAATTAAAAGTCAAATATGAACAGGTAAAATTATAGAAGAATAAAATGCCAATCAAATGAGGTATAGTTTGTTTAAACAATTACATTAAATTTAGCTTAAATTTGCAGTTTTTGAAAAAAAAAAAAAATTTACAAGTGCAGACTTTCTTTTTGCCGGCACTGTGCATTATTGGGGATTGGAGTGGTGGTGATTTTATTTATTTTTTATTGAGTTTTTTTCTTTCTTACTAATGCCACCACTTATCAAGGATAAAAAACACCAGAGGACAAGGGTTAATGAGATGGATAGATTATCATTTGAATGATGAAAGATATGAGAGGATTTAAAATGAACTCCATCCTGTATGTTAGGAAGTTAAAGAAAGAAAAAAATAGAATGAAATAAGAAAAAAATAAGTCCATCAGCTGAATAATAGATATGAAGTTGTTCACAAAGGAACACAAAGAAATCCAAAATAGAATTGTTAATCAAGATGTGATGCTAACAGGAACAAAGGATCGGTCAATATATTTTAAAGTTTTAGGAGTGCAAATGAATTTTGCGACAAGTTTACAACAGTTGGAGACAGACAATTTGCAGACAGTCTTGGGTTTTATTTTTTCATACTTACGAACCTGTGCATGCCTCTCTCGGCAACTAGCAATGTGAAAAACGATGACATGACCCGAAGGCAAAGAAAACCATGGAAATAACTTTGTCTAGCAGTTGGCGCACAGTCCCACGTGAATGAATTTACTTATGAAGACAGTTTGAGTCGTCTTGATTGAATCTGACAATGATTTTACCGCAAGTGATCTTGTAATGGCCGACTTTAATATTGATTTATTTTTTATCACTTTCAGAATCAGGTAAAAATGTTGGCATCGATGGCTGGCGGAAAGTTTGTTTTGCAATTTTCCAAAGATGTTACACATGTTATCGTCAAAACAGGCAAGTTTTTTAAATCCTTTTTCTGGTTCTTTAATAGTTTTTTTTTATTTTATTAAAAACAAGATATAGAAAATATAGTGATGTAACCTTTTCAGTAGAAATAAAAAAATATGCATGTTTAGGCTTTAAGGGTTTAGAGGTTGGGTTTATAGATTAGGGTGTTTATAAAAGCTTTTTTTTTATTCTCTTTATTTTAAATGGTCTTTCTGGAAGATAACTAAACTCTGACCCCTGAAACACACGACGGCTCTTAATTAATCGATTCAGACTCCAATGTCTCAGCTAATGAATCCCGTTGTTTTTACAAGAACTCTAAAAATATTCACGAACATTGTTTTTTTCTCATTGCTGTAAACTTCCATTTTAAACAAATATATAAAATCTCTTTTGCGAATATATGCCTTCTTAACACATTATTTCGTTTAATGTCTTTCGATTTTCTCACATTTGATTATAAAACCTGCAAACCTATTTTACTGAAAATATTACTTTGAATCCGACTCCTCATAAAAATACCTTTCTCTCATCACAAAACTCCTTAAAGTATAACCCCAAACTGGCATGAGCGCATTCCCTAAAAACCAGTGACCATCTCCCAAAGCAAGTTCAGTTCAAAACATGGAGGAAGTGATTAGAATGGTTTTGAGGAATACATGATAACAATTGGTTAGGTTAGAAGTCAATCATTAAAAGACGTCCGAAAAAGCTGCACGTAGTACATGATGATGATGATGATGTGTATAATAAAGTGAAGGCAATTAGGCATTTCTGTTTCATTTTGGTTTAATCTTTTTTTCCATTTTTCTTTTTTCTTTCTTTTTTCATTTTTTTTCATTTTCTCATTTCATTTCTTTTCTATTTATTTTTTTATTTATTTTTATCTTTCCATTTTTTTTCTTTTTATCGTTTTCATTTTTTTCATTTTCATTTTGTAATTTATTTTTCATTTTTCCATATCTTTTTTCATTTTTTTTTTTATTTTTTTTCATTTCATTTATCTTTTCATTTTTTCATCGTTTTCATTTTTCATTTCTGTCTTTTCATTTTTTCATTTCTTCATTTCTTTTCATTTTTTCATTTCTTATTTTATTTCTATTTCATTTTTTCATTTCATTTTTTTTCATTTTTTCATTTCATTTTTTTCATTTTTTTCATATTTCATTTCTTTTTTTCATTTCTTATTTCATTTCTTTTTCATTTTTTGTTCATTTCTTTTAATTTTCATTTCTTTTTTAAAAATTTATTCATCATTTCTTTTTCGTTATATTTTTTTTCTATTTTTTCTTTTCTAGTTTCTGAAAACGGTCGTTATTGTGATCGAACGCTTAAGTATTTCCAAGGAATCGCTAACAAATGTTGGATATTGTCTTACAAATGGGTCAAGGAATCATTGGAAAAAAAGCGACTTTTACAAATGGTAAGCAATGGAATTCCATACAAGATATTATCTTTAACATAGATGAGGAATTTTTTTTTTTAACTACTTTTTTCTTTTAGACATAAGAACATGAAATTTGGTAAGAATACTCTTTGACCTGTTCTTCCACATGAAAATTCTTTTACCAGTTATTTACGTAATAGCACAATTTGCTTCAAAAAATGATTACCATCTATAAAAAAAAAAGATGATACCCTTTCGCAAAATATTCTGGGTACTAATTATATTTGCAAATTCAATAAGATTTTTCTTCTAAACAATCAAATGCTTCTCTCACTAAATTGATTGTATCATTTGCAATTTGCAAACGCTGCTTGGCTGTCTCTTCATGATGAATTTCCAAACTGAATTAAAAATAGCCAATAGTTGCCAAATCTGCAATTAAAGTTTGCCACATGTAAAAAAAAAAAAAAAAAAAAAAAAAATCCTATACTTTAGAAGACGGGTAGTATGATTGTCCACAGATGTATGTCTGTTTTTATTATTTTGATAAAAGTGTGGTGCTTTAGGGACCTGCATCAACTTTTCCACTGATAATCGGACAAATTCAAAGGTGTTCTTTTACTGACCTCAGGTTTCTCATTGTGTTATATATTTGTGGTGGCCGGTCGTTCAATGTGCTTTTCAGTCTATATAATTTCTAAATCGATTTTTGTCACTGTCTATGATATATACACTTGGCAGCAAATAAAGCACAACACAGCTGGTTTATAAAAATATTTTGTTTATTCCCAATGACAACCTTTTCGATATAGTATGACGGGTGTTGACAATAGTAAATCTGCATAGTGCAGGTGTAGTGCAGATGTTTTGACAGTGAAGAAAAATGTGTCAGCTTGTCCTTGGTCTGTGACCAACTTTTTGTGTCCCTGTTTGCTTTCTGTTGTGTAAATTTATATAGACACTCTTTCATCCTGGAATGTTTAATATTTCCCATTGTCTATTGTCTCAACCATTTCACCGATATTTCTCACATATTTCTGGTCAAATTATACATTCCAATAAACATTGATGGAAAGCTTTGAATTCCTCAAATGAAATTAATTTGTGTGCATGTGCAACCCATCGAAAGCCTCTCTTCCTGAGGTCACCTGCCAAATATCCAACACTTGTATCGTTGACAATAAAAAATTATTTTCCAACTTCATCCTGCATATTGTAAAATTTGGGTTTAAGTAGGTTGTTGATAAGGGCAAAAAAAAAAAAAAATCTTTCCGACACTCAAAGTAAACTTTGGGAATTAATTTTAATGAAATTTAACAGATTTAAAAGGAAAAAATAAAATTAAGACATATCAGTCGATAATTTTCGTATAAAAAAAGATTGTAGATTAATATCCATCACTGTTGTACATTTTTTGTGTACGATCAATTTGATGAACTTAAAAAAAAAAAAAAAAAAAAAAAAAAAAAGCAATTGGTCGGGCATTGCCGTGGAAGAGAGTTGGGCCTTTTCTGTTGACTAATGCTGGATGTTGTTGTCGAAGTTTCTGATGCATTTCATTCATATGTTAACATTACTTTGCCAAAATGCATTAAAAAAACAGCCAGTATGATCTTCTTTTGGTGCAACTCTGGCTTTGAAAAGTGTCGTGGAGCTTCATCGGCGCCTAACCACTGACCTGAGCATCACCAGTTGTAAAGAACCCACTTTTTATCGCAAGTCACAACCCGGTCATTCTTGTTTGGATCAAGAGAGAACCGATTTTAAACACTCATCTAGCTGAAACCACTATCAATAATTTCCTCTACTCTTTACCTGTGCTTAAACCTAAACATAGATTCCATGAACAACGCTTCTTTCTTAGAACTGCACGCCTGTGGAATTGTCTTCCGTTTTCCTGCTTTCCAGTTGACTACAATATGGTTGTCTTCAAGTCCAATGTAAACAAGTTCTTGATGAGCTGTTCCACTAACAAATTTACTGAACTTCCATTACTAACGATTACTATATTGTACAATTGACTATTGTACACTCTTTAACCCTTATCCTCGAGTGGCCTCTTGGCTTTGATAAGTGGTGATGCCTATGTAAAATAAATATATAAATAAATAAAAAAAATCCATTCATCCAGCGCGGCCTTAGCCGAGATTGAACTCACTACATGAGTTTGTAGTGTAATTCAAATCTTGTATGTAGCTGAATACTTGAGATGCTTCGCCAGGGCTATCAAGGGTATTTTTTATTGTGACGCCATCACTAGATGGGGTGCCAGCCACGGTTTACAAGAGTCCCATCTACCCTAGAGAAGACCGTGCCAGTTTCTCAACCTGGTATTTTACCTTGTAGCACATACAAGGCCTCAGCTTCCCAAATGGTCACCCATCTGGTACTGGCCAAGCTCAACATTGCTTAACTTTGGTGATCTGGTGAGAACCAGTGTGTCAACGTGATTGTGCCATATATGAGTCTCTTAACTAGTGTTGGGACGATTAATCGGAACCAGGAACCTGAAAAATCAATATTTTTAGGGGTATTGGAATCTGAAAAATTTGTGCCTATTTTGCCAAAATTATTCTTTTTTTTATTTAATTCTGTTTAAAGCAAAATCTTCCACTGCTCATAGTAACGATAAAATAATCAATATTTATTGATTTTAAATCACCAGTAAAACTAGAATCGAGTACGTCCAAGGATGGGATACTGCTGCCACATCTGGGCAGGAGCTGCTAAAAACGGCCTATCCTGCCTTGACAGAGTACAAAATAGATTTTGTGGTTTAGTGGGGGGTGCCCTTTTCTTTTCCCTGCAACCTCTCTCCCACAGAAGAGACGTTGCGAGCTTATCTTTGTTTTATCGTTATTTTCATGGCAGGTGCTCGTCCGAGCTTCAATCTCTGTCCCCCCCCCTCGCCAATCTTTCATGATAAACACCCGTCTAGCTTGAAACCACTATCAATAATTTCCCCACTCTTTATCTGTGCCTAAATCAAAATGTAGATTCCATGAACAAAGCTTCTTTCTTAGAACTGCACGGCTGTGGAACTCTCTACCGCTTGCCTGTTTTCCTCCTCACTTCAACTTAGATGTCTTCAAGTCCAACATAAACAAATTCCTGATGAACCGTCCCCTTAAGTAATGACACTTTATCAAATCTCCAATACTAATGAATACTGCAACACTATCCCATTGATTACTGTACGCAAAATAACCCTTATCCCCGAATGGCTTCTGGGCCTTGATAAATGGTGTAAAAAAAAAAATACATCATCCTTTACAAGTGTATTTTTATGTTTAAGAAAATATCTGCATATCCAGCGTGTTTTTACGGTAATTGAGAATAAATAATGGCTCTATTGTTGAACATTTAAAGATTTATAAAGAATCGAAATTGATAATTTAGTACGGAATTGTATTGGAATTGTCCCATCACTATTCTTAACCCTCCGAGATATGCAGCGTGTCTTGGGCAAGATTAGCCTGTCAGCATCCATCTCTCCCCGAGCTTCAGAGCACATACATCACCTGGTATTACCAAATTGTCGCCCATTTTAGCACTGACCAGACTCAGTGTTGCTTAACTTTGATTATCTACTGGAAATCGGTGCGTTAACATAATTATGCCATACATGTGTGAATAGCTTTGTTTAAGTTTATATAATAGATGCATAATTTGACCTGAATTCTCGTGAATTCCTGTCAAGCGTGGATTAGGTGAGACCAGCAATCATCGGTGTCAGCCGAGCGTCGTAACAAATGCAGACTAATGAAAAAATAAAAAACTGGAAAAAAAAAAAAATGCAAATAATCAAAAATAACAAAAAAAACCTGCCTTGAAAAATGAAAATATGTTTATTTTATTTTAGTATTTAATTTTTTTTTTTTTTTTTTTTTTTTTGCAAAATATTTATCAACAGAAAGTTTTTGTTTTGTTTTTTTGCAAAATATTTATCAACAGAAAGTTTTTTTTTTTTTTTTTTTTTTTGCAAAATATTTATCAACAGAAAGTTTTTTTTTTGTTTTTTTTGCAAAATATTTATCAACAGAAAGTTTTTGTTTTGTTTTTTTGCAAAATATTTATCAACAGAAAGTTTTGTTTTTTTTTTTTGAAAAATATTTATCAACAGAAAGTTTTTTTTGTTTTTTTTTTGCAAATTATTTATCAACAGAAAGTTTTTTGTTTTTTTTGCAAAATATTTATCAACAGAAGGTTTTTTTTTTTTTTTTTTTTTTAATATTTATCAACAGAATTTTTTTTTTTTTTTTTGCAAAATATTTATCAACAGAAAGTTTTTTTTTTGTTTTTTCAAGAAAAGATTTTTTAACCATACAATTGTAAGGTGTGAATACAAGTTTTTTTTTTATTCTCCTTACTTTTTATTTTTTATTTTTTTTAAGTACACGCAAACTCATTCAAAATTGTGAAATTATTCAAAATTGAAGAAATAAAACACAAGCACAACTGAAATTTTTCTTTTTAATAATTACACAATACTTTGAATTTAAATCAATGTATTCAAACGGTCCTTCAAGTTTTACAATATCTTTTTGTTTATTAAATTGTTAGGTGAAAGTACAGAATAGTTACAAAACACCTGTCAGCCTGGTAACATAAGTGCATAAGTACCAATAAAATGATTTTTAATATCGTATTCAGCTAAATCCATAACAAGCGGCACTTGAATTAATGGTTTATTGTATTGATGATACACCGTAATCACGTGAATAAAATTTTAGCAGATAAAACATTGGGTGTCAAAAGAGTAAGGAGTTTCGTTTTTGTTTTCTTTTTTGTAACCATATTTTTTTTTTTTTAGGATTTTTATTTTCAAGACTTTTTTGTTCAGTCAAGATTTTTTGGTGTTGGTGGTATTGGGGGGGGGGGGGAGTCCACAGTTTTTTTTTTTCCAAGTTGTTAATTACCAGCGGAAGAACTTTCTTGGGATGAGGATATTTCTTTAGGAGTCTTTAACTTCGGTCAACTGTTAAACGGCCATCGACGGCAAAAATGGAGGAGATGGAGTAGAGGAAATGTTTTTTAGGGTTGCCATTTCGAACGCCCATAAATAAATGATCTTTACTATCGTTGGAATCTCCAACTTGGATCGCGTACAAAAAAAAAAATTTGTGTTTACAATTGTTGCATCTTATTTTTTGGGGACAGCAATTTCTTCTCCTAACAATGAGATTGTTTGCATCAATGTTTTCATTTCATTTTCTGACATGCATAAATTTATTTCCTTGCCTGTCATTTTTCTGTTTGGCGAGTTTGAAAATATATTTGTTTGTCATATGTTTTTTTTTTTTTTTTTGGTTTCGTCACTTTCTTCCAATTCGAATGTCATCTGCTTCCATTTAGATAGCATTTTTTCATTGGCTAATCAAATTCCCAGAAATTGAATGACAAAAAAAAAAAAATAATAATAAGTAACTAATCAGAAAATAAAAATTACTGAAAACATAACAAAAAAAAAAATAAATAAAAAGTTGAGTTAGCGTTTCAACATTTGAACAACGCTCAGCTGACACCGATGATTGCCAGTCTCGGCCGATCCATGCTTGACGGGAATTCACAAGAATTCAGGTCAAATTATGCAAGAGTATCGACAGATGTTGCATGGAAGTTTGGGGCTTTATATAATAGATGTTGCATTGAAGTTTGGGGCTTTATATAATAGATGTTGCATTGAAGTTTGGGGCTTTATATAATAGATGTTGCATTGAAGTTTGGGGCTTTATATAATAGATGTTGAATTGAAGTTTGAAGCTTTATATAATAGATGTTGCATGGAAGTTTGGGGCTTTATATAATAGATGTTGCATTGAAGTTTGGGGCTTTATATAATAGATGTTGCATTGAAGTTTGGGGCTTTATATAATAGATGTTGCATTGAAGTTTGGGGCTTTATATAATAGATGTTGCATTGAAGTTTGGGGCTTTATATAATAGATGTTGCATTGAAGTTTGGGGCTTTATATAATAGATGTTGCATTGAAGTTTGGGGCTTTATATAATAGATGTTGCATGGAAGTTTGGGGCTTTATATAATAGATGTTGCATGGAAGTTTGGGGCTTTATATAATAGATGTTGCATGGAAGTTTGGGGCTTTATATAATAGATGTTACATGGAAGTTTGGGGCTTTATATAATAGATGTTGCATTGAAGTTTGGGGCTTTATATAATAGATGTTGCATTGAAGTTTGGGGCTTTATATAATAGATGTTGCATTGAAGTTTGGGGCTTTATATAATAGATGTTGCATTGAAGTTTGGGGCTTTATATAATAGATGTTGCATTGAAGTTTGGGGCTTTATATAATAGATGTTGCATTGAAGTTTGGGGCTTTATATAATAGATGTTGCATTGAAGTTTGGGGCTTTATATAATAGATGTTGCATTGAAGTTTGGGGCTTTATATAATAGATGTTGCATTGAAGTTTGGGGCTTTATATAATAGATGTTGCATGGAAGTTTGGGGCTTTATATAATAGATGTTGCATGGAAGTTTGGGGCTTTATATAATAGATGTTGCATTGAAGTTTGGGACTTTATATAATAGATGTTGCATTGAAGTTTGGGGCTTCATATAATAGATGATGCATTGAAGTTTGGGGCTTTATATAATAGATGTTGCATTGGAGTTTGGGGCTTTATATAATAGATGTTGCATTGGAGTTTGGGGCTTTATATAATAGATGTTGCATTGAAGTTTGGGGCTTTATATAATAGATGTTGCATGGAAGTTTGGGGCTTTATATAATAGATGTTGCATGGAAGTTTGGGGCTTTATATAATAGATGTTGCATGGAAGTTTGGGGCTTTATATAATAGATGTTGCATTGAAGTTTGGGGCTTTATATAATAGATGTTGCATTGAAGTTTAGGGCTTTATATAATAGATGTTGCATTGAAGTTTGGGGCTTTATATAATAGATGTTGCATGAGAATTTGGGGCTTTATATAATAGATGTTGCATGGAAGTTTGGGGCTTTATATAATAGATGTTGCATTGAAGTTTGGGGCTTTATATAATAGATGTTGCATTGAAGTTTGGGGCTTTATATAATAGATGTTGCATTGAAGTTTGGGGCTTTATATAATAGATGTTGCATTGAAGTTTGGGGCTTTATATAATAGATGTTGCATTGAAGTTTGGGGCTTTATATAATAGATGTTGCATTGAAGTTTGGGGCTTTATATAATAGATGTTGCATTGAAGTTTGGGGCTTTATATAATAGATGTTGCATGGAAGTTTGGGGCTTTATATAATAGATGTTGCATTGAAGTTTGGGGCTTTATATAATAGATGTTGCATTGAAGTTTGGGGCTTTATATAATAGATGTTGCATTGAAGTTTGGGGCTTTATATAATAGATGTTGCATGGAAGTTTGGGGCTTTATATAATAGATGTTGCATGGAAGTTTGGGGCTTTATATAATAGATGTTGCATTGAAGTTTGGGGCTTTATATAATAGATGTTGCATTGAAGTTTGGGGCTTTATATAATAGATGTTGCATTGAAGTTTGGGGCTTTATATAATAGATGTTGCATTGAAGTTTGGGACTTTATATAATAGATGTTGCATTGAAGTTTGGGGCTTTATATAATAGATGTTGCATTGAAGTTTGGGGCTTTATATAATAGATGTTGCATTGAAGTTTGGGGCTTTATATAATAGATGTTGCATTGAAGTTTGGGGCTTTATATAATAGATGTTGCATTGAAGTTTGGGGCTTTATATAATAGATGTTGCATTGAAGTTTGGGGCTTTATATAATAGATGTTGCATTGAAGTTTGGGGCTTTATATAATAGATGTTGCATGGAAGTTTGGGGCTTTATATAATAGATGTTGCATTGAAGTTTGGGGCTTTATATAATAGATGTTGCATTGAAGTTTGGGGCTTTATATAATAGATGTTGCATTGAAGTTTGGGGCTTTATATAATAGATGTTGCATGGAAGTTTGGGGCTTTATATAATAGATGTTGCATGGAAGTTTGGGGCTTTATATAATAGATGTTGCATTGAAGTTTGGGACTTTATATAATAGATGTTGCATTGAAGTTTGGGGCTTCATATAATAGATGATGCATTGAAGTTTGGGGCTTTATATAATAGATGTTGCATTGGAGTTTGGGGCTTTATATAATAGATGTTGCATTGGAGTTTGGGGCTTTATATAATAGATGTTGCATTGAAGTTTGGGGCTTTATATAATAGATGTTGCATGGAAGTTTGGGGCTTTATATAATAGATGTTGCATGGAAGTTTGGGGCTTTATATAATAGATGTTGCATGGAAGTTTGGGGCTTTATATAATAGATGTTGCATTGAAGTTTGGGGCTTTATATAATAGATGTTGCATGGAAGTTTGGGGCTTTATATAATAGATGTTGCATTGAAGTTTGGGACTTTATATAATAGATGTTGCATTGAAGTTTGGGGCTTCATATAATAGATGATGCATTGAAGTTTGGGGCTTTATATAATAGATGTTGCATTGGAGTTTGGGGCTTTATATAATAGATGTTGCATTGGAGTTTGGGGCTTTATATAATAGATGTTGCATTGAAGTTTGGGGCTTTATATAATAGATGTTGCATGGAAGTTTGGGGCTTTATATAATAGATGTTGCATGGAAGTTTGGGGCTTTATATAATAGATGTTGCATGGAAGTTTGGGGCTTTATATAATAGATGTTGCATTGAAGTTTGGGGCTTTATATAATAGATGTTGCATTGAAGTTTAGGGCTTTATATAATAGATGTTGCATTGAAGTTTGGGGCTTTATATAATAGATGTTGCATGGAAGTTTGGGGCTTTATATAATAGATGTTGCATGGAAGTTTGGGGCTTTATATAATAGATGTTGCATTGAAGTTTGGGGCTTTATATAATAGATGTTGCATTGAAGTTTGGGGCTTTATATAATAGATGTTGCATTGAAGTTTGGGGCTTTATATAATAGATGTTGCATTGAAGTTTGGGGCTTTATATAATAGATGTTGCATTGAAGTTTGGGGCTTTATATAATAGATGTTGCATTGAAGTTTGGGGCTTTATATAATAGATGTTGCATGGAAGTTTGGGGCTTTATATAATAGATGTTGCATGGAAGTTTGGGGCTTTATATAATAGATGTTGCATGGAAGTTTGGGGCTTTATATAATAGATGTTGCATTGAAGTTTGGGACTTTATATAATAGATGTTGCATTGAAGTTTGGGGCTTCATATAATAGATGATGCATTGAAGTTTGGGGCTTTATATAATAGATGTTGCATTGGAGTTTGGGGCTTTATATAATAGATGTTGCATTGGAGTTTGGGGCTTTATATAATAGATGTTGCATTGAAGTTTGGGGCTTTATATAATAGATGTTGCATGGAAGTTTGGGGCTTTATATAATAGATGTTGCATGGAAGTTTGGGGCTTTATATAATAGATGTTGCATGGAAGTTTGGGGCTTTATATAATAGATGTTGCATTGAAGTTTGGGGCTTTATATAATAGATGTTGCATTGAAGTTTAGGGCTTTATATAATAGATGTTGCATTGAAGTTTGGGGCTTTATATAATAGATGTTGCATGAGAATTTGGGGCTTTATATAATAGATGTTGCATGGAAGTTTGGGCTTTATATAATAGATGTTGCATTGAAGTTTGGGGCTTTATATAATAGATGTTGCATTGAAGTTTGGGGCTTTATATAATAGATGTTGCATTGAAGTTTGGGGCTTTATATAATAGATGTTGCATTGAAGTTTGGGGCTTTATATAATAGATGTTGCATTGAAGTTTGGGGCTTTATATAATAGATGTTGCATTGAAGTTTGGGGCTTTATATAATAGATGTTGCATTGAAGTTTGGGGCTTTATATAATAGATGTTGCATGGAAGTTTGGGGCTTTATATAATAGATGTTGCATTGAAGTTTGGGGCTTTATATAATAGATGTTGCATTGAAGTTTGGGGCTTTATATAATAGATGTTGCATTGAAGTTTGGGGCTTTATATAATAGATGTTGCATGGAAGTTTGGGGCTTTATATAATAGATGTTGCATGGAAGTTTGGGGCTTTATATAATAGATGTTGCATTGAAGTTTGGGGCTTTATATAATAGATGTTGCATTGAAGTTTGGGGCTTTATATAATAGATGTTGCATTGAAGTTTGGGGCTTTATATAATAGATGTTGCATTGAAGTTTGGGGCTTTATATAATAGATGTTGCATTGAAGTTTGGGGCTTTATATAATAGATGTTGCATTGAAGTTTGGGGCTTTATATAATAGATGTTGCATGGAAGTTTGGGGCTTTATATAATAGATGTTGCATTGAAGTTTGGGGCTTTATATAATAGATGTTGCATTGAAGTTTGGGGCTTTATATAATAGATGTTGCATTGAAGTTTGGGGCTTTATATAATAGATGTTGCATTGAAGTTTGGGGCTTTATATAATAGATGTTGCATTGAAGTTTGGGGCTTTATATAATAGATGCTGCATTGAAGTTTGGGGCTTTATATAATAGATGTTGCATTGAAGTTTGGGGCTTTATATAATAGATGTTGCATTGAAGTTTGGGGCTTTATATAATAGATGTTGCATTGAAGTTTGGGGCTTTATATAATAGATGTTGCATTGAAGTTTGGGGCTTTATATAATAGATGTTGCATGGAAGTTTGGGGCTTTATATAATAGATGTTGCATTGAAGTTTGGGGCTTTATATAATAGATGTTGCATTGAAGTTTGGGGCTTTATATAATAGATGTTGCATTGAAGTTTGGGGCTTTATATAATAGATGTTGCATTGAAGTTTGGGGCTTTATATAATAGATGTTGCATTGAAGTTTGGGGCTTTATATAATAGATGTTGCATTGAAGTTTGGGGCTTTATATAATAGATGTTGCATTGAAGTTTGGGGCTTTATATAATAGATGTTGCATTGAAGTTTGGGGCTTTATATAATAGATGTTGCATTGAAGTTTGGGGCTTTATATAATAGATGTTGCATTGAAGTTTGGGGCTTTATATAATAGATGTTGCATTGAAGTTTGGGGCTTTATATAATAGATGTTGCATGGAAGTTTGGGGCTTTATATTATAGATGTTGCATTGAAGTTTGGGGCTTTATATAATAGATGTTGCATTGAAGTTTGGGGCTTTATATAATAGATGTTGCATTGAAGTTTGGGGCTTTATATAATAGATGTTGCATTGAAGTTTGGGGCTTTATATAATAGATGTTGCATTGAAGTTTGGGGCTTTATATAATAGATGTTGCATTGAAGTTTGGGGCTTTATATAATAGATGTTGCATTGAAGTTTGGGGCTTTATATAATAGATGTTGCATTGAAGTTTGGGGCTTTATATAATAGATGTTGCATTGAAGTTTGGGGCTTTATATAATAGATGTTGCATTGAAGTTTGGGGCTTTATATAATAGATGTTGCATTGAAGTTTGGGGCTTTATATAATAGATGTTGCATTGAAGTTTGGGGCTTTATATAATAGATGTTGCATTGAAGTTTGGGGCTTTATATAATAGATGTTGCATTGAAGTTTGGGGCTTTATATAATAGATGTTGCATTGAAGTTTGGGGCTTTATATAATAGATGTTGCATGGACGTTTGGGGCTTTATATAATAGATGTTGCATTGAAGTTTGGGGCTTTATATAATAGATGTTGCATTTAAGTTTGGGGCTTTATATAATAGATGTTGCATTTAAGTTTGGGGCTTTATATAATAGATGTTGCATTGAAGTTTGGGGCTTTATATAATAGATGTTGCATTGAAGTTTGGGGCTTTATATAATAGATGTTGCATTGAAGTTTGGGGCTTTATATAATAGATGTTGCATTGAAGTTTGGGGCTTTATATAATAGATGTTGCATTGAAGTTTGGGGCTTTATATAATAGATGTTGCATTGAAGTTTGGGGCTTTATATAATAGATGTTGCATTGAAGTTTGGGGCTTTATATAATAGATGTTGCATTGAAGTTTGGGACTTTATATAATAGATGTTGCATTGAAGTTTGGGGCTTTATATAATAGATGTTGCATTGAAGTTTGGGGCTTTATATAATAGATGTTGCATTGAAGTTTGGGGCTTTATATAATAGATGTTGCATTGAAGTTTGGGGCTTTATATAATAGATGTTGCATTGAAGTTTGGGGCTTTATATAATAGATGTTGCATTGAAGTTTGGGGCTTTATATAATAGATGTTGCATTGAAGTTTGGGGCTTTATATAATAGATGTTGCATGGAAGTTTGGGGCTTTATATAATAGATGTTGCATTGAAGTTTGGGGCTTTATATAATAGATGTTGCATTGAAGTTTGGGGCTTTATATAATAGATGTTGCATTGAAGTTTGGGGCTTTATATAATAGATGTTGCATGGAAGTTTGGGGCTTTATATAATAGATGTTGCATGGAAGTTTGGGGCTTTATATAATAGATGTTGCATTGAAGTTTGGGACTTTATATAATAGATGTTGCATTGAAGTTTGGGGCTTCATATAATAGATGATGCATTGAAGTTTGGGGCTTTATATAATAGATGTTGCATTGGAGTTTGGGGCTTTATATAATAGATGTTGCATTGGAGTTTGGGGCTTTATATAATAGATGTTGCATTGAAGTTTGGGGCTTTATATAATAGATGTTGCATGGAAGTTTGGGGCTTTATATAATAGATGTTGCATGGAAGTTTGGGGCTTTATATAATAGATGTTGCATGGAAGTTTGGGGCTTTATATAATAGATGTTGCATTGAAGTTTGGGGCTTTATATAATAGATGTTGCATGGAAGTTTGGGGCTTTATATAATAGATGTTGCATTGAAGTTTGGGACTTTATATAATAGATGTTGCATTGAAGTTTGGGGCTTCATATAATAGATGATGCATTGAAGTTTGGGGCTTTATATAATAGATGTTGCATTGGAGTTTGGGGCTTTATATAATAGATGTTGCATTGGAGTTTGGGGCTTTATATAATAGATGTTGCATTGAAGTTTGGGGCTTTATATAATAGATGTTGCATGGAAGTTTGGGGCTTTATATAATAGATGTTGCATGGAAGTTTGGGGCTTTATATAATAGATTTTGCATGGAAGTTTGGGGCTTTATATAATAGATGTTGCATTGAAGTTTGGGGCTTTATATAATAGATGTTGCATTGAAGTTTAGGGCTTTATATAATAGATGTTGCATTGAAGTTTGGGGCTTTATATAATAGATGTTGCATGGAAGTTTGGGGCTTTATATAATAGATGTTGCATTGAAGTTTGGGGCTTTATATAATAGATGTTGCATTGAAGTTTGGGGCTTTATATAATAGATGTTGCATTGAAGTTTGGGGCTTTATATAATAGATGTTGCATTGAAGTTTGGGGCTTTATATAATAGATGTTGCATTGAAGTTTGGGGCTTTATATAATAGATGTTGCATTGAAGTTTGGGGCTTTATATAATAGATGTTGCATTGAAGTTTGGGGCTTTATATAATAGATGTTGCATTGAAGTTTGGGGCTTTATATAATAGATGTTGCATGGAAATTTGGGGCTTTATATAATAGATGTTGCATTGAAGTTTGGGGCTTTATATAATAGATGTTGCATTGAAGTTTGGGGCTTTATATAATAGATGTTGCATTGAAGTTTGGGGCTTTATATAATAGATGTTGCATGGAAGTTTGGGGCTTTATATAATAGATGTTGCATGGAAGTTTGGGGCTTTATATAATAGATGTTGCATTGAAGTTTGGGGCTTTATATAATAGATGTTGCATTGAAGTTTGGGGCTTTATATAATAGATGTTGCATTGAAGTTTGGGGCTTTATATAATAGATGTTGCATTGAAGTTTGGGGCTTTATATAATAGATGTTGCATTGAAGTTTGGGGCTTTATATAATAGATGTTGCATTGAAGTTTGGGGCTTTATATAATAGATGTTGCATGGAAGTTTGGGGCTTTATATAATAGATGTTGCATTGAAGTTTGGGGCTTTATATAATAGATGTTGCATTGAAGTTTGGGGCTTTATATAATAGATGTTGCATTGAAGTTTGGGGCTTTATATAATAGATGTTGCATTGAAGTTTGGGGCTTTATATAATAGATGTTGCATTGAAGTTTGGGGCTTTATATAATAGATGTTGCATTGAAGTTTGGGGCTTTATATAATAGATGTTGCATTGAAGTTTGGGGCTTTATATAATAGATGTTGCATTGAAGTTTGGGGCTTTATATAATAGATGTTGCATTGAAGTTTGGGGCTTTATATAATAGATGTTGCATTGAAGTTTGGGGCTTTATATAATAGATGTTGCATGGAAGTTTGGGGCTTTATATAATAGATGTTGCATTGAAGTTTGGGGCTTTATATAATAGATGTTGCATTGAAGTTTGGGGCTTTATATAATAGATGTTGCATTGAAGTTTGGGGCTTTATATAATAGATGTTGCATTGAAGTTTGGGGCTTTATATAATAGATGTTGCATTGAAGTTTGGGGCTTTATATAATAGATGTTGCATTGAAGTTTGGGGCTTTATATAATAGATGTTGCATTGAAGTTTGGGGCTTTATATAATAGATGTTGCATTGAAGTTTGGGGCTTTATATAATAGATGTTGCATTGAAGTTTGGGGCTTTATATAATAGATGTTGCATTGAAGTTTGGGGCTTTATATAATAGATGTTGCATGGAAGTTTGGGGCTTTATATAATAGATGTTGCATTGAAGTTTGGGGCTTTATATAATAGATGTTGCATTGAAGTTTGGGGCTTTATATAATAGATGTTGCATTGAAGTTTGGGGCTTTATATAATAGATGTTGCATTGAAGTTTGGGGCTTTATATAATAGATGTTGCATTGAAGTTTGGGGCTTTATATAATAGATGTTGCATTGAAGTTTGGGGCTTTATATAATAGATGTTGCATTGAAGTTTGGGGCTTTATATAATAGATGTTGCATTGAAGTTTGGGGCTTTATATAATAGATGTTGCATTGAAGTTTGGGGCTTTATATAATAGATGTTGCATTGAAGTTTGGGGCTTTATATAATAGATGTTGCATTGAAGTTTGGGGCTTTATATAATAGATGTTGCATTGAAGTTTGGGGCTTTATATAATAGATGTTGCATTGAAGTTTGGGGCTTTATATAATAGATGTTGCATGGAAGTTTGGGGCTTTATATAATAGATGTTGCATTGAAGTTTGGGGCTTTATATAATAGATGTTGCATTGAAGTTTGGGGCTTTATATAATAGATGTTGCATTGAAGTTTGGGGCTTTATATAATAGATGTTGCATTGAAGTTTGGGGCTTTATATAATAGATGTTGCATTGAAGTTTGGGGCTTTATATAATAGATGTTGCATTGAAGTTTGGGGCTTTATATAATAGATGTTGCATTGAAGTTTGGGGCTTTATATAATAGATGTTGCATTGAAGTTTGGGGCTTTATATAATAGATGTTGCATTGAAGTTTGGGGCTTTATATAATAGATGTTGCATTGAAGTTTGGGGCTTTATATAATAGATGTTGCATGGACGTTTGGGGGTTTATATAATAGATGTTGCATTGAAGTTTGGGGCTTTATATAATAGATGTTGCATTGAAGTTTGGGGCTTTATATAATAGATGTTGCATTGAAGTTTGGGGCTTTATATAATAGATGTTGCATTGAAGTTTGGGGCTTTATATAATAGATGTTGCATTGAAGTTTGGGGCTTTATATAATAGATGTTGCATTGAAGTTTGGGGCTTTATATAATAGATGTTGCATTGAAGTTTGGGGCTTTATATAATAGATGTTGCATTGAAGTTTGGGGCTTTATATAATAGATGTTGCATTGAAGTTTGGGGCTTTATATAATAGATGTTGCATTGAAGTTTGGGGCTTTATATAATAGATGTTGCATTGAAGTTTGGGGCTTTATATAATAGATGTTGCATTGAAGTTTGGGGCTTTATATAATAGATGTTGCATTGAAGTTTGGGGCTTTATATAATAGATGTTGCATTGAAGTTTGGGGCTTTATATAATAGATGTTGCATTGAAGTTTGGGGCTTTATATAATAGATGTTGCATTGAAGTTTGGGGCTTTATATAATAGATGTTGCATTGAAGTTTGGGGCTTTATATAATAGATGTTGCATGGAAGTTTGGGGCTTTATATAATAGATGTTGCATTGAAGTTTGGGGCTTTATATAATAGATGTTGCATTGAAGTTTGGGGCTTTATATAATAGATGTTGCATTGAAGTTTGGGGCTTTATATAATAGATGTTGCATTGAAGTTTGGGGCTTTATATAATAGATGTTGCATGGAAGTTTGGGGCTTTATATAATAGATGTTGCATGGAGGTTTGGGGCTTTATATAATAGATGTTGCATTGAAGTTTGGGACTTTATATAATAGATGTTGCATTGAAGTTTGGGGCTTCATATAATAGATGATGCATTGAAGTTTGGGGCTTTATATAATAGATGTTGCATTGGAGTTTGGGGCTTTATATAATAGATGTTGCATTGGAGTTTGGGGCTTTATATAATAGATGTTGCATTGAAGTTTGGGGCTTTATATAATAGATGTTGCATGGAAGTTTGGGGCTTTATATAATAGATGTTGCATGGAAGTTTGGGGCTTTATATAATAGATGTTGCATGGAAGTTTGGGGCTTTATATAATAGATGTTGCATTGAAGTTTGGGGCTTTATATAATAGATGTTGCATTGAAGTTTGGGGCTTTATATAATAGATGTTGCATGGAAGTTTGGGGCTTTATATAATAGATGTTGCATGGAAGTTTGGGGCTTTATATAATAGATGTTGCATTGAAGTTTGGGGCTTTATATAATAGATGTTGCATTGAAGTTTGGGGCTTTATATAATAGATGTTGCATTGAAGTTTGGGGCTTTATATAATAGATGTTGCATTGAAGTTTGGGGCTTTATATAATAGATGTTGCATTGAAGTTTGGGGCTTTATATAATAGATGTTGCATTGAAGTTTGGGGCTTTATATAATAGATGTTGCATTGAAGTTTGGGGCTTTATATAATAGATGTTGCATTGAAGTTTGGGGCTTTATATAATAGATGTTGCATTGAAGTTTGGGGCTTTATATAATAGATGTTGCATTGAAGTTTGGGGCTTTATATAATAGATGTTGCATTGAAGTTTGGGGCTTTATATAATAGATGTTGCATTGAAGTTTGGGGCTTTATATAATAGATGTTGCATGGAAGTTTGGGGCTTTATATAATAGATGTTGCATGGAAGTTTGGGGCTTTATATAATAGATGTTGCATTGAAGTTTGGGGCTTTATATAATAGATGTTGCATTGAAGTTTGGGGCTTTATATAATAGATGTTGCATTGAAGTTTGGGGCTTTATATAATAGATGTTGCATTGAAGTTTGGGGCTTTATATAATAGATGTTGCATTGAAGTTTGGGGCTTTATATAATAGATGTTGCATTGAAGTTTGGGGCTTTATATAATAGATGTTGCATGGAAGTTTGGGGCTTTATATAATAGATGTTGCATGGAAGTTTGGGGCTTTATATAATAGATGTTGCATTGAAGTTTGGGGCTTTATATAATAGATGTTGCATTGAAGTTTGGGGCTTTATATAATAGATGTTGCATTGAAGTTTGGGGCTTTATATAATAGATGTTGCATTGAAGTTTGGGGCTTTATATAATAGATGTTGCATTGAAGTTTGGGGCTTTATATAATAGATGTTGCATTGAAGTTTGGGGCTTTATATAATAGATGTTGCATTGAAGTTTGGGGCTTTATATAATAGATGTTGCATTGAAGTTTGGGGCTTTATATAATAGATGTTGCATTGAAGTTTGGGGCTTTATATAATAGATGTTGCATGGAAGTTTGGGGCTTTATATAATAGATGTTGCATTGAAGTTTGGGGCTTTATATAATAGATGTTGCATGGAAGTTTGGGGCTTTATATAATAGATGTTGCATTGAAGTTTGGGGCTTTATATAATAGATGTTGCATTGAAGTTTGGGGCTTTATATAATAGATGTTGCATTGAAGTTTGGGGCTTTATATAATAGATGTTGCATTGAAGTTTGGGGCTTTATATAATAGATGTTGCATTGAAGTTTGGGGCTTTATATAATAGATGTTGCATTGAAGTTTGGGGCTTTATATAATAGATGTTGCATTGAAGTTTGGGGCTTTATATAATAGATGTTGCATTGAAGTTTGGGGCTTTATATAATAGATGTTGCATTGAAGTTTGGGGCTTTATATAATAGATGTTTCATTGAAGTTTGGGGCTTTATATAATAGATGTTGCATGGAAGTTTGGGGCTTTATATAATAGATGTTGCATTGAAGTTTGGGGCTTTATATAATAGATGTTGCATTGAAGTTTGGGGCTTTATATAATAGATGTTGCATTGAAGTTTGGGGCTTTATATAATAGATGTTGCATGGAAGTTTGGGGCTTTATATAATAGATGTTGCATTGAAGTTTGGGGCTTTATATAATAGATGTTGCATTGAAGTTTGGGGCTTTATATAATAGATGTTGCATTGAAGTTTGGGGCTTTATATAATAGATGTTGCATTGAAGTTTGGGGCTTTATATAATAGATGTTGCATTGAAGTTTGGGGCTTTATATAATAGATGTTGCATTGAAGTTTGGGGCTTTATATAATAGATGTTGCATTGAAGTTTGGGGCTTTATATAATAGATGTTGCATTGAAGTTTGGGGCTTTATATAATAGATGTTGCATTGAAGTTTGGGGCTTTATATAATAGATGTTGCATTGAAGTTTGGGGCTTTATATAATAGATGTTGCATGGAAGTTTGGGGCTTTATATAATAGATGTTGCATGGAAGTTTGGGGCTTTATATAATAGATGTTGCATTGAAGTTTGGGGCTTTATATAATAGATGTTGCATTGAAGTTTGGGGCTTTATATAATAGATGTTGCATTGAAGTTTGGGGCTTTATATAATAGATGTTGCATTGAAGTTTGGGGCTTTATATAATAGATGTTGCATTGAAGTTTGGGGCTTTATATAATAGATGTTGCATTGAAGTTTGGGGCTTTATATAATAGATGTTGCATTGAAGTTTGGGGCTTTATATAATAGATGTTGCATTGAAGTTTGGGGCTTTATATAATAGATGTTGCATTGAAGTTTGGGGCTTTATATAATAGATGTTGCATGGAAGTTTCTTATTCGAAACTTGTCCAAAATGTTAGATTCGCAGCCACGCCTTATGACAATATTGAAATTGCCGCTGAGCTGACTCGCTATGACTTTTAATAAACACGGCAGCATGAAGCCGTTAGAATGTTGGCAGAAGCAATTAGCATCACCGTTGGCTTTTAGCAGGTTGCATCGGGTAGAATTAAACTAATGTACACCAGTTCTGGCTGACTAGATACTTACAAGGTAACCCACCCCTTGCTAGAAAAAAAAAATGGGTTCATATCCCAAATTCAACCTAATAAAAAAAAATATATTGAAAAATCGCAAACTCACAAATTAATCAAGATTTTTTTTTAATTTTAAACCCATTATGACCTGGTTGAACTAATTTGTTCAGTTGTAAATCTATATATCTATAAAAGTGAACGTGTCTGTGTGTATTTCCCTATGCAATAACTCTGTCAATTTAAAGTCTACAGACTTGAAATTTGATATACAGCGTAGTGAGATTTCGGAAAGTCTTTGTAATCTATTTTCGGCCAGAAATTTGGCTGTTAAAGGGTCAAAGTTCAACGATTTGACCTTTGAGAACTCTACCAAACATCTCCGCCAATTTTGGGTATAAACAATTGAAATTTTAGATATAGGTTCCTTGGACATGGATCTAACTTAATAACATACACCTCCAAACACCCGGGCAACGCCGGGTTGAAATGCTGGTGAATGAATATAACAACATAAAGTGGGAATTGATTGTAGGTATTAGTTTAGTATCTAGGTAAATGCCAGATACCTTCCGATTGCAACTGTCCATTGCGTATATTCAGTATGCCACTATCTAAAATTAACAATGAATAATTTTTAATTATCTTCATCATAGTTCAGATCATAATGGGTCAAATATAGAAAATCATTTTTTATGAGTTTTAGCGATTCATGGTATATTGTAGATATTACAAGTTTGATTTTAAAATCTCGTTAATTCGAATTGAGTTGTCTCTCTCTTTATTAAACATGTTGAATCAAAACTTGCTTCCTTATAAAATTTTCTTTGTTTAAAAACTATTTGGTCAGTGTATATAATTTTTGGAATATGACATTTTCGTTTCTTTCTGTATTTTTGTTTTTCAATTACGTTGAATTCTGGACTTGCACTGAAAATTGCAATCTTTCTGCTACTTAGTTGATAATTGCTTGTACTCCCATAGTGTTCATCATTATTGGCTGGCAATAATTCCAGTCTCACTAACAGGGTTGCGGAGTCAAATGATTAAAGTCCGACTCTGACTCCTAGAATTCCTAGGATGTTGACTCCAGCTCTGACCCCGACTCCGACCCCTTGACCCCTATGTGAAAATCTATTCTGCAGATCCATATACTCCAACTCTTACTCAGCAAGCATTTTATAAATACTTTTCATGTATATATTTTTACGTTTAACATTCACTTGTATGATAAATATACTCACATATAAACTAAACCAGCTTTATAGAAAATGTTAAGATAACAAAGATAAAAAAATTTACAATTAAATTTTATTATGCTATCAGTTCAAAAGCGAATACAATATTTAGGGATAGGGAAACCTCGTTAGGCCATGGCATTTTGAAGCCAAACACTTCTCATCTGAAGAGGGGACACACACACCTCCAAACACCCAAAAACAGGGTTATTACTTTGCCCATTTTGTTTTGATCTATCCCCACTCAAGCTCAGGGTTCGAGCCTACCTCCCTCCGAAAACTTTTTTTTTTTTTTTTCCATCATGTTCTATGTTTATTTTTTTTTTTCCCCCGATTTTTTAAAGAAGTTTAACATCTTGTTTTTGTGAACCCCAACACACACACACACACACAAACACCCGAGCACCGCCGGGCACCCCTGCTAGTCTATATATATAAAAGACAAAATGTTTGTGCACGTTTTTTGTATGTCTGGCAAAGGCTTTTTTTCGGGGATGGGGGGGGGTCTCCATAAGGTTACTACTTTTTAGAACTTTTTATATACCGTCTGGATCGTAATATCTACGATTTGCAAACACGCATCGCGTCTAAATTTATTTACATCGACTTTTACAAAATTCTTGCTATTTCAGCCCCTCCTGTGTTGGTTCAGCTTTTTCATATAAATAAAGTGGAAGTAAGTTGAAACGGGAACGCCTTGGCTTTCGTGCCTGGAACGTCCAGAAATCAATAAAGCTTTGGTCTATGCGGGGGAAACAAACCCCTTATATCAGACAATTGCTCTTCTATTTGGACAATTCCCTTTATAAGGGGAGTTGGTTTTTCCCCCTAAATATCTTGGGGAAACAAAACCAGCTAAAGTTGGGTAAACAAACCAAAAAAAAAACTGCCTCGCAATCTTATTAAATTCACACACCTGTCAATTCAGTAATAAATTCAAACGTTTTTCTGTTACTCTCCCTTGCTGGTCGAGCGGGTAACACGTCAGGTTTTTTTTTTCACACTTTATTTTCCACCTTCGCCTCTGGTTCGATCCTACCTACCTACCAAAACTTTTTTTTTTTGTTATCGATTTTTTTTTTTTTTTTTTTTTTTTTAATTTTATCATATTTGTTTTCATCTACCCCTAACATACCTCCAAACACCCATGCAATGCCGGGCATCCCCGCTAGTGAATAAATATTTGAAGTTGTAAAAAATAAACTTGAAGCATAAAAACGTTTTTACAAAATTCCTGAATTTGTCATTAAATAACCCGAAAAGGGTTGATGTGCCATAACGACAACACCAACAGCTAATTCCTAAGTGTATTTTATTTTTACGCGGCTCTTGTTTCTGGGATAGATTTAACATTGAGAACTGTGAAAACAGTCATAATAACTTCTGCGAATTCTTGAAGGACACCTTGTATAAACATTCCGGTTTAATGGGAATTGCACACCTGCAAAACAGAATATTAGTTTTCTCATGCGGCAAGTATATATTTTTAAAATATATTTTTGCAATCAACTGAAGGGTGGGGAAGCTTGCTTATAACTGTGCCAAAATTCTAAACTGTCTTGAAGACGTGTTGAGAATCTTCTGCGCTAGGCGTCACGTCTGTAGATAAAAAAAAACATGCATATTTAATAGGACTGTTTTACAGATGCAACATGAAATTGATTAGTCTAACATCTACATGTGTCTTGTCCTTGTGTAATGTTGTCTAGGACCCAACACTTTGTAGGCTCAGTCACAAAGCAGACAAAAAACAGAAAATAACTTCAACTCGCTTTTTTTGTTGTACAACAACATTTATTTCCTCATTCTCTTGTTATCGCTATGATGTCCCTCATGTGATTGTCTACTCGAACGTCATACCCGGGCAGACCCTGGGTATGGCAGCTGGACTCTGTGCCGACCCACAAGTCCAAAGAGAGCAAGGCCTGGCTTCAGAAAGACTGATACATCTTTGTACCCCTCTCTTACTGCCCGCCTCCTCTCCTGACCTGAACCCGCTAGACTATTTTGTTTGGTCAAATATCGAGAACATCACCAACATGACCTCCCATAATATCAAAGCCAGCCTGATCGCCATCATCTGCAGAGTATTTGCCGAGCTCCTACCGGCGCTTGTAGAAAAGGCATGCTCCAAGTTCCTGATCCGTATCAAGGCTGTGATTGAGGCTGAAGGCAGCTACATTGAATAGATGTCACTTCTACTGCATAAAGTTACTTGAATTGATTATTTTCAATAAAAGTTTTAAAATAAAGCTGTAGTGTTTTTTTTTTCTTTAGGGTGACAATTTTATCATTCGATCTTGTATTTACAGAAAAAAAAACAAAAAAAACTCTTTCCTTCTTATCTGATATTTCCCCAAAAAACATTTCAAGATTATAAAAAACAAGAAATAATTAAATGAGTTTTAATAAATTTTTTTTTATTAAAATATTTGCATCTTCACATGGTTTTAAAACAGTTTTTCTGTTATTCAAAATTTTTAATCTTATTAAAAATGCTTCTAAGCCAAATCTCATTATAATATTTCTCTTTATAATTGTTTATGTTAAAAATTTGTATGAATAAATTCTATTTCAGATTCCTGATTCAGCAATTGCAGAAAATTGTTTTTTCTAGATTTAGAAATGTATAAAAAATAAAAAGAAACATTGTTTCATCTTGATTTTTATTTTTATTTTATCTGAAATTTTCTGACTTGTTTTTTTATTTCTCTTCATTTCCTCTTTTACAATATTTTATTGTATTCCCAGGACGATTATGAAATCATTGGCGATACTGTAAATGGATTTGCTCATCGTGGTCCGACAAGATCTCGGCTGTCAAACGTCCCTCTTTTTAAGCAATTTGAGATGCATATAGTTGGTAACAGTGCTGAATTGCCCCAAGGTTAGTACCCTTTTAATATCTTTGTATCATCTTGTTAGACACATCAGTCGTCAAATGGATATAAATTCAGACTATGGAATTGATAGACCAGATTAAAATTTGCACCATTTTGGGAAATGTACATTATTTCAAGGTCGACAGAAAGATTCCAGAGTTCAACAAGAGACACTGAAAAAAAACGTTGTCATAATAACATTGAAGATAAGAACTGTAATCTAAATAATACTAATTATCAATCCTCACCTGAAATATTCAGAATTGTAAATGTCGTTTATTAAATATATATTTTTATTTTACGAAAGATTAATCTATTGTTATATATATAGTTTTAGGGTAGATTTACCTGAAAATATGTGTGAAGGATTTTGCCTTGGTTATTGGCAGGCGACCCGAGGAAGAGAAACATTCGATGGATTCCACCATTATCTATTGGAACGCATAATGTGTGAGAGGATATCGGTCAAAGGATTGAAACAGTAGATGATAGCAAATGTTAAACATTCCAGTGAGAAAAACATGTTTATATAAATTGTTGCAGAGTCTAGCTGAAACCACTGTCAATAATTTTCCCCACTCTTTATCCGTGCCTAAATCAAAACGTAGATTCCATGTACAAAGCTTCTTTCTTAGAACTGCACGGCTGTGGAACTCTCTGCCGCTTGCCTGTTCCCCACCCCCCACCGAATTCAACTTGGATGTCTTCAAGTCCAACACAAACAAATTCCTGATGAACCGCCCCCTTAAGTGATGACACCTTATCAAATCCCCAATACTATTACTACGATACTATCCAATTGATTACTGTATACACAATAACCCTTATCCCCGAGTGGCTCCTGGGCCTTGATAAGTGGTAGTGACTCCCCCCCCCCTCCCCCATGTAAAAAAAAAAAAAAAAGCGGGGCAGTCGGTTAGGGAGTAGCAAGCCTGACACATCTCTACACCGTCAATATCTAACCCAACCACACATCTTGAGAAATATCAAGATACTAGTAATAGCTTATAATCAGAAGCTGATTTGTCGGTGTGAAATAAAAAACAATATGTCATTTTATAGATCAACAGTGTTGCAATTTATCCCCCTGCCCCACCCACACCCAGAGAAGTTTTTCATCTTCTTGGAATCTGCTCTTCTAACTGACTGCGAATGACTCTAGGAAATGCATGTGCGTCCCTATTTATGTTAAGGTGTATGTGTGGGCGTGGTAACACCTCGTTAACCAGTTTGCACTCAAAGCGAACTGACCTGGCTTGTGACCTCCTGCTAGGATGTAGGTGCACGCGTTGTGAATGGAAGTTATTGAGTTTGAAACTTGTCATACACCACCATGCGTGCACAAAGAGGATCATGTAAGCAGTAAAATATTTGTTTTCCACAAATGAAAAAAAAAGAAAAAAGGACAACTTTTTTTATTTTTTTACAAGAAAGTCGCCACTTATAAAGGCATAGAAGCCACTCAGGGATAAGAGTTATTGCGGGTACAGTAATCAATGGGATAGTATCGTAGTAATCGTTAGTATTGGAGATTTGATAAAGTGTCTTACTTAAGGGGACGGTTTGTCAGGAATTTGTTTATGTTGGACTTGAAGACATCCAAATTGTGGTCAGGTGGAAACAGGCAAACGGAAGAGAGTTCCACAGGCGTGCACTTCTAAGAAAGAAGCTTTGTTCATGGAATCTACGTTTTGATTTAGGCACAGATAAAGAGTGGGGAAAATTAATGACAGTGGTTTCAGCCAGACGGGTATTTTTTCTGAAAGATTGGCGAGAGAGGGACCAGAGATTGGAGCTCAGACGATAAAACAACTTGCCCAATATACATCGTGTTCCATGCAGATTGCAAACTTCTTCGAATGGAAAAAAAATCATATCTTGACAAATAATTGATCTATACGCTAAATTCTAAGTGCAAAAATACACACAAAAAAAGACTATAGACGAGAATAGATTAATCTTTCGTGAAATAAAAATAATACATATTTAATGAACAACATTTACAATTCTGAATATTTGAGGTTAGGGTTAATAATTAGTATTATTTAGATTACAATTGTCACATTTTATGTTATTTTGACAACTTTTTTTTCAGTGTGTCTTGTTGAACTTGGAATCTTTCTGGCGACCATGAAATAATGTACATTTCCCAAAACAGTGTCGGCCAAAGTGGGTTTTATAATCTGGTGTTAGCCAATGTGAATTTTATATTCCGGTGTCGACCAATGTGGTGTATTTATTCTGGTATCGGGAAAGGTGAATGTTTTTATTCGGTGTCGGCCAAGGTGGATTTTATAATCTGGTGTCGGCCAATGTGGATTTTATAATGTGGTGTCGGCCAATGTGGATTTTATAATCTGGTGTCGGCCAATGTGGATTTTATAATCTGGTGTCGGCCAATGTGGATTTTATAATGTGGTATCGGCCAATGTGGATTTTATAATCTGGTGTCGGCCAATGTGGATTTTATAATCTGGTGTCGGCCAATGTGTATTTTATAATCTGGTGTCGGCCAATGTGTATTTTATAATCTGGTGTCGGCCAATGTGGATTTTATAATGTGGTGTCGGCCAATGTGGATTTTATAATCTGGTGTCGGCCAATGTCGATTTAATAATCTGGTGTCGGCCAATGTGGATTTTATAATGTGGTGTCGGCCAATGTGGATTTTATAATCTGGTGTCGGCCAATGTGGATTTAATAATCTGGTGTCGGCCAATGTGGATTTAATAATCTGGTGTCGGCCAATGTGGATTTTATAATCTGGTGTCGGCCAATGTGGATTTTATAATGTGGTGTCGGCCAATGTGGATTTTATAATCTGGTGTCGGCCAATGTGGATTTTATAATCTGGTGTCGGCCAATGTGGATTTTATAATCTGGTGTCGGCCAATGTGGATTTTATAATGTGGTGTCGGCCAATGTGGATTTTATAATGTGGTGTCGGCCAATGTGGATTTAATAATCTGGTGTCGGCCAATGTGGATTTAATAATCTGGTGTCGGCCAATGTGGATTTAATAATCTGGTGTCGGCCAATGTGGATTTAATAATCTGGTGTCGGCCAATGTGGATTTAATAATCTGGTGTCGGCCAATGTGGATTTAATAATCTGGTGTCGGCCAATGTGGATTTTATAATCTGGTGTCGGCCAATGTGGATTTTATAATCTGGTGTCGGCCAATGTGGATTTTATAATCTGGTGTCGGCCAATGTGGATTTTATAATGTGGTGTCGGCCAATGTGGATTTTTTAATGTGGTGTCGGCCAATGTGGATTTTATAATGTGGTGTCGGCCAATGTGGATTTTATAATGTGGTGTCGGCCAATGTGGATTTTATAATGTGGTGTCGGCCAATGTGGATTTTATAATGTGGTGTCGGCCAATGTGGATTTTATAATCTGGTGTCGGCCAATGTGGATTTTATATTCTGGTGTCGGCTAATGTGGAATTTATAATCTGGTGTCGGCCAATGTGGATTTTATAATGTGGTGTCGGCCAAGGTGGATTTTATAATCTGGTGTCGGCCAATGTGGATTTTATAATCTGGTGTCGGCCAATGTGGATTTTATAATCTGGTGTCGGCCAAGGTGGATTTTATAATGTGGTGTCGGCCAATGTGGATTTTATAATCTGGTGTCGGCCAATGTGGATTTTATAATGTGGTGTCGGCCAATGTGGATTTTATAATGTGGTGTCGGCCAATGTGGATTTTATAATCTGGTGTCGGCCAATGTGGATTTTATAATCTGGTGTCGGCCAATGTGGATTTTATAATCTGGTGTCGGCCAATGTGGATTTTATAATCTGGTTTCGGCCAATGTGGATTTTATAATCTGGTTTCGGCCAAGGTGGATTTGATAATCTGGTGTCGGTCAATGTGGATTTTATAATCTGGTGTCGGTCAATGTGGATTATACAATCTGGTGTCGGCCAATGTGGATTTTATAATCTGGTGACAACCAAGGTGGATTTTATAATCTGGTGACAACCAAGGTGGATTTTATAATCTGGTGACAACCAAGGTGGATTTTATAATCTGGTGACAACCAAGGTGGATTTTATAAACTGGTGTCGGCCACGGTGGATTTTATAAGCTGATGTCAACCAAGGTGGATTTTATAAGCTGATGTCGGCCAAAGTGAATTTTATAAGCTTGTATCGGCCAAGGTGGATTTTATAAGCTTGTATCGGCCAAGGTGGATTTTATATGCTGATATCGGCCAAGGTGGATTTTATAAGCTGGTATCGGCCAAGATGGATTTTATAAGCTGGTGTTGGCCAAGGTGGATTTTATAAGCTGATGTCGGGCAAAGTGGATTTTATAAGCTGGTGTTGGCCAAGATGGATTTTATAAGCTGGTGTTGGCCAAGGTGGATTTTATAATCTGGTGTCGGCCAAGGTGAATGTAATAATCTGGTGTTTGCCAAGGTGAATTTTATAATCTGGTGTCAGCCAAGGTGGATTTTATAATCTGGTGTCGGCCAAGGTGGATTTTATAAGCTTGTATCGGCCAAGGTGGATTTTATAAGCTTGCATCGGCCAAGGTGGATTTTATAAGATTGTATCGGCCAATGTGGATTTTATAATCTGGTGTCGGCCAATGTGGATTTTATAATCTGGTGTTGGCCACGGTGGATTTTATAATCTGGTGTCGGCCACGGTGGATTTTATAATCTGGTGTCGGCCACGGTGGATTTTATAATCTGGTGTCGGCCACGGTGGATTTGATAATCTGGTGTCGGCCAATGTGGATTTTATAATCTGGTGTCGGCCAATGTGGATTTTATAATCTGGTGTCGGCCAATGTGGATTTTATAATCTTGTGTTGGCCAATGTGGATTTTATAATGTGGTGTCGGCCAAGGTGGATTTTATAATCTGGTGTCGGCCAATGTGGATTTTATAATCTGGTGTCGGCCAATGTGGATTTTATAATCTGGTGTCGGCCAATGTGGATTTTATAATCTGGTGTTGGCCAATGTGGATTTTATAATCTGGTGTTGGCCAATGTGGATTTTATAATCTGGTGTTGGCCAATGTGGATTTTATAATCTGGTGTTGGCCAATGTGGATTTTATAATCTGGTGTTGGCCAATGTGGATTTTATAATGTGTTGTCGGCCAATGATATTTTATAATCTGGTGTCGGCCAATGAGGATTTTTTTTAAAGTGGTGTTGATAATGTTGATTTTCCGAAGTAACTTTACAGTTCATGTTTACGAATATCGTCTCTCAGATTATATCCTAAAGGAAGCAAATAGCACGTGTCTTTGAATGTCGCGTATTTAATTATTTTGGTGTGGTGCAGTTAGGCAAAATACAATTGCTTTGTATAATGTAATTAATGGAGAAAAAAGAAAAAGGTAAGGATTTGCTTACAAATACTCTTGAACAATTGCAGGTGTGATTCCAATTATGATACACCGTACATACGCACACCTGGAAAAATAGTCTTGTCCTCCCCCGCCACAACCAAAACATAATAAAAATGATGGCACCACATGGCGACTTTTAATTTTTTTCTCATAACAATCCTGGTTGTCTGGAAGTTACCAATTCTTATTTCATATTAATATTTTTTTTTTTTTGCCCAACATATAGTTAATATTTTTGTTTTCTTGTTCTCTCTCTCTCTCAACAATGGATTCATCCTATCTTTCCATGAAGAAATCTAAAACAATTATAGCTATTTGAAAGCAAACAATTTTAAATGCTAAAAATATTTAATTTCACTAACGTCTATTCTATACAAAAATAATTCAAGTTTGCTGGGTTCGTCTGAAAAGTTGCAAACAATTTGTTAATTCCAAAAATAATTTTTTTTTTCTTACAAGGAAGTCACGACTTATTAAAGCCAAAGGCCATTTAAGGGTAAGGGTTAACGAGTGTACAGTGATCGTTAGTAGTTGAAAGTGAGTAGAACTTGTTTACATTGGACTTGAAACTGACCGTCTTGTAGTTAATGGCGAATCCCTAAAAAAAAAAAAATTATGATAGTTTAAAATTAGTTTATTTGAGGCCATCTCCCCCAAAATGAGCAAGACGGCAGCCATATTGGTTGGCAGTTAAAAGCCGTAAGGTGAGTTAATATTTAAAATGAAATAAAAAATACATTTAAAACTACTTAAATCACCAAAAAATGAAGGTAAATTGCAAAGTGACTGTTATTGACGATGGTAACATTTATTTATTGTATGTTTGATTTTTTACCATTTTTTTGGAATTGCTGTGTATTGTAAAACAAACCCCAAATTTTGTTTTGAAAACTTGAATTTTGTCTGAAGAAGGCCTTGAAAAACTTTGAAAAATCCTTGAAAATCTGTACGAACCCTGAATTATTGTTTTTTTTCTAGAGGAAAAAATCGTCTTTATTTCAATAATATAGAGATTTTTTTTTTTTTTTAAATAAATGTTCAGTTTTTTTTTTTTTTTTTTTTTTTTTTTTTTTAGATGATTGTTTATTTTTATTTTTTTATGTTTTTTATCCCAAACAAAGTGTATTGCCACTAAGATGTTCATGGCTACTAATTTAGACAATATTTACAGGGGACTATGTGGGAAGTTGAGCAGCAAAATGTATGTCAAGAAGGGCACAAGTGCTATGAGTTCATCAGAACACATTCCATTGAAGTACTGGTAAAAGAGACCCACGGGTGCAACATCATCAATAGGACGGCTTACGGTTTCCCTCCTCTTATCCATTTGCCTTTCGAGAACGAAAAGTACATAAGCTTTTTTTTTTTATAATGCATCTTTATGCTAATATGATTTTATATGCTAATATAGCACACACAGTAGTTCTTAATGGTAAGGTTTTATTATTTATTCATTTACATATATGGTGGGACGCTTAATCGAGAATCGGAAAACTCTAACCCTTTGGGAGTATCGGAATCGGAAAAAAAATTGCGCCTATTTTCCGATGCTAGAAACAATTTCTTTAATTATCTTTCCTTAGTTGATTTTGTTTAAAACAAAATCTTCCACTGCTTGTAGTAATAATAAAAAAAATAAATATTGATTGATTTTGAGCTACCAGAAAAACTAAAAACTATAGATTATCGCTACAAGTGTGTTTTTACGTTTGAGATTATATATTTACGCTTACCATGCGTTTTTATGGTTAAAAAAAAAAAAAAACATTTTACAGTTAAATATTTAGACACAAAGAATCGGAATTGGTAATTGTACTGGAATCTGGAATTTAGTATGGAAACAATAAAAATATTGGAATCATCCCATCATTTATATATATATATATATATATATATATATATATATATATATATATAAATAAATAAAATGAACTCATTTTTTCCTGTCTGATTTTGACATTAATAGGATTAAAAATCAAGATATTTCATGCAAATATAATATGCACAAACGGCAGAACAATATCTGAGGTGTGTTATAGGCTTATTATTTCTCAAATTCCTCGATAATCTTAAATTTCTATACTTTTTCTGCTGAGAAGTCACGACCAAAATCGGTTAAGATCAATGGAAGTGGTAAAATATTTTCTCTCTAATAAATTCCTCCTCCCCCTGCCACCACTTAACACCGTTTGGGGATCGTTCACAAGGAACAGTTGAGAAGAGAACACCGGTTTGGCTTCGTAGTTCTTTCATGTGAAGTTATTTAAAATCACTAAACTAAGCTGCAGTGCTCTGTGGCGTAGTGGTTAGCGTGCTGGACAATTCACATTATATTTTCACGTTCGCGCCGACCTACCGTAGTCGTTTTTTTTTTTTTTTTTTTTTCCTAAACAACTGGAATGGACTTTTCTTGGTGGCCGAACTGTTAACGTTGCAGATGTTTTTTTTTTTTTGTTTTTTTTCACACTTTATTTTCCTACTTTTACTCATGACTCCGGGTTTGATCCTTCTTACTTACCTACCATAACATTTTTTAAAACTCCTCTTCCCCCCCCCCCCCCCGTCCCGGAAACAAACACTCGGGCAACGCCGGGTACCCCCGCTAGTATATATATATATATATATATATATATATATATATATATATAAATGATTAAAATTCCCACGCTAAGTCTGAATTTAAAAAACAAAAAAAAAAAACAATAAATAAAACAATGACAAAAAAGAACAAATGAAAATTGGTAGTAATAATAAAAAAATAAATATTCATTGATTTTAAACTACCAGTAAAACTAAAATTTATAGATCACCCAACAAGTGTGCTTTTACATTTGAGAAAATATATGTACATTTAACATGTTTTATAATAAGGGGAGGGGGGGGGGGCAATTTTATAGTTAAACTAGCTGGCCGCCCGGCATTGCCCAGTCATACAATGCACTTAAAAATAATATTTTAATTTATGCAGACTGCATATGTAATATTATTATAGAATCATCGATCCTCTATTGATTATTATATATCACGAGGAATAATTTGCCCGGCGGATTAAGTTGCAAAAATAATACAAAAAAAAAAAAAAAACATGATAATGTCGTCCATCAAATTCCGTCTGTGTTTGTTTACAATATCACGTCAGCTGATATTTGGGCTTAACGATGAATGCCCTGGAAAAGTTACTTCTGATTAATGTTTAGTTTTAAAATATGTAAACAAAGAAATGATTTGCAGCAATTTTAAATGGTACCTCTTCTTTTATCGTAAATTAAACTCATTAATAAGAAAAAATTAAAATAAAATGGTGAGGTCCACCCGGGCTTGAACAAGGGGATCATTCAATGAGTAGTTGAATGCTCGACCACTGAGCTATATTTCCAGGCAACAATAAATCTGTTTTTTTTTTTTTTTTTTTTTTAAGAAATAATTTGTTGAAATTTTATTATCTCCCTTGACCGATGTAATGTAAAATATTCCCCTGTAAAAGTTATTCTTTTTTATCTATAAGAAAAAGACTATTTTTAGGATCAGATTTTTTTTGATTTTCAATACTTATCTATGTAAAAACACTGCCAGGCATATAAATTAGTTTTATGCAAAATTTGCAGAAGGTCGGATCAATCGTTTCGGAACCTATGAAGAAGGAAAGAACTCACGCACACACGCACAAAGTGACTTTTATGTAATCGAGATATTTAGACATTTATAAAGAATCGGTAATTGTATTGGAATCATCCTATCACTAATATATATATATATATATATATATAAAAGTGAAAATGTCTGTCTGTCTATCTATGTACATTTCCCTATACAGTAACTCTGTCAATTTTTAGTCTACAGACTCGAAATTCGATATACAGGGTAGTAAGATTTGGGAAAATCTTTGTAATCCGTTTTCAGCCAGAAATTTGGCTGTTAAGGGGTCAAAGTTCAACGATTTGATCTTTGAGAACTCTACCAAACTGTTTTGCCAATTTTGGATCTAAACACTTGAAATTTGTGATATAGGTTCCTTGGACATGGATCTAACTTAATAACTTGATTTGAGCCCAAAACAATAAATGTTAAGGGGTCATAATAGGGGTCAAAGTTTTAAAAAATTTGACCTCTGCGGTCTCTACCTAATTACTTGGACAATTTCTAGTCTAAACGTTTGAAATTTTACCTAAAGGGTTTTTAGAGATAGGTCAAGCTTTTTGATCGGTTTGGGTTGAAAATTTGAGCTACCAATATATAAATGTATGTATGTTTGCCTAAAACTTTCGACAGAGGCAACGGATTTTCACAAGATCAGTATCGTTTTGGAGATGACAAATATCGAAAAATTGTTAAAAAAAATTAATTTCTTCACCCTCAACTGGGCACTTTTCTACAGGGAGGGGTTGCTTTTTTTCCCTCAATATTTTTGAAAGTCATCCCCTCTTTTCGATTGTCTAACCTTAATTAAAACCTACGTCACTTCCAGTTTGACGGTAGTCATAACAGCAAAGACATCACGTTTTTTTCCCGTTCTTTTTTTCCTTCGCAGTATGGGTTTGAGCCTGCCTTCCTACCACCACTTTTTTTTTTTTTTTTTTTGCTCAACACAAACTTCCTAACACCCGGGCAACGCTGGGCACCCATGCTAGTATATATATATATATATATAATGACTACTTTTTAAAAAAATTTATATATTAGTGAAATAGTAGACTGTGTTTACATTTTATGATTGGAAGTGTTATTTTGTAGAACCATGAATTTAACAGTTGCAGGCTTTTAAATCTCTGCGCCAGTTCCATCAAAGCCACCTTTGACTCTTTCCTCCAGGCTATCAGCAATTGACACACGAACAGAAGGAAAATAAGTACCTATGAACACCATGTCGGCAGGTGTTCAGAGTTGGCAGTCGGTTTTTAACGACAGGAAGTTGGAATGATGCATTTTTGCTAAAGTTGACAGTTTTTTTTTAATTCAATAAAGACATCCTTGACTTTGCAGACTAGCATCTTTGCTCCAGGCCATAAAAAGTTTCAGACAAAATTGAAGAATTTGTTTATGGAATAGTGGATAAACATGGAAACAGACTAGTAGAAATATGGATACAAACACATCATTATAGTTGAACCAAAATATTTTGATCTATTTATTTGATAAAAAATAAATAAATACGGTCAAATGAATCGACTTAAATATTTAACTTTAATGATGTTCCCATCTAATTTTCCATGTGTATGTATACGTATGTATGGCGATATATATATATATATATATATATATATATATATATATATATACAAACATACATATAACGCATTTGGTCGAAGAATGACATAAGCGCCACTTGATACTTTCCACAATGATTTTTCGCAATGTAATTTCACATTTTCCAGAATAATGTGAATATTAACGCAACCTTTTCCGGGCCACCTATTTTTATGAAACATTTTTTTCTTGCAAGAACATGCTTCTCCAAACCTGCGCTTTCCTACAATGCATTTTGATGAACTACTGACATATTCTTCTACGCTATTTCGCTTCTGTTCTGCGGTTTCTCTTTCCCACTGTTCAACCTTCCTTGTTCTCTTTTTTCCATATTTGAAGGGGCGTTACAAAATTAAAATTTCTTTAGATGTTCGACTTTAATGAACAGCAATGATGCTAGTGCTCGTTGATTAGCAAGTCTGGAAATATCAAAACACTTATTTTTTTATATTTTTTTTTTTTTTTACATAGGCATCACGTCTTATCAAGGCCAAGAGGCAACTCGAGGATAAGGGTTAAAGAGCGTACAGTAGAAATTGGACAATATAGTAACCGTTAGTAATGGAGATTCGGTAAATTTGTTAACTTATACGGAACGGCTCATCAAGAACTTGTTTACGTTAGACTTGAAGACAACCATATTGTAGTCAGCTGGAAAGCAGGAAAACGGAAGACAATTCCCTAGGTGTGCACTTTTAAGAAAGAAGCTTTGTTCATGAAATCTACGTTTAGGTTTAGGCACAGATAAAGAGTGGGGGAAATTAGTGATAGTGTTTTCTGCTAGATGGGTGTTTCTTGTGAAAGTTTGGCGAGGGGAGACCATAGATTGGAGCTCAGGCGAGCACTGTCCATGTAAATAAAGATAACTTTAAATTCAATAATGATTTTTTGTGATTCTCCTTGATATTTTACGACAAAAATCTCAAAAGTTCAACTTTTGGTGCTTATGTTCTTCAACTGAATCCGTTTATAAAAGTGACATTTTAATGTTAAACATTACATATTTTTAAGTCGATTTATAACTGCCCCCAAAAATACGGGCGCCGACTCTTCTACATAAAGTATACACGGGGCCATTTCTTTTGGGTCAACTTGTATTTAAAACCCGCTGAGTCATGTCATGTGATCTTGACGTCAGCAAGCTGTAATGGCAGTCTGAATTTAAAAAACATTGTTGTTATCGGTAAAAAAAAATTTAACCCTCACACAAGCTAAACTATGAACTTCTACACTATGACAATGCTACCAAAGTTATTAGCACGTTAAAAATAGTTAGATACGATAGTTAAACGAAAAATAACAAGCAAAAAATGTGAAGTAAAAAAAAAAAATACGCTTACAAAAAATATTAATGATCGAAGTTTTTACAAAAAAGCAAACCCAGACGCCATTTTCTCTTTTAGTAACACTCTTTAGAGTAAGGAAGACGAAGTGTGAGAGAGAGAGAGACACACGCAAACAAAGTGAGAGAGAAAAAAACGTTAACTTTTTCACCCCGAAATCGACAATGTTCGACCGGGGGGGTGGTCAACAACGCATGCGTCAGATGACTTCATGACGTCGTGACCTGATTTACTTTAAATAGTTGAAAAACCAAACAAATTTCATATACGTTGCTTTAGCTCAGGTAGTTAAAGCCTTGGTTCATTATCTAAACGTTTTGGATTCGAATCATGGTGTGAGATGGGTTTTTTTTTTTTTTTCGATTTTTTAAATTTAAATATTGAACCCTGTCATATTATTTAAGCCATTTTTCACGTAACGTTCGTTTTCCTGTTTTTTTTTTTTACTTCGCTTATTCTTAGCGACACCCCAAAACACCCGGGTACCCACCGATTTTTTAAATTTAAATATCGAAACAGGCTTATTTCCGCCATTTTTCACGTGTTCGTTTTTCTGTTTTCATCGTTCGTTTGCCTTATGTTAGTTTTTTTTTTTTTTTGATGTTTTGATTACCCCCCTCCGCTTAATTAAAACGTTTTCTTTTCTTACTTCGCTTATAACAATGCTTACATCGTCATAACGCTCGACGACTTTCAAACATCTTTTACTTATTCGCTTATAACAATGCTTCATTCTGGCTGGCCGATTTTATTTTCAAACTTCGCCTCAGGGCTTCGGCTTCGATCCCCCCCCCCCGGTTTCTTTTTTATTTAACACCACACACACCTACAAACACCCGGGCAATGCCAGGTATCCCTCGCTAGTATATATATATAAATCTCATCTGTCTGTTTAAATGTGTGTATGTATGTATGCCTAAAACTTTCGACAGAGGCAAAAGCTTTTCATGAGATTGGCATTGGTTTGAAGCTCGACCCTTCACATGACAAATATCAAAAAATTAGCTAAAAACATTCCTTTACCCTCAACTGGCCACTTGTCTAAAGTGAGGGGTCACTTTTTTCACAGATATTTTTAAAAGTCATCCCCTCTTTTCAATTGACTAGCCTTAAATTAAACCTTCGCCACTTCCGGTTTGACGATGGACGTCAAGGCAAAGATGTCACTTTTTTTTTTATCACGTTCCTTTCCTTCTTTGCGGTATGGGTTTGAGCCTGTCTGACTGCTTGCTACCAAATTTTTTTTTTTTTTTTTCTTTGCTCAACACACACCTTCAAACACCCAGACAGTGCTGGGCACCCAAGCTTGTATATATATATATATATATATATAGTCTTAAAAAACTTATTTAATTTTCATATTTTTTTTATCATTTGTTGGAAAACTATTTAGTCAGGAAGTTATTTATTCACCTGCAATCGCTGTATCAGTTTGCTTTCTCAACTTCACAATAGTCCTAATGTTATTTCAGGGTCATCGATTGTTTACTATGAAACACTTCTGGGGATTTAAGAACAAAACAGTATATTAAATCATGGCTCCTCAGTAGTGTTGATCAAACACCACCTACCTTAATCACAAGAACAAAAAAAAAAAATGTTCCGAATATTGGATCCAATTTCTTGCTCCAGATTAATTTGGCTCACCTATTCATGCTATCAAAAAAATGTCTTACCTGTGACACTCGTCCTTGTCTCCAAATTCAAAATGGATATATTTTTAATTTACCTTTTGTATTTATATGATTCGAATGAATCCATTATACTACTAATTATCCTTACTATTATTAGTACTTTATATATATATAAATATATGTCTTCTTGGCTTGATTTCGCGAATGAAGATCCTATGAAGAGGGCTGTCCATGTCGACTGCATGCACGCTTGTGGCTGATGAACCCGATACGGAGCAAGCAGGTTTGGCTGCAGCAGCTGCAGTCAAAAGTCATGTCAGGTATGGCTGCTGAGGCTTCCCGGATCTTCCTCCTGCAAATTCTTCAAGTGTTTGTTTTTCCAGACTCTGTTGTACAGTCTTCCAAATGCGCTGTTTGTTTTGGCCAGTCTGTTGTCAATTTCTCTGTCGAGCTTGGCATCTGATGTGATAATACACCCCAGGTAGGTAAACTGGTGAATGGTCTTTAGCTCAGTTTCGGCAATGGTGATATGGGGAGGGCGGTACTCTACCCGAGGAGTGGGCTGGTGGAGGACTTTTGTCTTTTTCAAGCGGAACCTTGAGTCTGAAGAGCTGGTCCAGCCTTTGCAAAGCAGAATGTGAGGCGCTGCAAGACTCTTTCGGTGTGGGCAACGAGGAAATCTCAGATCAGTTGCTAGAGTCTTTTTGTGGGTTTGAAGCCTTCTGAGGTTGAACAGACTGCCATCAAGGCGATAGCGAATGTAGACAGCGTCGTCACATCGTCGTTGGGTCAGTATGTTATATTAGCTATGGAATTCATGTCTAAGCGTGACACTTGTGACGTAAAGAAAATAGTTTTTTTTTTTACATGGGGGTCACCACTTATCAAGGTCCGGAGGCCACTCAGGGATAAGGATTATTGTGTGTACAGTAATCAATGAGATAGTATTGTAGTAATCATTAGTATTGGAGATTTGATAGAGTGTCTTACTTAAGGGGGTGGTTTGTCAGGAATTTGTTTATGATGGACTTGAAGACATCCAAGTTGTTGTCAGGCGAACGAGAGAGAGAGTTCCACAATTGTGCACTTCTGAGAAAGAAGCTCTGCTCATGGAATCTACGTTTGGATTTAGGCACAGATAAAGAGTGGGGAAAATTATTGACAGTAGTTTGAGCCAGAGGGGTGTTTCTTGTGAAAGATTGGCAAGGGGGGGGGACGAGCACTTTCCATGGAAATAATGATAAAACAAAGACAGGCTTGCAACGTCTCTTCTGTAGGGGAGAGGCTGCAGGGAAGAGAAAAGGGCATCCCCCACCAAACCACAAAGTCTATTTTGTACTCTGTCAAGGTTTTTGCCCAGATGTGGCAGTAGTACTCCATCCTTGGACATACTTGGCTATTATACAGATAGAGAATTGCATCAGTAGTGAGATATCTTCTGGAGCGGTAGAAGGATCCCACCATTTTCCCAGCATCCCTGGCAACAGATTTGATGTACGTGTTTCATTTCAGATCAGGAGTAAAGGTCAAACCTAGAAGCTTGTCAAAACATGGAGCCTCCCCAAGATGAGAGCCATCCATTTCAATTGATGCCAGATGGGTATCAGAGCATTGATGATGTAAAGATAGAAGCTTGGTTTTGGATGCATTAAAAATAACCAGCCACCTCTTTCCCCATTGTACCACGTGCTCAAGATCAGAGGAGAGAGAACTTTGTCATTTACGGCCTTTGATGTGTGCCATAGGTGGTCATGTCATCAGCATAGATGTCAACGAATGATTTAAGTATGTGTTTTGGGAGATCATTGATGTAGATCAGGAAGAGAGTTGGGCCCAGGATGGACCCCTGGGGGACTCCAGCATTAATACTGTGGGCCGCTGATTTCTGCCCATCAACCACTACTCTTATGAACCTATCAGAGAGAAATGAAATGATTGAGAAAACATTTCCAGTTATACCGTTGCTGGAAATCTTGTGAAGTAGACCCTTATGCCATACCTTATCAAAGGCCTTCAATATGTCAAGAGCAATTGCCCTGGAAAGGAAACCTTTGTCAAGAGATTCACTAATCCTATGTGATATAACTGTTAGCACATCTGCTGTAGATCTTGCAGAGCGGAAACCATATTGCATGTTACTACATGACATAACAGAACCATTTCTATGAAAGTATATTAAAATGAAAAATCACGGACTGGTCACTCAAACATGAAAATAAAATCCTCCCTATTTGTGTAAAGTTACCTATTTTTTCGAATAATCGCTCAAAAATTGAAAATTAAACATGATTTTCCTACGAATTGAACGCTGACGAAAGTCATTTAGCAGCAAAAAGTGCACATGAACCTACCGATGAGAAATATAAGAATGAAAAACCCATATTGGAATCCTTCAACCAAGTTATAGAAACTTAAAATCTAAAAAAAAAATAATTAATAAAACTTGAAGCAAAAAAATAAAACCTAAATAAATAAAATAAAATAAAACTAATATTGAAACAGATTAGTAAATGTGTCAACAAATTCACCGTTCTCACACAATTATTTTGTATCTAGAAATGTACACAAAAAATAAAAAAAGAAGGAAGGAAGGAAAAGGGATAGATACTACAATTGTTCTTAAGTTTTTCAATGGATTAAAGTTGTTTAGTTGTAAGAAAATAGCGACAGTATAGTTGTAATAAAGAATAGTTGCAAAACACCCCCACTCTTCCCATGTTAAATAATAATTTCGAAATAATAACGTTAATATTTCAGTGCGCAGGTCAAAATCTGCAAAAGAAGCGATTTGTGTTTATTTATTTATGTTATTATGGGTTAATGTTTATGCGCGCATGCGCAACCGGATGTCGTAAACTGGAAAGTGGGTTACATCACTTGTTACAAGGTCATTTGAGTTTTATAATTATATAGATATACACACTCCAGTCAATGTAAATAAAGATTTGCCCAAACTGGTGCAGGATAAACCCATTGGAATTCTCATAGTTTGAAGTAATATTTTGTTTCCTATTTGAATATAATTTTCTTTAATAAGATGACTTTATTTTTAAAACATTTTTTTTTTTTTGGAAACATTATTTTTTTTATTTTACACCAGAAAGCTTTACATTTTGAAAAGTCTAATTATTTACCTTTACAGTCTTCAAAAGATTGATCTAAAGCATTATTTAATTCTTTTATAAGTTCTTTGTGTGGAATTTTAGTATGTTAAAGATTTTGCTTCTATTCTTGAATTTATGCTACCTAATTTTTCTATTACTGGATGTGAATTATTTGCCACCCAGAATAGATTTATATTATTACGATAGAATTTCCTTTTCTGGCGGAAATTATTCATTTGATTTGTAATTAATTTCAACACTTTAGATATAGCTTTACTTAAAGATTTGGTAATGCATGTCTTTTAGGCTTCAATAAGCTTGGCACTAACTGGGATTTTGTGAATTTTAAGTATCCAGAAAGTTTTGTTTTTTTTCGTATGACTTTAGTCCTACTTAACACACACACACACACACACACACACACACACACACATATTCTAAAAGTCAGTTTTTTTTACGCAATATACGAATGTGAAAAGTTTGAGAAATTCTCTATGAGTGTTACTTTGAATTAGAAATGAGGAAATTCTAGAATCCTTTGGGAATGGTTTGCTCTGTGAGACATTAACGTAACTTGACTTCCCCAGTCCTGTTGCCCCTACCCTTCATCTGAAAAACTAATATGCTTCGCAGATGCACGAAAATAGTGTGAATAAGTAAGGGTAGAATAAACATGTACCTCCAACTGCCTTATCATATTCTCACTTGCATCCATGTGAAGTTTACAAACAGAAAATAAAACAAAATAAAGAATGTCTTGCAGAGTTGTCTGCTAATGTAAAGAACAAGTGTGTATGTGTGTATATGCATGCATGTGTGTGTGTGTTTTGATTTTCTTATTTTGCTCCAGCTGGATATGTGCATCCTACTGGATGTCAGACATTCACTCGATATCTCATATATTCCAACCGAAATATCTTTTTCTTAGATTCCAACCATTCCTCTAAGTGCGATTGTTTGAAATTTTCTTGCGCTTGGTTCACCAGATATGTTTGTCAGTTTTTGAAATTCTTTATCATGAGTCACGTTGCTCCTAAGATTCCAGTTTTGTTGGAAATATTCTTATCATGACCATTTATGCAATTTGCATAAGTGACTTTTTTGCCAATTGCCCACTATTACCTAGTTTAAAATCAATAAATTACTTGAGGAGAGGCTATATATATATAAAAGCTAAAAAAAGAACCTTGAACGAGCAGAGTTTAAAAAAAAAAAAAATTTTACTGAAAGAAATAAAAACACTTCTCCTCACCTTTGTTACCTAATTTTCTTTGACAAAAAAGGAACATCCTCCAGAACAACCATTTTGGAAACTACCAAACTTCAAACTGACATAAGTATTACCTTTCAATTTTATTTGTAATTATAATTGGATGTAATTTGTTTTTGAATGCAATAACTTGTTGGTTTTTAATTGTCTTCGTCCAAAAAACAGAAAGTTGTTCTGCTACAAACTGTTAGAAGTAATCAAAAAAATTTCTTTTCATAATATTTTATCTTTTCCTTCTCAGTTGTGTTTAATCCAGATTCATGGGTTCTTTTTTTTTACACGGTGGTCACTACTTATCAAGGCCTGGAAGCCACTCAGGGATAAGGATTATTGCAAGTACAGTACGTTAGTGTGGAGATTTTTTGAAGTGTTTACTTGAGGTGGCGGGTCATTAGGAATTTGTTTACGTTGGACTTGAAGACATCCAGGTTGTAGTCAGGTGGGAAGCAGGCAGACAGAACAACAGAGTTCCACAGGCATGCAGTTCTAAGAAAAGCTTTGTTCATGGAATCTACGTTTTGATTTAGGCACAGATAAAGAGTGGGGAAAATCTTTGACAGTGGATTCAGCTAGACGGGTGTCTATCGTGAAAGATTGGCGAGGGGGGGGGACCAGAGATTGGAATACAGACGAGCACCTGCCATGGAAATAACGATAAAACAAGAATAGGCTCACAACATCTCTTCTGTGAGAGAGAGGTTGCAGGGAAGAGAAAAGGGTATCTCCCACTAAACCACGAAGTCTATTTTGTACTCTGTCAAGACAGGATAGGCTGTTTTTAGCAGCTTCTGCCTAGATGTGGCAGCAGTATTCCATCCTTGGACGTACTTGGCTTTTATATAGATAGAGAATTGCACACTAACTTCAACTAAGGTTTCTTCTTTCTCCTTCTTGTCTAATATCACTATGTAAGGGTTAATAGTTCCGTGTTCTAGATACATAACTGTAGGAATTGCATCATCATAGTGGATGGTGTACGACTTATTTCCAACTGTTCTTTCTGGTAAACATGTTCCCAGGATTTGTTGCTGCATTTGATATTCAACTTTTGACAAATAGTTTAATGGACATAGTTCCTATTTACAATGCCTCCCCACAGGACAGAGTTAGACACCAGGGTCGTTTTTTAACGTGGAGAAAAGGAACAAAAATAAAAATTGTCTCAGTCATGAAGGATTTCTCCTCCACTGACAGAGAACAAGAAATTGAAGTGTAGTATCTGAAGAACAGATACTACACTTTGATCTTCAGTGGACATAGTTGCACACTGTATTGTGTTGCATCGCATAGAAACTGTTTGCCATCAAAACTTTACAACTGGATGTCAGATAGCTTGCACTTTCTACTTCTGTGCCGTAAAACCTTGTTGTTATTGCTGAGGCTACTCATCTTTTTCAATACACTGCTCATCAAGCCTTGATCTTGAGAAGCCATTATAATTCTCTCTTGATTATAGTGGAGCGATCTTCTTTTCAACCCGTCTATAAGAACCTTCCTTATCTATTTATAGTACTGCGTGAATTCACACAGAAAGTACTTGGAATGCTGTTGGCTGGCCCATTCTTAAAGTTTTTTGCAATGGAAGTTCTTGCTGTATTTTTGGCTATTTCCGTATCAGATTTGTTTTCTGATTCTGTCTTTTGATAGTTTTGTCTAAATGTTTGGCCAATTTCATGAGATTGTTCTGCTGGTTTTTGTTTGGAAAAGAAAGGAGAAAAGTTACGGGCTCCATAGATATTTTCGTATTCTTTGAGTTAGTCTCTGTTTTATGGCTGTGGTTTCGTATATGTGAAAAAAATTGGTTGACAAAATAATTGACAGGGATGCAAGACGAAGGGTCAGACAACTCGAGCGGGCAGTACATATGCCAAAAAAAAGAAAAATTATTAATCAGATCAAGCCTAGAGATTAATAGCATCTGAGAACTTCTAATTGTAGGAAAACACAAGAATTATACACCCTTAAAATTTTGGTGACAGAAGGGAGATAATAGCCTGTCAATCTTTGCCTCTCCTTTGTCAACCAGTTTTTTCACACATATGAACCATAACCATTATATATATATATATATATATATATATATATATATATATATTAGTTTTTTTTGGAAAAAGAAATCAAGCAGAGTGCTCAATTAAAAGGAAAATACGAACTATAAGAGTGTATTTATATTTTGTATTTTGTGTACAGAAAGTTGTTAGATGAGATTGGTACCGTCGGTTTCAAGCCCGATAATTAGGACCGTTTTAGATATCCATATCAAACTCTCTTCAGACGAATATTGGCTGAAGAGAGTTTGATAAGGCTATCTTAAATGGTCCTATCGGGCTTGAAACCGACGGTACCAATGACTTGTCTCATCTAGCAACTTTCTGTACACAAAATATATATATATATACACACACACACACACACAGCATGCATGTATATTAAAATGGAAATATATACATGTATGCCAATATTGGGCCGAAACAATTGTATGGAATATTTTGAAAAATTAACATTAACAGGTTATGTCCCTTATGGGGTAACATTTAAGAAGTGTGTGTGTGTGTGTGTGTGTGTGTAATGCCTCTATATGTTGCAGAAACATGGACAACCCACCAGAGACACATTAAGGTTTTAGAACATTTCCATCTTAAATGTCTGAGAAGAATTTTGAATATCAAGTGGCAAGTGCACGTATCAGACACAGAGGTACAAGAAAAAGCCTTGGAATCATGGTCTCCACTGCGCAAGTGTGCTGGGCAGGTCATATTGTATGGGTAATGATCGTCTCTTGAAGAGACTCTTCTATGGAGTCAGTGATAAGTGCCCACAACATAAGCCCAGAAAGCGCTACAAGGATGGGCTCAAAAGCATTTTGAGGAGTAAGATATTGATACCAACACCTGGGAAGAAACCGAAATTGATCTAGGCGCCTGGCGGAAATCGGTAAAAAATGGCTGTGGTTCTCTATAGGTTTAGAGGATGGAACGGGCAATATATATAGGGCACACATATTAAAATAGAAATAAATGAAATATGGAGAGAATGAACGGGTCACCAAATAGCAAGTACTAACTAAAACCTGAATGAAAAATTGGCGGAAAAAAAGAAATTTTATAACAAAATATTTTTATACAAGAGATATGAATATGAAAGTTATTTTCAGTCGTTTATGCGAACACAAGTTTCGTGAAGAAAGTTACTCAAGTCACACGACTTAGAAATGTGTATGTCAATATGTTCATATTGTGAATAATATATGTAATGTCTGTGAGTATTTGGCATTGTGTATGTGTGTTGGTTTACCTTGTTTTTGTTAATGTGTGAGTAGTAGTAATTCCTTTCTGTTCCCCTGTAGCTCGTTTATAAGAATATGTGCATGAGATGACAAAGGCTTGCATGCAAGTCATTCTAGCCCCCGCTCCTCCGCGCGCTAACAGCATAGAAGGGAGTGTTGACTAAAACATTCTTGTTTTCCTGTTCAAAGTGTGGTCAGCAGGTGTCATCTGAAGAAGATGGCGTTTGTTGAGTTTTTAAGTCTGTGTTGGCTTATTACTTTCACATAGATGTGTTACTTTTGAGGTTTGGAACGATGTTTCATTGGTTGCAAATACTTTGAGTTCACACATTCCTGTAAAAATTTTGCTTGTTTTAGGAAGTGACAAATAGTGAATCAAAGTGAAATGAAAAAAAGAGAGGATAAGCTATTGGAGCCACTTGCTTTTTAGCGTTCGTCAGAATCGCTTTGTGATTGGGATTACACTTTCTGAAATTTTATTGATGATTAAATTATAATCTTTTATTAATTATTCACAAAAAATGTGTGTATCGTCCAAACAAATCAAACCGAAACACGTTCGCAGCATGAAACGACCCAATAAAACTTAACAAGCATGCAACGATCTCAAATCTCTCTTCTAACATTTCTTCTTTATTCCTATCATCCTCACTTTTATCTCTCTCCTTCATTTTACCCCAGCGCCCTCTCTCTCTAACCCCATTCCTATCCTCACCTATCCCCTTTCTCCTATTCCCCTTTTTCACCTCTTATCTTTTCCTTTTCTCTTTCCTTCCCCCTATTTCTTTCCTATTCTCCCCTTCCTTCCCCTCCATTCTTTCTTCTTTGCCCCCCCCCTTTTCTTCCCTTACCTTCCCCTTCTCTCTTCCACTCCTCATTTCTTCATCTGTCACTCCCCGTCTTTCTCTCCTCTTATCTCATATCTCTTTTCAACTCTATTTCTATAGTCCTCTATTTATTTTATTATACACTGTTATCGTCCCTTCCACTCCACTCCCCCTCTATTCAAACCTCCAGGACTCTTCCTCTTCACACACCATCACTCTTCGCCTTCTTCATCATTCCTAAACAATCTCCTATCTCATCCTCCCCAACACCCTTTCAACCTACCAATTATTGGCGGAACATCTCTTTTCTATATTTCATGTAGATAAACATAGACAACTGGATATAGGTTGATTTTCTTGGGAATTGCGCCAACGTTTGACTTTATTAGTTCACTCTTTTCATTAAGTCTTTAGTTTTCGCAAACTTTAGTGTCTGACTCAGATCTAGGTTATTTTTGGTCTTGTACATGAGAATGTGTGTGTTTGTGAGTACACTTCTCAACCTATATACTCAATGAATTTTAGATCTACAGACTTGAAATTTGGTATAAAGGGTATTCAAACATGTGAAAAACTTTTTAATCAGTTTTCATCCGGGGGGGAAAAAAGGGCTGCCAAAGGGTCTGAATTGAAAAATTGGTACTTAGAGTTTCATTGGATTTTTATCTGTTTGTCAACTGTTTCACAAGGTTTGAAAACATTTTTTAAAGAACGTGTCAAGCTGGTCTAATGGTTATTGTACTTGACTCAATGTCTTTAGGTTTTGGTTTCGATATCAGCTTGAATATTTTTTATACTTACAAGAAGTCAATTGTTTAGAAAAAATATAATACTTGTATGCATATGTCTCAGTTTCTTTCCATTTTTTTTTTTAACTTCATTTTTTTTTTTTAATGAATTTAATGCTACATTTAATACCAGGTACATCTTCTAATATTTATATATATATATATATATATATATATATATATATATATATATATATATATATATATATATATATATATAATGGTTGTATAGTTGTAGTTTTACTACTGTGTTTATCTAAATGTGCTCAATGAACACTGTAATTATAGTATATTTTTCATAAAAAAATTATTCATCTTTGTTTTTCCTTCTTTTTAATGTTTTCTTTTTTTTGTTGTTTGTCTATTTTTCCTTAAGAATTATAAATTCCATTTTTTTTTCTTGAAGAATTGCAAATTCCATTTTTTTTTTCTTGAAGAATTGCAAATTCCATTTTTTTTTTTCTTGAAGAATTGCAAATTCCATTTTTTTTTCCTTGAAGAATTACAAATTCCATTTTTTTTTTCTTGAAGAATTACAAATTCCATTTTTTTTTTCTTGAAGAATTGCAAATTCCATTTTTTTTTCCTTGAAGAATTGCAAATTCCATTTTTTTTTTTCTTGAAGAATTACAAATTCCATTTTTTTTTTCTTGAAGAATTGCAAATTCCATTTTTTTTCTTGAAGAATTGCAAATTCCATTTTTTTTTCTTGAAGAATTGCAAATTCCATTTTTTTTTTCTTGAAGAATTGCAAATTCCATTTTTTTTTTTCTTGAAGAATTACAAATTCCATTTTTTTTTTCTTGAAGAATTGCAAATTCCATTTTTTTTCTTGAAGAATTGCAAATTCCATTTTTTTTCTTGAAGAATTGCAAATTCCATTTTTTTTTTCTTGAAGAATTGCAAATTCCATTTTTTTTTTCTTGAACAATTACAAATTCCATTTTTTTTTTCTTGAAGAATTGCAAATTCCATTTTTTTTTTCTTGAAGAATTGCAAATTCCATTTTTTTTTTCTTGAAGAATTGCAAATTCCATTTTTTTTCCTTGAACAATTACAAATTCCATTTTTTTTTTCTTGAAGAATTGCAAATTCCATTTTTTTTTTCTTGAAGAATTGCAAATTCCATTTTTTTTTTTCTTGAAGAATTACAAATTCCATTTTTTTTTTCTTGAAGAATTGCAAATTCCATTTTTTTTCTTGAAGAATTGCAAATTCCATTTTTTTTCTTGAAGAATTGCAAATTCCATTTTTTTTTTCTTGAAGAATTGCAAATTCCATTTTTTTTTTTCTTGAACAATTACAAATTCCATTTTTTTTTTCTTGAAGAATTGCAAATTCCATTTTTTTTTTCCTTGAAGAATTGCAAATTCCATTTTTTTTTTCTTGAAGAATTGCAAATTCCATTTTTTTTTCCTTGAAGAATTACAAATTCTATTTCTGGAGTTTTTTTTTTTTTTTTTTAAGTTTTCTTTATTCTGATGAATAATATTTACAAGTTTTATCAATTTTGTTTTAATTTCCACAGAAAAGTTGTCTTTCAGAAAAAAAAAAAAAAATCTGTTTCAGAATTTTTGAGATGCTGATTGCTTATTTATAATATTTGGAATCTTCGGACTACTGTTCTCATCTTGAGTGTCATTTGCACATTTTCGTTGACGTAATCTCCTACCTCATCCAACAGTATCCCGTGTCATTAATAGGGAAAAATTGCAGCGATAAAAAGTAGGTGGTATAGCAGATATGGCAAAAAAATCTCTCTCTCTCTCTCTCAGGCAAAATCCCACCCCTACACTGTGTTAGTATTTGAATAATTGGCGAGGAAGAACAAAATAAGTTAAATAAAAATATATTTATGAAAATGATTCACAATGATTCAATCGATGTAACCTTCTACCTCTGACCAGATGTATCTTGTCAAATTAAGAAATCTTTCTGTCAAACTCCAGAATCTGCAAGGAATTTTAAACGGAACTCTTTATTTAAGCCACGTGAGTAGCATGCTCTTGTTCTGTCAGCCATGACTGCGTAGAAGTCCTAAGTAATTCACAATTCTATTTTTTAATATTGCCCGCATTAAAGATTGAACCTTCAACCTCCAGAAGAGTGTAACTTATAACTGAATTTTACCAAGTAATTTATTCATTATGCCACAGTCCCGAGCTTGATAGAAAGATTCCAGGGTTGGACAAGATACTCCTGAAGAAGGTCAGAGTTTACATCAACTAACACATTGTGAATATAACACGCAAGATGAGAATGGTCGTCGGAAGAATTCCTAAAATAATAAACTAATTTGGTTGTCATTTCTGGATAGAAAATGTTTTGTTAATGTGTATTTATCTACCAGTTAAACCTAGGAACATGACATTTTTGTATGTATAATCCCAACATATGCAGAATATCCTTAGAAGATCATATTTATTTTAGTTTTTCTTTTACATTGATGAAGTAGTGCTTTGGGATGTATGAAATCTCACTAACATTTTTATCTTTGATTTAAATGAAACTTTATAAATATTCAAATATGATATTTAATGTATTTTTTTTTTCAATATTTTAGAGCTTCTTCACATGCAAAATTCACCCTATTTAAAAAAAAAAAAAAATGAAAGAAAAATATGTATGATGTATATACTAATGACAAAACAAAAATATCATATTCCAAAAATCATCTAAATTGATCAAGTAGTTTTTATAAAGAAAATCATGTTTAAGTAATTAATGGAGATTCATCTGCATTACAACATAAATCTTGCTAGTTTGAATTATTGGGTTATTTCTTTTTTTATAATAGCAGACAAGAAAGCTGCTCTATTCTTTTAATCCTTTGAGATGAGGTATCATAATTTGTGCATTGATTCTGTGGACTGTTATCCTCATCTTTATACTTGTTGTTTCACCACGTTTCAGCCAACTTCTGTGGCCTTCTTCAGGATAGAGGTTTTGAGCCTCTATGGATCCAAGTGAGTCTCTATGAGTTCAAGTGAGCATTGTCTGAAAATAGTGGTTTTAATCCTACCCAAAGCAGGCCAGAGGATTAGTTGGCCAAAACGTAATGAGACAACAGCAACTATGGAAGGCAGTAATTACTGGGGATACAGTTACAAGACTCAGCATTCCTATCCTGTCACGATCGATCACCTGAAGAAGGCCAGAGGATGAGTTGGCTGAAATGTGGTGAAATGACAACAACTATAAAGATGAGGATAACAGTCTGCAAAGAATACGGTATAACTGGAAATGTTTTCTCAATCATTAGATCATTTCTCTCCGATAGGCTCATAAGAGTAGTGGTTGATGGACAAAAATCAGAGGCCTGCAATATAAATGCTGGAGTCCCTCCAGGGTCAATCCTGGGCCCAACTCTTTTCCTGATCTACATCAATGATTTCCCTAAACAAATACTTAAATCATTCGTTGACATCTATGCTGATGGCATGATCATCTACGGCAACATATCAAAGGCTGTAAATTACAAAGTTCTCTCTAATTCTCTCTCCTCTGATCTCGAGCGTGTGGAGACGTGGCTGGTTACCTTTAATGCATGTAAAACCAAGCTCCTATCTTTACATCATCAACGCTCTGATCCCCATCTGGCATCAATTGAAATGGATGGCTCTCGTCTAGGAGAAGCCCCATGTTTTGACAAGCTTCTGGGTTTGTCCTTTACTCCTGATCTGAAATGGAACACGTACATCAAGTCTGTTGCACAAGGTCGCTGGAAAGATGGTGGGATCCTTCTACCGCTCCAGAAGATATTCTCTATCTATATAAAAGCCAAGTATGTCCAAGGATGGAATACTGTTGACATATCTGGCCAGGAGCTGCTAAAAACAGCCTATCCTGCCTTGACAGAGTACAAAATAGACTTTGTGGTTTAGTGGGGGGGATGCCCTTTTCTCTACCCTGCAACCTCTCTCTCACAGAAGAGACGTTGCGAGCCTATCCTTGTTTTATCGTTATTTCCATGGCAGGTGCTCGTCTGAACTCCAATCTCTGGTCCTCCCTCACCAATCTTTCACGAAAAACACCCGTCTAGCTGAATCCACTGTCAAAAATTTTCCTCACTCTTTATCTGTGCCTAAATCAAAACGTAGATTCCATGAACAAAGCTTCTTTCTTAGAACTGCATGCCTGTGGAACTCTGTTCCGTCTGCGTCTTCCCACCTGACTACAACCTGGATGTCTTCAAGTCCAACATAAACAAATTCCTAATGAATCGCCACCTCAAGTAAACACTTCAATAAATCTCCACACTAACGTACTGTACTTGCAATAACCCTTATCCCTGAGTGGCTTCCAGGCCTTGATAAGTGGTGACCACCGTGTAAAAAAAAAAAAGAAAAGAGTGAATGCACAAGGTAGCTGCTTTTTGGTTACTCATAAAATTTTATTTTCTTATTTAACAATAAAACTATTTGATCAATTCATGTGATTTTTGGAATATATTTTCGTTTCATTATGGCTGCATACATCGTACAGATTTTTTTTACTTGTTTTTTATAATGAGGAAATTCTGAACATATATATATATAATCCTATATATTGTAACTAGAGGTGCACTGATTAATCAGCAGGTAATCCGTTTATAGGCTTATCAGTCACTGTGCCGATTAATTGGTTGATTAATTACTTTTCTCTTTCCTATTAAATTTAAACAATTTCATCAATGCCAAGTGACTCATCAGATAACTTTGACACATTAACACAGTAACTTCCAATTTAACTTGATATTTGTTAAGTGTCCGGCTGCTATTATGGCTTTTTGCCTTTTTTTTTTTTTGCTTTATTAAATGAAATTACAAAGTACAAATTTCGATTCTTAAATGAATAACTTAATTACCTTTGCTTCCTCTTCTATTCTTGCTGCCTGCATCCTCTGCTTTCATAGTTTGATCTGTATTTAATGTTGGTTACTGTTAAGCTTGAATGTAGAACGTTTCCCCATTCTCATGAGACGGTCTGTTCCTCATAAGTCCATAAACATTCTTACCTATACTAAAGAGCCTCTCACTCTTCACGGATAAGGATATTGCTCTTAAATATTCTGAAGCTCGCTTACCCATCAGTGGTACGGTCTCCTTTTTTCACGGCTGAAATTGATTCCTACCTCTTATAAAAAAGTTCTGAACTTACGAATATGGGATTTACTTTTTTCGAGGTTAGATTGTTCTTGTGTTTCTGTTGTACTTGAAGTCTTCAGGTTTAACTCGGCCTCTAGCTGCTCTGAGTTTGGATTTGTCCTGATAGGCTTATTTGAAGCTAATTCATCAAACGGGTTTGAAAGAGATATAGTGGGTTTGTATTACTGTACACACAGATTCGAAAAAGTTGTCAAAAAACAAATATATAACAAATAAATGTTATCAAAGGCAAGATAAGTTACTTTTCTACCTAACTTGATATATTTTTCGTGTTTTTATTCAATGTAACATATTTATTCAGCTCGAAAACCATACAGTGTTTACCGATGTATTGGAAAATTCAAGATGGCGTCTGACTCTCTCTTTAACACGGTAAGTTTGGAAAAGGGTGTTATAAATAAAAAACTGGATAAAATACTGTTAAAAACTCTCTCAATATATGTTACTGTGACATAGGTTGACATATATTCGGCGGGTTTTTAATAGTATTTTGTCTAGTTTTTTATGTATAACACCTTTTTCCAAACTTACCGTGTTAAAGAGGGAGTGAGGCGCTATTTTGAATTTTCCAATACATCGGTAAACACTGTATGGTTTTCGAGCTGAATAAATATGTTACATTGAATAAAAACACAAAAAATATATCCAGTTTGGCAGAAAAGTAACTTATCTTGCCTTTGATAACGTTTATTTGTTATATATTTGTTTTTTGACAACTTTTTCGAATCTATGTGTACAGTAATACAAACCCGATATAGTTTTAATTTCACTTTGATCTTCTTGACTCTCAGCAAAGCTCGGAGAAGTGTATCCTACTGATTCTGCATCATTTTTTTTTTTTTTATTAACTTTGAAATCCACACAAATTTTTATCATTTAGATGAAAATCTTGTTTCCATTAATTCATTGAATTGTTCAACAGTCGTAAGGATTCCATTAAAGTCAGAAATATCAGCATTAGATCGGGCAACTTTTGACAGAAATAACCTCAAAACTAAAATTGTTAGTATTATCAACTATATGGTTGAAGTTCTGTTACTTGTTTCTTTGGTGATTTCTTCAAATGGAATCAGTAACTGGAAATTTTTCTTTTTTAAACAAGTCCCTATTGGTAAGTTGTTAAGGTAGAATCTTATCACAAGCACACATTACAAGAGCTTTTCGTTATTCTAAAAAATCTTTTCAGCATATAATATGTTAAATTCTACTGTGTGATCACAGCTCCAATGAATTTGTTTTTCAAAATTAAGCTGATTCTGTATTTCAGTGAATTTGCTAATTGCTAATGGAGAGCAATTAAAATGAGAGACTATATTTCTATTAGCTGTAATGGTTCTCTTAACAGCTTGTTCGGAAAATGAGTCATTTATTGAGAGTTGCAATCTATGTATGATATATGATTCTAAACCACATTCCCTGGCATCAGCAGCCATATTTGTTCATGAATACCGCAAGACTAGAAGTGTAAGCCATGTTTAGTTTCCGAACAGTTTCCGATGGTTCGTTGTTCTACACAAGTCCTGAGAGGTGACTGGTTTGCAGCAGACAGTTCTTGAGTTGGAATCCACAAAGCAACAGATTCTCCCCGTGTTGAGACGGAGAAAACACATGTGAAATTGCTACAGAAAGGTTTAGTATTTATGGAGCAATTCTGGTTTCTGATTGGTTGGTAGCAGAACGTGAATTAATTTGATTCATCAGTTCCTAGCAGCATCGTTTATAAATAGAATCTCCCGACTATGCGGGATCATACCCCATTATACTCCAAAAATATTGTAACACTTTATTGAAGATTTGATACTCACCCAGAACCTTGTGCAATTCTTCACTAATTCTTGCACCTGTGTGTGCACCACAGAATGGAACAATTCTAAGCATAGCTCTGAACCGTTCAGTTATTTGAAAGCCAATGACCTGTCAAACTTAGAAAAGGGAGCATTATTTATAACAGCTGTCCAAATGTCTGTAGTTAAAGAAATGCTGCTAATTTCAGCAGGAGACTAAATTTTTTACTTTTGTAAATATATCTGAAATTATTTTTTCAGTAAAGTACTTTTTTTTTGTAATTTGGATAAAGTTTTGCAATAAGTTTATTAAATCCAGTGTTGGTTGAATATCAACAGCAATCATTTCCTATCGGATAATGGACCTCCTGTGATCTGTGATCATTAATACCTCAAATTTTCTTGGTTAATATTGATTCTATAGTTGATCTTTCGCTAGAGGCTCATAGTTGCTCTACAATGTCTGTTCCTGAACATTTATTGTTTCCTTTACTTTCCTGCAACTTTTGCTGCGTCTAAATCAACTATTCTAAGATGCTTTAACATATTAGATATTGTAAAAGATCTGTAGTCGAATGCTCTACCACTAAGCTATATCTCCAAATTTTAATAAATCTGTTTTCCTTAAGAAATGAAATTTGCTGAAATTTTATTCTCTTCCTTGTCCGGTGTAACAAAATAATCCCCTATAAAAAATAAGAGAGAAAAGCTATTTTTAAGGTCAGATTTTTTTTTTTATTTTCAATATTTATCGGATGAATTTCTGCACAAAACATATCTAAGAACACTGCCAGACATATAAATTAGCTTTTTTTTTAAATTTACAAAAGATAGGCTCAACCATTTTGGAACCTGTAATGAAAGAACTCACACACATGCAACGTGACTTTTATGTAATAGTATATATATATACTATATATACATACACAATATTATGTAATAGTGTATGTATATATATATATATATATATATATATATACACACACACACGTTTGTTTATGTCCTCTGATGAGAAGAATAACAAGAATTGCATTCTTTTAAACTCCGCGGAATAAGGAGTTTGTAAATTGTTTTTTTGGAGTATTCAGCCGAACAATAAATTTTGATTGTAAAGTTCAACTTACAGTTTTAATTTTCTTTCTCTAAAATGAGGCTCGCTATTACGTTTGTTTGTAAATAAAGCGTTGGGAGAGTGGAAATGGATATTTGTTATGGTTATTTGCGAGCACCAATCCCATGGGCTGATGTGTAGAACACCCGACTGACAATCCAATGGTTGTAGGTTCAATCCCCAGCTAGGGAAAGGTGCTAGTCTAGCCGCACTGATGAGTTGTGATACAACGAAACAGTACTGTATGTGGATGATTACACACACACACACACACACACACACACACACATATATATATATATATATATATATATATATAATAGAAAAGGATTTTCTATTATATAACAAGCGTTCGACCAGCACCTCATACTGTATCACATATCTAAACCTTACTTCACCAACATTTGAAGGAAGATGTGCCAAGCATTACCATCGCCATGGCATTAAAAAAAGAGAAAAATAATTTTTTTATGAAGATTCTGTTATGAATTGAATTATCAAATTTAATTTTAATAAATAAATTTTGCACTTGTTTGGCTTTTAAACCATTTAATTTTGAATTTTGTGTGTGTATGTGTGTATATATATATATATATATATATATATATATATATATATACACACACATTTTCTGACACTTTTTTTTGAGGAACATTTTGTCTAAAAAGTTGTTTAGTGATCTACTATTCAACGAAACCTGTGTGAACCATAAAATAATTAAAAAAAAAAAAAATTATGATGCATTGATTACATCTTTTAGTTTTGAAATGATAACAAATGTGTGTGTGTGTGTGTGTGTGTGTGTTTTTTTTTTAAATATATTGTTTTATATATATATTAGTGTTGGGACAATTAATTGATAAATTTGGAATTTTGGGTGCATCGGAATCGGAGAGATTTGTACCTATTTTCCAATGCCAAAAACGATTCCTTTAATTCTCTTTTTGTTATTATTATTTGATTTTAATAAAATGAAGCATACTTATTGATTTTAAACTATTAGTAAAACTAAGATTCATAGATCCCCACCTCCCCACCTCCCCAAATGTGTTTTTACGTTTGAGAAAATATATGCACATTTAACATGTGTTCTTACAGTAATCCAGAAAAAAAAACACAAAGAAACTCTACAGTTAAATATTTAGAGAATAGTAAAGAATCGGAGTCGGGAATTTAGTGCAGAATCGGTAAGGGTATCGGAATCAGTAAAAATGTTGCAATCGTCCCATCACTAATAAATACAAACACGATTGGCAGTTAGTAGAAATCAATCTATTTCTTTTCTTTATTTTTTTTTCTTCCACCCTACCCACCCCAAATTTATTCTTTTAATCATTTGTGATGTGATCTTAGAAGTGAAAACAAATTTTTTGTCTTTTGGCTATTTTGGGTGGGAAGAAATTAAATTGTATACCCAAAGCGCACACACACACACACACACACACACACACACAAGTGTGTATGTTTGTATTTGTTAAGGCTTGTATCTCAAATCTTTCTAGTTGAATGATGAAGAGATAGAAATATTGACACCAGTACATCACATTTGTATTCTTAGACCAAGCAAACTCTCCATAACTCCCTGGTCTGCTAGTCATTGGCGATGATTGATGAGTTGATAGATGCTTAGGTAAATATCATAAACACAACCCCCCCCCCCAACTCCCTCTTCAACCTTTTCTTTTATAAAAAAAAAGCCTCCCCCTCCCACCCAACAAGCAATCACATGAATGCTCTTCAGCTCAGTTCTACTCTAGAGAGGCTCTCTGAAATTCCTACACTCCAGAGAATACTTGAGATTCAAACAGAAACATTTCAACACCATACTTAACAAAAACCTTCCCCTCCTATCCCCCACCGACTCCTATCCCCAACCGAGGGGGATGCCTTCATTTTCAGAATCTCACTTAGTTTATTTCCAATGTATCAGCTGGAATGTTCTTTCTCCTTACCACTAGAAATATTACTGACAGACTAGTGTTTTGTTTATAATTTTTTTTATTTTACTTACCCCTCCGTTTCTCTCCCTCTTCTCCTCTTTCCAACCCACTGGATTAAAAGATTTCTACTCATTACTTTTTTTTTTTTTTTGCTTGTGAATCACTACTTATCAAGGCCCGAAGGCCACTCAGGGATAAGGGTTAATGAATGTAAGTTGGTAGCGTTGTAATTGTTAATTGTGTAAATTGGGTAGAACTTCATTATTTGTGGGGACGGCTCAACAAGAAATTGGATTTGAAGGCTACCATGTTGTAGTCAATTGGGAAGCAGGACAGCGGAACAGTGTTTCACAGGCGGGCAGTTATGGAAAAGGAGCTTTGTTCATGAATTTGCGTTTAGATTTAAGCACAGACAGAGAGTGGAGGAAATCGTTTGTAGTGGTCGTAGCTAGTCGAGTATTTTTTTTGTGAAATTTGGCAAGGAGAACCATAGATTGGAGTTCAGTCGAGCTTCTAGTATTTTATATGTATATATTTATTATTTTTAGGCCAGCTGTGAAAGTTTTAAGCTCAATAGATATTAATATTTAATTCTAGAGCATGTATAAATATACTATAGAAATTCAGATTCCAGTGACCATTTATTCCAAGATATGTCTGTATACCTTGTTTTTTTCTGAATGAAAGTTATTAAATCCGAAAAATAACTTTTAAATAAGAAATAAGATGCTTCTTCAGTATAACACCCAAATAAAAAAAAAACTAAAAAAAAAACTAAACTCTTACCCGTGATGAACGGAAAAGTTAGCACAATAGAAAATTACATAAAATAATAGAGTAGTTTCATTTTAATTAGAAATAAGATACTTGTACAGTATCCTGCCCAACAAATAAGATACTTGTACAGTATAGTACCCATGAAAAAAAAAAAATGGTAAAAGAATTAAACGTTTTTGCTCATAACAAATGTGGTAACTGGAATCTTTAGTTCTATTGCTTATAAATAAATTCAATAAGTCCAAATGTATGGAATTAAAATCAATTTTTTTCAAAAGTGCTCACTATATATGTAGAGCTTTTATATTACTGATATGGACAAGGAAGACGGCAAAGAATGATTAAGTATTATGTGTACACCTGATACGTCATATAAGGGGGAAGGATGATTTCCTTCTATTTTTTTAATTAAAAAAAAAAATTTTTTTTTTTGCCGGGGGGGGGGGGGGGGTACCAATTATTAAGGCCCGGAGGCCACTCGAGGATAAGGGTTATTGAGTGTACAGTAGTCAATGGGATAATTTCTTAGTAAACATTAAAAGTAGAAATTTGGTAAATTGGATTATTTAATGGGACGGTTCATCAAGAATTTGTTTACGTTGAACTTGAAGACAACCAAATTGTAGTCAGCTGGAAACAGACTAACGGAAGAGTTCCACAGGCGTGCAGTTCTAAGAAAGAAGGTTTGTTCATAGAATCTACGTTTGGATTTAGGCACAGATAAAGAGTGGGGAAAATTATTGATAGTGGTTTTGGCTAGATGAGTGTTTTTCGTAAAAGATTTGCAAGGGGGGACCATAGATTGGAGCTCAGACAAGCACTTGCCATGAAAATAACGATACAGCAGAGACACAATCGCAACGTCTCTTCTGTGGGAAAGAGGTTGCAGGGAAGAGAAAAAAGCATCCCCCACTAAGCTAAAAAGTCTATTTTGAACTCTGTCAAGGCAGGATAAGCTGCTTCTAGCAGCTCCTGCCCAGATGTGGCAACAGTATTCCATCATTGGATGTACTTGGCTTTTATATAGATAGAGAATTGCATTAGGAGTGAGATATCTACTGGAGCGGTAGAAGGATCCCACCATTTTTCCAGTGACCATGGCAACAGATTTGATGTACGTATTCCATTTCAGATCAGGAGTGAAAGTCAAGCCCAGAAGCTTGTCAAAACATGGAGCCTCCCAAGACGAAAGCCATTCATTTCAATTTAATTGGCGTCACTTTGCTGAAGAGCATCTTCGCAAATAACTTTTTATTTTATTTATTGTTGTGTCTGCACAAATAATTAACAAGAACACGAAAGCAAAGGTATAGCAATAATATATTTGGAAGAAAAGTTATATACATATTTACATGTCTTCAGATATACTTCAGTTGGAGATATTCCGGCAGGTGGCGTGTTGCATGTCTTACTGGAGGCAACATAGGCGTCTTGCCTATTTGGCGGTCGGTTGCTGAACTCCCCCCCCCCCCCGTATTGGTGATTGATACCTTTATATATCTCACTCACCCGCCTATGTTAATTAGTGGCGTCTCCACAACATTTCTGAATTGTGATAAATATTTGTTAATTTTTTTATTTTATTGTGTATTTAATTAATTTTTTCGATTAGCTTTTCATTTAATTATTGTAACCACCCTTGAACTCCTCACAGGACGATTAACATTTGTTGAAATGGAGATTCCATGTAAGTTTTTATTTTATGTTTCTTAGGGCTCTCGCGAGTGAAACGATTGAATTTGCAAGTGATTTTTCAGAGTGGCGACTAGAAATAATGAAACGCTTATCTTTTAGCGATTGCGTTTATTTCATTTACCATCTTTCAAGGTTCATTGCTGAGTGAAAAATAACTTTTCAACTTTTTTTTAATAAAATGAACAAAGTAAAAATATTTAAACAATAAAACTTTTTTTTAATAAAATGAACAAAGTAAAAATATTTAAACAATAAAACTTTTTTTTAATAAAATGAACAAAGTAAAAATATTTAAACAATAAAACTTTTTTTTAATAAAATGAACAAAGTAAAAATATTTAAACAATAAAACTTTTTTTTAATAAAATGAACAAAGTAAAAATATTTAAACAATAAAACTTTTTTTTAATAAAGTGAACAAAGTAAAAATATTTAAACAATAAAACTTTTTTTTAATAAAATGAACAAAGTAAAAATATTTAAACAATAAAACTTTTTTTTAATAAAATGAACAAAGTAAAAATATTTAAACAATAAAACTTTTTTTTAATAAAATGAACAAAGTAAAAATATTTAAACAATAAAACTTTTTTTTAATAAAATGAACAAAGTAAAAATATTTAAACAATAAAACTTTTTTTTAATAAAATGAACAAAGTAAAAATATTTAAACAATAAAACTTGGATAGAATATACTTTTTTTTTTTTTAACGAAGGCTATATAAAAACATCTGAAGAAATCAGAATGTTTATACGTTCAAGTATCAACATAAAATTTGTTGTATATTTAGAATTACACTTATTTAAAAATATACCGAAAAATCTTCGATGTACATATTCCTCACAGAATGGAGATGTCATATTCTAAAAATCATGTGAGTTTGGCTAGTAACTTTTCTATTTGGCTAGTAAACGAAAATATTTAGTTGCCAAAGGTCAACTAAAGATAAATTTGTCCGTAGAACCCTGTTTATGTAATTATATATATATATATATATATATATATATATATATATATATATATATATATATGTATACGGGCATGATTACATGATCCAAAAAAAGGTCTCAAATCTAATATTTCCGCACTATCAGTCAAGCTAAACAACTCATAGTACTTGTGTCCCCTCAACGTACATGCTTTCGACTCACCTGACAAGCAGCAAAATTCCACCTCTTCACTATTGAAGTCCCTAGTTGTTGGAAAGCCTTCTACTCTAACAGGTTCTTCCCTTGAACTGCTAGACTTTAGAATTTCCTCCCTGTTTCCTGCCTTCCTGATTGTATTAAGCTACCAAAGTTTAAATATAATGAGAACAGACATCTTGCTGCTTGACTCCTCACAGTAAAACATGTTCCCGAGTAGTAGCCTTTATGTTCCAAAGGGCAGTATGCCTTGTTTGGGGTAAAAAAGAGTAAAATAATTAAATATGGTTTAATTATAACAAAAGTTTTTCAGCTCACAACTATGTGGAACCCTTCTGTCAGTATTATTGTCACTAAGGGTTGATATGCCAGAAAATACAACCACATCAATTTTTTTGCAAACGTATTTAAAAAAAAAAATTGTGGTTAAACTCTTGAGCCTTCTTCATTCAGTTTCGATCCAATTTCAAAACCACTAATTGCCTCTTTATAAAATTACTAAAATCCAATATTTTTTTTTGTTTGTTTTGTCGACGTAATTTTGCTGAATGGAAACATATTTAATTTTAATTGCCGAGCTGTCACTGAGACTCGACCTTGAAGATCGGCTCATAATGTAATGCAGCCGCAACGTTTCTCTAAAATTTAATTAGAGTTTTGCTTTTTTCAGTATTTTGTATATTTATTATGGAACTGCAGATAATGGAAATTCAAATATAATGATTAATTTGCCTTCGGGTTAGAGAGTACGGAGACGAGTCGCAGCATGAGCAGGAAGCGCTAAAATTGGTAAAAGTATTGTGGAAACCAGAGAAGAAAATAAGATACTAAAAACATAGAAGCCATCAAACTTTCTATCTTCTGTTTCTTATTATTTATCTAATATATAAAGTTATGCAGGTATTTAGTTTTATACTGTGCATGCACACACGTGTATCTGTGTGTATGTATCTCTCTCTCTCTCTCTCTCTCTCTCTCTCTCTCTCTATATATATATATATATATATATATATATATATATATATATATATATATATATATATATATATATATAAAATTATAACACGGAAATTACATAATTGTCGATGCAATAATTTATTTCAACCTTATGGTATTTTCAAGCATCTAAATCAGACAATTACATTTTTGATACTGAAAAAGAAAAGATCGGGCTTCGACCCTCAAAAAACCAAAGGTGGTGGTAGTAGCAATCCACTTAATACATTTATAGAGAGGGTGGTAGGGATTTAAAAAAATAAAAATTAAAAATTAAAAATAACAAATAAAAATATTAGATTAGACACTTATAAGCGGCAGCTCGATGTAACCATAGATACGGTTATTTATAAATAAATGAGATAGCCTTAAGATAATAATTTTTCTCTGCAGATAATACATTAGTTATTAAACTGAGTTAAGTCAAAAAGACCAAATACTAAAACTAGATATTATTAGATTTGATACAAATCAACACAAAAATATAATTATTTTACTTATTTCTTTATGCGTGCATGAGAATAATTTTGTTGTACGGAGTGAATAAAAGTATATATTAACCGAAACTAGATACGTCCTATCGGATTGGGGGCGATCAATATTACAATTTCCCACTTCTTAATCAATTAAGAATTGAAATATTAATTACAACGACCGCTATAATCACCAATAAAATTATTTACATGAAAATATATAAAATATTAAATACATAAGACTCAATTTTTTAAATTCATAGTATTATATTACGAATACAATATTTAAATGAATTATAAGATAATATTTATTTCTAACTAATTTTTACATAATAACATACAGATAGTTTTAAAACTTTATATATAATATTCTTTTTATTTTTATTTTCTTATTTTTATTTATTTATTTATTTATTTTTTTATTAATTTATTTATCTTTTAATAGACCTACTTTCCATGACTCAATTTACTATAGGACGCGTGTACAAACATCCAGTTTATTTCCCTTACTTTTCTCAGAGTTTCTAGACTAATATGACAGTTAACATTAGATCACTGTCTCCTCTTCTTTTCTTCCTCTTTTTTTTCTTCTTTTTTCCATTACGCGCTGTTCTATTTCTTTCACTATATATCCGTATACTTTCGCCCCTTCTTCCTAGGTTAGTAAACGCGTGTCAAGGCATTTACATGTCAGAACGTACATCTTAGAGGCGTGTATGTGGGTGTAGGTGTATGTGTATGTGTTGCGTGTGTGAGTGTGTGTGTGGGTGTGTGTATCTATGGTTACATCGAGCTGCCGCTTATAAGTGTCTAATCTAATATTTTTATTTGTTATTTTTAATTTTTTAAATCCCTACCACCCTCTCTATAAATGTATTAAGTGGATTGCTACTACCACCACCTTTGGTTTTTTGAGGGTCGAAGCCCGATCTTTTCTTTTCTTTTTCAGTATCAAAAATGTAATTGTCTGATTTAGATGCTTGAAAATACTATAAGGTTGAAATAAATTATTGCATCGACAATTATGTAATTTCCGTGTTATAATTTTTATCTTATTGCTCTGTTTACCACATTGAGCTCTCATACCCGGATTTCCTCTGGATTTATTCCATTATAACACTATATATATATATATATATATATATATATATATATATATATATTTTTATATATTTTGTTTACAGAAAGTTTAAGATGAGATAAGTCATTGGTACCGTTAGTTTCAAACTCGATAATTAGGGACTGTTTTAGCTACCCATATCAAACTCTCTTCAGCCAATACTCATCTACTCAGAGATGAGTATTGGCTGAAGAGAGCTTGATATGGGTATCTAAAACGGTCCCTAATCATCGCGTTTGAAACCAATAAACATACATGCGCAGTCTTTCATTCTTTTGATCGTCGCTTTTTGTATGATTGTTGGCCTGTTTACTATTTTACATGGAAACACGAGGATTGCAAAAGATAAAGTGCATCATCATCTAACGTGTATGAAATTAATTTTAATATGTGATAGATTTCTCCACCGCCCTCCCTCGACCCAGGACTGCACCATAATAAACAAAGTCTCTGACAACATAGACAGCACTCTCCCTCGACACTAGCGCACAAGTACATGTATTTGGTGACTTTAATGTTCACCACAAAAACTGGCTTGGATTCTCTACAGATGCAGTGGGCAGCACAACATATAGCTTCGCTATATCTCACTCCCTATCACAAATGTTTACGTTTCCAACCTGTTTCCCTGACCAGCAAGAACAACACGCATCACTTCTAGATCTGTTTCTGACCACAGTTCCCGATGATTGTATAACAAATGCTGACAGCCCACTCGGGAACGCTGATCATGCAGTGATAATGGTCGAAATCGCCCTAAACTCTAGACCCAAAATTGAAGAGCCAATGCTCAAAACAACGAGATATTATTAGAATGCTGACTGGGAAGCCATCAGAGATCTTATCAGAGATGCCCCATGGGGAAATATTTTTTTCTCTTCCTGCTGAACAGTACACAAATGAGACCACTGAATAGTTCAGAACGGCAATTGAAGCATATGTTCCCATGCAAAAATTTTATAGCAAGCCCCCACTCTCCCCAATGGTTTACTTCTACTTGCGCAACTGCCATTGCTCAAAGGCAGCATGCATACCACAGATTTAACCGACATAAGTCCAGTTCAAACAGACATAAGTATATAGAAGCTAGAAGTAACGTTAAGAAAGAAATAGCGACAGCTAAGAGAGAATTTACGGAAATCACTAAAAAATGCATCGAAGCACAAAAATTAGGAAATCGTGACATCTGGAAAATCTACAACAGTGTAGTAAATAATGGGCAATCAACAATTCCCCCACTAAGCAACAATCACGAGGTTGTTTGCTCAGCAACCGACAAGGCTAATATGCTTGCCAGTCGGTTTGCCTCAAACTCCACACTGGACCCTTGTAACCACCCCCTACCTGACTTTCCTTTGCGGACAGACGCTACGCTAGATGATCTAAAAATCAGGTGCATGCTATCATAAAAAATCTTGACACTTCAAAAGCATGTGTACCCGATCTCATCCCAGCTGTGCTATTAAAAAAGTGCTCAGCTGAAGTAGCTCCAGTTCTCTCCAAACTCTACAACAAATGCCTTAATAAATCTTGCTTTCCGGGCTGTTGGAAAACTGCTTCTGTGGTACCAGTATTCAAGAATTCTAATGAAAGAACTGACCCATCAAATTATCGCCCCGTTAGCCTCCTCCCACTTTTTACCAAAATATTTGAGACCTTAATTAACCATGCTCTAGTCCATCACCTTACAGATGCTAAACTTCTGACTGACAAACAATATGGAGACATCCTAACTGTGATATCTGAATGTATATACCATTCACTGGACAAAGCGGGGTAGGGCAGAGCTGTAGCTCTAGATATATCTAAGGCTTTTGACAGGGTATGGCATGAGGGTCTCCTCAGGAAAATTAGATCATATGGTATCACTGGTAAAATACTTAACATAAGTAAATCCTTCTTAGATAAGTGAAAAATTCAGGTTGTCCTCGACGATCGTACATCTAAACAATATGATATAAATGCGGGAGTGCCTCAAGGGTCTATCCTTGGACCTCTATTGTTCCTAATATTCATTAATGACCTCCCCGACAAAATTTCCTCTGAGATGGGTATATATGCTGATGACATCACGCTCTATAACAGGCATGACAGGAAAACAAATGAACACATATCTAAAGAAATGGCAAAAACACTAGAGGATGACCTCCAATCTGTAGTGGAATAGGGACAAAAATGGATGGTCACATTCAATGCTGCCAAGGCTAAACTGGTTTCCTTCAATAATTACAAGAAACCTTCTCTACCACCAATAGCAATGGCCAGTGACTCTTTATCTGAGAGTACATCTTTCAAATTTCTTGGCCTAACGTTCACAGGAAACATGAGTTGGAACAATTACATTGAAAGCATTGCCAGGGCCGCTGCGAAGAAGATAGGCTCTCTCTACTGTGCTAGAAAACTACTAACACCCGAAAGTATCCTGTACTTCTATAAGGCCACCATTCGCCCATGTATGGAGTATTGTCACATTTGGGCTGGTGCATCTGCTACTAGTCTCTCACTCCTAGACAAGGTTCAAAAGAGAGTCACCAATCTGATAGGCCTCTGTCCCATCGACGAAATGTTGCATCCCTCTGCCTGTTCTACAAGTATTTTAATGGTGAATGCTCTGGCGAACTGCAGGCACTTGTGCCCCCACGACCTAGATACCCTCGACAAACCCGACAGGCAACTAAATCCCACCCCCACACAGTAGAGATCCCTAGATGTAAAAGATCTTTCTACTCCAGTAGTTCCTTTCCCAGAACCGTTAGACTCTGGAATTCCATTCCAGGTCCCTGCTTCCCCAACTGTACTGACATGCAGAAGTTCAAGTGTAACGTGAACCGACATCTTGCTGCCCAAATCCCAACATAGTACCCCAGTAGTTGTTGCCCCTGATAATAGTCCCCTACACCAGAGTGGCAATGTGCCTTGTTTGGGGTGAAAATTTAATAAAAAAAATTTTTTTTTTAATTTTAAACATTTTTTGAACAACCAACAATAAACGTGCAGTAAATTTTGAAGATGTTAGTTGGCATGATATTACCCTCACTTGAAACCACACCAAAGACCATAACCGTGGCTGGAAACTTTGTTTTCATCACTCTGGGCACGTCCCTGTTATTTTCGTGGCAATCTAGCGATGCATTTTGAGGGTGCTGGCAATGGTCCTGTTGTCATAACTTTGATCGGTAGAGAGTATGGGATGTACAGCAGCGCATGTCTGATCTCGCTTGCTGAACATCGTGTCATTTTCAAACATCATAGAAGGCTCCTATTGCTCTTGGGATTTGTACACAACTGGCCAACTCATAGATGGTCTGCAACAAAAAAAGAAAATCGGTTTTCATCAAACGGAAATGGAATCATGTCTTCTTTTCTATGGCGACACTTTTATCGTGCCACTTTTATTTTTCCTGATTCTGATACAATTACTGATTCCGATACTTTTAAAACCTCTAAATATTTAGCTATAGAGTTATTTTATTGTATTTTTTTTTGGAATTACCAAAAAATCTCATGTAATCTACGCATATTTTTTTGCAAACGTAAAAAATACATTTGTGTGTGTGTGTGGGGGGTAGACTTTTTTTTACTGGTGGTAAAAAGAAAAAAAAAATGTTTTTGACGTCTGAAAATAGGCACAAATTTTTCCTATACCAATTCCAATACCCCAAACAGTTCCGATTTTTCCGATTCCGATTAATTACTTCTATGCTGAGATTCTCTAGTTTCCCTATTGCTTCTCATATCTTTTAAAATTGTCTCCAGAGTTGTTTTTACTTCATAGATGGCATGCCAAGGTTGGGAGTTGGCATTTTTATTTTTTTAAATCAATTCTGTAATTGTGTTTTTGTTCACATGACTTTCCACAAAGGAATAAATAATAAAATCCGAAAAACAAGTCTTTGTTGAGCGCTTTAAATTATTTAAATGTCTGAAAGTTGTCAGAAAATAAGAGACATATGATTAAATATTTAAGCTGTTTATTGATTTTTATCAAAATCCTAGTTCCGTTCATATATATATATCTATATATATATATATATATATATATATTCACCAGGTTAGTTCCAAAAGTAAATCCTATATTTTTAGTCAAAACATTGAAAAGTCACAAAGACGTGAGTGGTAAAATTCAAACGAGCAACCTTTTGTGCCCCAAAATTTATTTTCCTGCATAGTCATCACCATTCTGATTGCAGAAATTCAATGACACATCTCCTAAGTGTGCTGACATGAACAGCATCGGATTTGTAAATGTTCAACAGGTGCCGATGAATGTTGATCAATTCAATTTTTTTTTGCATGGAGAAATTCAGTGACATATCTCAGCTTCTGATGCACGTCCATGATGGATTGCTTTCTTAGAGACTCACACCATCAATATCTGCAACAAAGAAATGAAACTTTCAGGCCATAAATGCATAAGTTCAGTCATCATAACAATGCAATTTGCAATTCCTTCTGATCCATTCGGGAGGAATAAAAACTAGGAGGCATTGCTTTTGGAACGTCCTTCGTACATATATATATATATATATATATATATATATATGAGGTAAAATTAAAAGCCAAGAACACTGCGAGATTTTTTTTTATAGAGTAAAATTAAATGAAAACAAAAGAAATACATTTCTTTTTTTTGTTGTTTGTTTTTTCTTTTTCACACAAATTTTAACTCTAAACAACAGTAATTTTTTTTTTCTGTTGTATTCAATGGTGTTATAAATCTCAATATTTTTCAGACCTATTAGTCCTTTTTCAAGAGAAGACAGCGAAGAGTGTTCAAAATATATATATACACACGTTTGTTCAGGATGATAATTTCTATAAATATTATTCACTACATTTGGCTACCCATGTGCACACATATTTGATGGTTAAGCTCTTCAGACCAAATTGTTAGAATGAAAATGAAATTCGAAATAATTTTGGACGAACACATTCAAAATAATACATTCAGAATAATATTTGTACAAATAAAAAAATATAGGACGGATAAAATTAATTCCGTGAACAAAACAGTTTAACACCACGTTTATGTGCCGTTACAAAAATTAATATCATGATAGAATGATACAAAACCGTATGTCTAGAATCCTTATTTCGATTTTGAAGAAAATCCATTACATATTTCGATGACAGAAAATATTGAAATTCTTTGAATCTATTTTGACTTTTTTTTATTATTTATATTATCGTCAAATAATTTTTTTTTATTCCAAAATTTTATTTTGCTTTTCCAGATGTACTGAAGAGTCTTATTGAAATGTCCAGTGGTATTGTTGTGTCTGATCCTGAAGAATTCAGTTCCAGACCTGGCATCACCTGCCTGGCAATTGCAAATAGCACCCAGATTCTCAAAGAATTTCGCCGCCTGAAGAGTAAGTTCACTTTTCTCATTATTTATATATATATATATATATATATATATATATATATATATATATATATATATATATATATAAATTCAGGTTTGAAATGCTCAAAAGTAGGGACTAATGAATACAACAATGTTGTTAGATAGTGCTCGATAACAAGAGCAAGATATTTTTATTATTTATTCGAGGGTAAACAGTTATATTTGGTCCCTACAAGCAGCCATCTGTTTCAGTCAATGAGACTTTGTCAGGCAACCCTGACCATTTGACATCATAAAAAAAAGAAGACAGCTCATAAAAAAAAAGCTATAAAAGTTGCGAACTCTCTAAAAAAGAAGTATAAAAATAAAGAAATCGCATGCCCAACTTTTTGAAAAATTGGGTTTGTATTACTGGTACACATAGATTCGAAAAAGTTGTCAAAAAACAAATATAGAACAAATAAATGTTATCAAAGGCAAGGTAAGTTACTTTTCTACCTAACTGTATATATTTTTTGTGTTTTTATTTAGTGTAACATGTTTATTCAGCTCGAAAAACATGCAGTGTTTACCGATGTATTGGAAAATTCAAAATGGCAGCCGACCGTCTCTTTAACACGGTAAGTTTGGGAAAAAATGTTATAAATAATAAACTAGACAAAATGCTATTAAAAAACAACCGGATATATATCAACTTATGTCACGGTAACATATATTGAGCGAATTTCTAACAGTATTTTGTCTAGTTTATTATTTATAATACCTTTTCCCAAACTTACCCTCTCCGAGAGAGTGTCGGGCGCCATTTTGAATTTTCCAATACATCGGTAAACATTGCATGTTTTTCGAGCTGAATAAACATGTTACACTGAATAAAAACACAAAAAATATATCCAGTTAGGTAGAAAAGTAACTTATCTTGCCTTTGATAACATTTGTTCTATATTTGTTTTTTGACAACTTTTTCGAATCTATGTGTACAGTAATACAACCCGAAAAATTGTTAAAAAATTACTTCAGCTCGATTTATAGATAATATAAATTTGAAATGATTAAAGTTGTATTTTACTAGAACAGTGGATTGTGAATAAATAATAAAAAACAAAATATATAATTTGAGGTTCCTATTTTTCACAAGTAGGGTAACCAATGAAATATAACAAGGTTAATGCAATAGTGCTCAATACGGAAGTAGAGCAAGTTACATTTTCAATTTGTCTTTAACATAGACTGTGTAGCAACAAATTACTGTTTATGTAGCAACAAATTAATGCTTATGTAAAGACAAATTGAAAAAAAAAATATATATATATATATATATATATATATGTAGGTAGAGTTAGGTAGTAAGTTATAAAATATATATTTTATAACTTACTATCTTGGAAGTGTCTTTAAAACCTTTAAAACTATATAAAAAAATTGAACTTCATTAGAAAATTATTTTGTCAGAAAATCAATGAATCGTTTTACTTACATGAACAAACAATTGTACCAATGTTCTTAAAGGGATCATCAGTTGTTTACCATGAAACACAGTTTCGGGGATTTAAAAACAAAACAGTATATTTAATCATGGCTCCTCAGCAGTGTTGATCAAACACCACCTCCCTTAAAATACAACATGCTGAATTGAGATAAAAAGTAAAAAATTATCTTAGTCTAGACGGATTTCTCCTTCACTGATCAAAGACAGAAAAGATAAATTGTAGTATCAGAACAGATACTATGCTTTGCTCGTAGCTAAAAGGCCAAAGAGAGTTACCTTGGCTCCAGAGCCAATAGAGTATGGGCCATTTTTTAAATGGCCTCTTCCCTATTGATTGAGGAATGATGAAAACGTCCAGTGCAGTTCTAGGAGGTCCACTATTCCAGGCCGCTACCTTCCATCTTTCAAGAAGAGTAAGTTTATTGCTTATTGTTTGATGCATCTCTACAAGGTTGTCTAGACAATTTTTAAATAGTTAGTGCTCCTTCTTTGGGGATCTTGGCTTGACTTTCTCCATTTTCCTGGCCTTGTGTCACATTTTCCTGCAGTGGGAACGAAGTTATGCATACCATTGTTAAGGAAATTCTGTATGCAGTCGGAAGTAAGTTGTATTTTTAATAGGCCAAGGATTGAACGTTAAAATGCACACTACAAAACAACTAGATTGCACAAAAAATATCATACCCTCAACAAACTGGTGACCAGCTCCCCAACTAATAAACCCTCGACTTTTCCACCTGGTATACGAAATGGATGGGGGAGGGTCTGGGATAACAAGTAAACACTGAAGAGGAATTGTAATTAGGAATTGCAAAAAGATGTTTAAAACCTGATGGTATAGAATAACCACAGAAAAACACTACATAACAATTCGTTTTTATTGGAGTTGGGAGAATTTCGAGGTGGGGGGGGGTAGTAGTAGAAAATAGTACTTTTGGGACCACACATGTAGATTAAAAACAAAAAAAGCAGCTTGGTTGAATGTTGTGTGAGACGGTGTATTATTGTGGTCAGGCTAATACCCAAGACAGAGGGACCACACACCTGATAAAGACCCTGAGATAACCAACATGAAACGTGATAGCTTGTTTGGTGATGTCCAGTTTTTTTGTTTGTTTTTAAACCTAAGATTTGAGTTAGCAGATACAATCTTGTGTCTTTTTATCTTTTCTTTTTTCTTTCCTTTTCATGTTTTTTTCTTTTCTTTGTCTTTTTTGGGTTTTTTAACATTTCAGTTCTCAGCTGTAGTTTTTATGGGGGTTTCAAGAGTTGATTGTTTTTTAGCTCTTTTACTCTCTCTTTTTTCTTACTCTTCCTTCTCTTCTGTTGCTCCCACTCTCTCTTCTCTTATTCCCCTCTCTCTTCTCTTATTCCCCTCTCTCTTCTCTTATTCCCCTCTCCCTTTCCTTACTTGATTGTTTTTTAACTCTCGCTTTTTTCTTTCTCTTCTGTTGCTCCCACTCTCTCTTCTCTTATTCTCCTCTCTCTTCTCTTATTCCCCTCTCTCTTCTCTTATTCCCCTCTCCCTTTCCTTACTTGATTGTTTTTTAACTCTCTTTTTTCTTTCTCTTCTGTTGCTCCCACTCTCTCTTCTCTTATTCTCCTCTCTCTTCTCTTATTCCCCTCTCTCTTCTCTTATTCCCCTCTCCCTTTCCTTACTTGATTGTTTTTTAACTCTCTTTTTTCTTTCTCTTCTGTTTCTCCCACTCTCTCTTCTCTTATACCACTCTCTCTTCTCTTATTCCCCTCTCTCTTCTCTTATTCCCCTCTCCCTTTCCTTACTTGATTGTTTTTTAACTCTCTTTTTTCTTTCTCTTCTGTTGCTCCCACTCTCTCTTCTCTTATTCCCCTCTCCCTTTCCTTACTCTCTAAATAAAGATTTTTTAATCATGTACATTATAATTCAGGTCATAAAATTAACAACAAATATTTTTTTAATCATCTACATCATAATTCAGGTCATAAAAATAACAAATATATTTTTGTCTACATCATAATTCGGGTCATAAAGGGTTATGTAATACATTGTATCGGTGTTGGAGTTGGATATCTTCAAGATTAGCATCACGATAAAATAAACATTGATCTTATGAGAGTTGATTCTCAGCAACATGAACCGAAGCATTGAGGACATTGCCAAAGTTGCTTCAAAGAAGGTGGACTCCCTCTACCCTGCTAGAAAATTACTCATACCTGAGAGTATCCTATACTGCTACAAGACCACCATTTGCCCATGCATGGAGTATTGTTGGATGGTGCATCTACCTTTCACTCTTAGACACGGTCCAATAAAAGGGTCTCCAATCTAATAGGTCCTGCAATAACCCTTATCCCTGAGTGGTTTCCGGGCCTTGATAAGTAGTGACCACTGTGTAAAAAAAAAAAAAAAAAAAAAAAAAAAGGTCCTGCACTATCAACAGAGCTCCAACTCCTGTCCTATTGCTGCAATGTTGCATCCCTGTGCTGATTTCAGAATTTCCTCCTTTTCCTACATGCACTTAACAGACATCTCGCTCATTTCCTCATAGTCCCCTGTAGATATGGTCAGAATAGTAAACCACATTCCCTGACATCAGCAGCTATATTTGTTTATGAATACCGCAAGACTAGAAGTGTAAGCCATGTTTAGTTTCAGAACAGTTTCCGATGGTTCGTTGTTCTACATAAGTCCTGGGAGGTGACTGGTTTGCAGTAGACAGAATAGTTTCCAATAGTTTGTTGTTCTACACAAGTCCTGGAGGTGACTGGTTCTCAGTAGACAGTTCTTCAGTTGGAAGCCACATTGGCTCTTCTGTGAGATAGAGTTTAATAGTTTATCCGTTAAACGCGCATACATATATCTACTGTTTTATTTATATAGATTGCAAATTCTTTTCCGTGTGAATTTGTTTCGCAAGACATGACCTTACAGCTGTCTTCCTAAAACATGCGTAATGAAGGCGCATTTTAAAAAAAAAATTTTTTTTCAATATGCTAAATGGTGCTAACATACGCCATCTTTGTTATTTATATGAGTTGCACCTATGGCTTCCTCCAGTTTCTCTCCCAATAAAGAAATCCTAATGTATAATTGAGTATTCCGACTGTTGTTATTGAAATATCGAACAATTTGTAAGTTGAAATAAAGTTTAAGGGCAAAATTATCAATAATTAATGCAAATCTTTCAACTAATTGAAAAGTTTATCGAGCATACGAAGTGTGATGATGCAAGTGAGACTTGCATGGAGAGAAATGATATGAGAATGATACGATGGATATGTAATTGTGAGTCTTGAAAGAATAGGCTTAGATCTGATGACCTAAGAGGAAGATATAAAATTGCGGAGTGCAGGGAAATTTGGGTAAGTACACTTTGATGGTATTAACACACGAATCAGTGTTGCATCTCGATATCGGAATATGATTTGTTACTACGTGTTTTCACATGTTTTATAGATCTGGATGTTTTGTATATAATCTATATCGATGCCTCCGTTCAGTCTCGAGACAATGGACACCCCCTGTACATGTAGCTGTGCATATAATTGTAAGGCAAGGGTTGCGCAATCCCAACCACACTCCTGAATTGGCACTGCTTGGGTCTAATAGCAAGGAGAGGCTAACAACTGACTGAAAACAATGCCGAGATAAGCGGAGAGCACATACAGTACCTAGAATTCTAAAATGGTCACCCATTTTAGTACTGACCAGGCTCAATGTTGCTTAACGTTGGTGATCAGACAGAATCGGAGTGTTTAAGTGATTATATTGTTCGCTAATATATATACATATATATATATATATATATATATATATAAAAACCTTCAGAATGTGATAGAATATATAATTATTTCCACAGTAACAGCTCACAAGAACCATGACAGCCAACAAACCGGAAGTCTGAGTTTGTTGGCTGTCATGGTTCTTGTGAGCTGTGACGTTGTCTGGCTGTGGAAGTAATTGTATATTCTCTCACCTTCTGAAGGTTCTATTGCTGATTGTTCGTTAGGTAAGCGTGTCGTGATGACATCCTTAACGAGTGTAAATTGGGTTATAGCTGGTTGCGATGACCGCATCCCTTGGTTGAGACGAAGTAGGTTCATTCCACTGTCGGATTTCACCGCGGTTTGCTTGATTTGTGTTAGGCGATAGACTTTCTTGTGTGTGGTGCGTTTGCTTAGTTGGCAGAGTGCTCGCTTTGCATACAAGACGCTCGAGTTTTGAATCCCGAATTTTGATGCGTCTTACTGATGAGCCCAGATAAGGGTTTCTAGTCTTGGACTTCCGGTTTGTTAGCTGCCATGGCTCTTGTGAGCTGTGACATTGTCTGGCTGTGGAAATAATTATATATATACACATATAAAGTGACCATGTCTGTTTGTGGAACAGTCTCTACAAAATTCCTCTGTCAATTTTTGGTCTACAGACTTGAAACTTGATATATAGGGGATTTGGATCTGTAATAAATTCAGTTTATGCTTTTGCTGGTAAAAGTAAGAGGTCAAAACGTTTTAAAAAATTTGAACTCAGCAGATGTAAGTCGACTAAACATGTTACTTCTACGCATGCAGAAATATACATTTATATTTTTAACAAGATTATTTTTTAAGTTTTTATGTGCGTATGGCCGTTGCTCAGATGGCAGTGAATAATGCTGGAGAGCTATATGTTTTTGTTTTGATTGTAGTTGATATGACCCAATCATTTTTTTAAATTTTGAAATCACTTCTATATATTGGGTACAATATAATAATCAATAGAGAATCGGGTTTATAATAACATATACGAAATCTAAATAAATTGAAATATATTTAAGCATATTTTACGACTGGGCAATACTGCACTGCTAGTAGGTATATAATTCGTTTTTTTTTTTTTTTTTTTTTTTTTTTTTTACACAGTGATCACCACTTATCAAGGCCCGGAAGCCACTCAGGGATAAGGGTTATTGCAAGTACATTAAGTTAGTGAGGAGATTTGCTGAAGTGTTTACTTAAGGGGGCGGATCATTAGGAATTTGTTAACATTGGACTTGAAGACATCCAAATTGTAGTCCGGAGGGAAGCAGGCAGACGGAACAGAGTTCCACAGGCGTGCAGTTCTAAGAAAGAAGCTTTGTTCATGGAATCCGCGTTTTGATTTAAGCACAGATATAGGGTGGGGGAAATTTTTCACAGTGGATTCAGCTAGACGGGTGTTTCTCGTGAAAGATTGGCGAGGGGGGACCAGAGATTGGAGTTCAGACGAGCATCTGCCATGGAAATAACGTTAAAACAAGGACGGGCTCGCAACGTCTCTTCTGTGGGAGAGAGGTTGCAGGGTAGAGAAAAGGGCATCCCCCACTAAGCCACGAAGTCTATTTTGTACTCTGTCAAGGCAGGATAGGCTGTTTTTAGCAGCTCCTGGCCAGATATGGCAACAGTATTCCATCCTTGGACGTACTTGGCTTTTATATAGATAGAATTTGAAGTTGAAATAGCAGTTATCTCCATTACATTTTTGGAGTTATGCTTGACAAAAAAAAATATTATGGATATGTCCGACACATCATTGCAGTAAAACCACACTTTAATTAGTTGTTATAAAAGAAACCTTTTTACCCCATTCTCATATCACATTGTAACAAAACCACGGAGACATATGTAGCAGCAACAACAGCAGCTCACATATACAAATAACCAAGCTGTGGCACAAATTGACGTCCCAGCAAAGGAAGAAAAGGATGGGGAAAAAAGGGCGGAGATTTGGAACGACATGGGCTGTGACAGTGAGGCTAAGCACATGCAGGCGAGAGAGAGATTTGAAAAACCTGTGTGGCGGTGACTGGACTTTGAAAAAGTACCATGAATAAATGCCTTTTATTTCAACTAACTGGGTTGGGTTGGCCGGCTTTCCAAAAACACAGCACCATTCTAAAATCAAAAATGGGTGCCGATAACTGCTAAAGTAAAAGTTTATTTATGTCATCCCAATAGTTTTATATAGCCTTGATTGTATCACATGGGCTAAACAACTAACCAATCGCATTGAGGTGTTTCAAAATCATGTAATGCGTTTCATTACAGAAAATCGTCTGATCGAAAAATACAAAATATCCATCTTCCGTCAAACTACTTTTCTACCCCCCCTCTCTATAAAATGTTTTTGATTGGACATCTCTCAAAAGTTGGGCATCCATCAACTGACTTGCTCTGGATCGAAAGGAATTGGTGAAAAATGTCACGTTGGGTTCAAAATTAACATCAAGCAGAAGATGTGACACACACAATGATTTCAACTAAAAACAATCTGAGTCGGATTTCTTTCATTTGTTCTTTTGAACACATTGTCGGATTAGAAAATATAATTTAATAATCGTTGACAAAATTTTCTATAAACGATCCAGTATTTAAGATATTCAATTTATTTATTTTATTTTTTCGCTTCACTAAATGACTTGAGAGCTGCAATTATCCCGAGTGATAACTCGTACTTGTCATTTTTGATGCAAATAGGGAATTCCTATTTTGCTAAATTCTATGGGTGACAGGAATTTGCTAAATTGTAAGGGTGACAGGAATTTGCTAAATTGTACGGGTGACAGGAATTTGCTAAATTGTACGGGTGACGGGAATTTGCTAAATTGTACGGGTGACGGGAATTTGCTAAATTGTACGGGTGACGGGAATTTGCTAAATTGTACGGGTGACGGGAATTTGCTAAATTGTACAATTTAGCAAATTCCTGTCACCCGTAGGTGAAAGGGTGACAGGAATTTGATGAATTGAATATCTTTAATAATAATAAAACTTTTGTTTTTTTGTAAAATTTTATCAGTTTTTAATCACTGTAACAAAATATTTCCTAAAATTAGAATTTTCTTTAACATATTTAACAGTGAATTATCTCGGCGTTGTTTCCAGTCGTCCTGGTCTTCTCCTTGCCACTGCACCCAAACAGTGTTGATTCAGGGGAGGTGTGGTTAGGGATTGCCTGACCCTTGCCTCACAATTACACGCGCAACTGCCCCTACAGGGGTATCCTTTGTCTTTCGAGACTGAACGGAGGCATTGATCAAGAAATACCAACAAATATAGACTACATTTAATTATAATGGTTATTGTTTGGTCATCGAATAAAAAATAATAATTTTGTTAATTTCTATAAAATATAAAGTAGCTTCCAAAACTGAATCTTTAATTTGTGATTTGCTATGAATTTTAAAGCCTAAAAGGTCTTATTTCTCAGGCGGATGTTCTCCAAGGTTATAAGCAGTTAAAAATAAAGTAACACAAAAACTAACCCATAACCACCGCATTACAACATAACAATACGGAACAATTAGGGAATTACATTGCTCGTGGCTTGCACAATGACAGATGCGACTAATTTTACTTTTATTATTTTAGTAAACAAATTTATATTCTTATCAACATTATTAGATTTTTTTTCCCCCCCTTGTTTCCGTACCGTCGTGTGGAATGGAATCATGAAGAACCCTCGAGTTTCCAATCTTGTGTTTTGCAGATCAATTCTTTTTTCATTTTCTTTTAGAACATTTTTGTTTTCTGCGTTTTCCCATCGACTTGATACTTTCTTGGGGATATTGCTGAAAACAAACTCTTGAGAAATACTCAGAACAGATATTTGAAAATTTTTTTCACATTAAATTCTTTTTTTCTCTTTATAACGCATATTCTGTAATAGGACATATGGTGGGGTTGGAGGCAAGCCACCAGGCAAGCAAGTTAAGTCCGAGTGGTTTTGAACAATTTATATATGTGTGTTTTTTTTGTTTGTTTTTTTCCCCTTCCATTGGTTAATTATTTTCTTTTTTTTATTGTTTAACTTTATTTTTTTCCCCATTGGTTAATTTTTTTTTTGTTCATTGGTTAATTTTTTTTTTTTTCATTGGTTAACTTTTTATTTTTTTTTTCATTGGTTAACTCTTTTTTTTTTTCATTGGTCAACTTTATTTTTTTTTTCATTGGTTAATTATTTTAATAACTTTACAAACATCTCAGAATGTGGTGAAGTTTATTTTATTAATAGGTTTTAGGTTTTTTAGTTTTTATTTGTAATGCTTATAGTACTTCCAAGTTTTCGTTTAATTTTGGTCTGTTCAGATATTGATATGTTGTCAACTAAAATCTTCCTAAATTGGGACAGGACAGGAATGTTGATTAGTCAACTGTTTTCAGAGAGATGCATGGTTAATCTTATGATAAACTAGCATGGATACCCAGCGTTGCCTGGGTTGACATGAAGTTCCGTTTGAAACACACCTGCTATACTAATCATTTTCATCATGGGCAACGTGAATACCCCCCATAACAATTTCAAAAATAAAAGAATGGATAAAAACATTGCCCTAAAAAAGAAGTATGTGATACCCTCTCCACCAGATATTTCAGCAGAAGGGATACAAAGAGAAAAAACTATTCTCCGGGTATTGAGCACTGGAAAGCCCCCCCCCCCCAAAAAAAAAACTAATTGAAAATAAATCATTACAACTTTTGTTTCAATAAAAATAGCATGAATGCCCGTGTGATTGCAAAAAAAAAAAAAAAAAAAAAAAAAAAAATTAGCCAAGTAGGCAGAACCCCTTAAAAAAATGAAGATCTACCAAAAATTAATTCCAAAAACAATTAAATGAAATTTTTCGTCATTGTAATGCCTCCCACCCCATCACCATGTAATTTGTCATATTTTCGAGTTTGTTTTGTTTATGAAATTGTTAGGTGAAAGTACAGAGTGGTTTCATAAAAATTAATTAAATTTATCGTTATTTTATGTTTTAAATGTAATTCCCGCCCCCACCATAAAAAAAACAAATTGTATTTGTCATGTTTTGTCCCCCCCCCCATTCGATCGACAAACTTGAAAAGATGCTAGAGGTGACATGTCTCGTTAAACGCTTGGTGGCCAAAAAGTGGGTGCTCATTTTACGTTAAATTAATATTGAAAAGTGATCCCCCACTCTAAAAGTGTTATTTTCTTTCTTTTCAAAATTTCTTTCATATTATTTATAAAGCCTTTAAATGTATTAGGCCAAAAAAAGTAGATCTTTATTTTTTTAGGTGAGTCACATTATAAAAAATTACCGATTTCTGTGAAGCCGTTTATAGAATAATAAAAACAAACAAATGAAATCCTTTCTTCAGTTTTTCGTAAGTGTTTGTTTTTTGTCTTTTTTTTAATATTAAAAAAACAATAAAAGCCAAACATTTTTCTATCTACTCGGAATTATTTTTTCAAGCTAGAAATTTATTGAGATTACCAAATTATTGTATTTGGTGATAGTTTTTATTTTTTGTTTATGTTCCGAAGGGGCAAATAACTCTAAAACAAAGATTTAAAGACATCGATGTTGGAATAATAATTCCAAATAAATTTAATTAAATACGTTATCAATATAATTATTGTTTAAAATTTATTAAATAACGATTTTAAATAGAACACTTATAACAATTCTCTCGCTAGAAACAATAACTAAGATACCGCTATTTAATAAAATAGATTTTCCTTAATGCAATATGCAAATGAGATGACCTCTTAATTGTATCTAGTTTGCAAGAATCATACTATATATAGAAATAAATGAAAGAGTAAAGTAAGGAACCTTTTGTATATATTAATTAAATTATGAACAAACAGAAAGGAATACAAATTTATATATATATATATAGATGTGGTGATTACATCAGCCAGGTCCTGCCAGAAGTGAAAACTGTTATTCAGATCAGAAATAGAATTAATATATATATGTGTGTGTATATATATTGTATGTGTGTATATGTGTATGTATATATATGTGTGTGTGTATATATATATATATATATATATATATATATATATATATATATATATATATATATGTATGTATTTTAAAATAAAAAAATGTATAAAATACATATATACACCAAATTACAATGCATTATGAAAAATAAACGAATATTTATTTCGGCGATTAATTCATCCTTAGAATTTTATACATTTTTTTCCTCGCCAATAACATTCTGAGGATGGCGTCTATCACCAAAATATTAATTTTAAACAAATAAATATGTTTATTTTTTCATAATATTGCATTATAATTTGGCTTATAAACGTATTCTCTACATAATTTATCTTTAAATTTATACAAATTTCTATCACGGAAAACCCAACTCTGACTAATATATATATATATATATATATATATATATATATATATATATATATATATATATAATATAAAGCTGAATGTGTGTGTGTCTGGTCACGAATAGGCTCCTATATGGTTGACTATTTTAAAAAACTGATTGCATATAATGATAGAAGATGTATTGAGACACAGGAATGGGTATGTTTGATTTGGCAGAACAGTGGTTCATTAAAATTGTGAGGTCTGCGTTCGCGCCGGCCCACAAAGTATGGAAATAAAAAATTTAAAAATTAAAAAAACGTTTACAAGTGTTTTTGATATAGATGTACATAAGAATACTTTGATAAGTATGTTTTAACTTAAATAGGGATGGTATAATAAAATTGTGGGGTCTGCGTTCACGCCTGGCCTCCATGGAATGGAAATAGGCACAAACTTTAATAAAGACTTTTCATATCTATCTGCGTAAGTATACTTTGATAATTATGTTTCAGTTTGAAGAAATATGGTATAATAAAATTATTTGGTGTTCGTTCACACCTGACCTCCATAGAATGGAAATATGTCACAAAGTTTTTTAACATAGGTCCACAGAATATTATGATAAGTGTTTCAGTGTGAACAGGTATGGTATAATAAATTATGGGATTTATCTATTTTATTTTTACTTTCATCATATTTTGCTTTGGTTTTGATACCCCCAAATTCCAAGCTATCACTTTACAACCCTTCCTTTTCCTAACCTATCATACTTTCATAAATCAGAGTCCATTTTCTGTAGGCTGTTTTTGAACCCAGTCAATGGCGGGTATTTTTGCTAGTATATATATATATATATAAAATGTTATGTTGTACTTTATCAGCAATTTTTTCCAGTTAAAGCGAGAAAGTTGTTTCTTAAAATTTAAATAATTAGAAATAGTAATTTGTATGAAGCTTTCAATCCATTTAATTTTACTGTTGATGTTAGTTTTCCAAATTCTACCTAGAATTAGGTACTTATCAAAAGAACTGCATGAAGTGTACCAACATCTATAAGTAAAAAATGGTGCTGATTGAACTCAAATTTGGCACAGCTCATGTTAGTATCTGCTTAACCAACTACAGATTATATAAGGTTTCCTATCCAGTGCTTGGTCATGCAATTTGTTTAGGAGAAGGAAAGCTTAAAAATAAACCCAATTATTATTTTTTTTTGTTACATATTTAACTATGGATTTATTTAAAGAACTGTTTCATGTAATGTTAATGTTTATTGTATGTGTTTGTTGTTTTTGTTTAAATGTGTTTATTGTATTTCTTTGCATGTGATTGTTATATATGCTTATTGTGTTTGTTTGTTATATATTACTAGCAGGGCTACCCGGCGTTGCTCGGGACCGTATAAACAATGAAAAAACAAAAGCAGATATTGAACATATGTTTCATTCTTAGGGGAGAGGAATCTTTCATCTCAAGTTTTAGCGTTACAAACAAACATTTGTCTTTTATATATATAGATAATGACAGGTTTTTTGGGGGCCCCCCCCATCGAAGATAACTGATCAGTTGACCAACTTCTAGTGGCCGTTTGACGTGAAATTTCGATATTTGTCATCCGGGTGATGGGGCTTCGATATGATACCAAATTTGTCAAGTTTGGTTCCGTCTTTCAAAAGTTTTAGCGTTACAAACAAACATACATACATACACACAGACGTTTGGCTTTTATATATATAGAAGATGTTCATATAATGAATGTATATATATCTATGTTCATATAATGAATGTATATATATCTATGTTCATATAATGAATGTATATATATCTATGTTCATATAATGAATGTATATATATCTATGTTCATATAATGAATGTATATATATCTATGTTCATATAATGAATGTATATACATCTATGTTCATATAATTAATGTATATACATCTATGTTCATATAATGAATGTATATACATCTATGTTCATATAATGAATGTATATACATCTATGTTCATATAATGAATGTATATACATCTATGTTCATATAATGAATGTATATACATCTATGTTCATATAATGAATGTATATACATCTATGTTCATATAATGAATGTATATACATCTATGTTCATATAATGAATGTATATACATCTATGTTCATATAATGAATGTATATACATCTATGTTCATATAATGAATGTATATATATCTATGTTCATATGATGAATGTATATATATCTATGTTCATATGATGAATGTATATATATCTATGTTCATATGATGAATGTATATATATCTATGTTCATATGATGAATGTATATATATCTATGTTCATATAATGAATGTATATATATCTATGTTCATATAATGAATGTATATATATCTATGTTCATATAATGAATGTATATATATCTATGTTCATATAATGAATGTATATATATCTATGTTCATATAATGAATGTATATATATCTATGTTCATATAATGAATGTATATATATCTATGTTCATATAATGAATGTATATATATCTATGTTCATATAATGAATGTATATATATCTATGTTCATATAATGAATGTATATATATATCTATGTTCATATAATGAATGTATATATATCTATGTTCATATAATGAATGTATATATATCTATGTTCATATAATGAATGTATATATATCTATGTTCATATAATGAATGTATATATATCTATGTTCATATAATGAATGTATATATATCTATGTTCATATAATGAATGTATATATATATCTATGTTCATATAATGAATGTATATATATCTATGTTCATATAATGAATGTATATATATCTATGTTCATATAATGAATGTATATATATCTATGTTCATATAATGAATGTATATATATATATCTATGTTCATATGATGAATGTATATATATCTATGTTCATATGATGAATGTATATATATCTATGTTCATATGATGAATGTATATATATCTATGTTCATATAATGAATGTATATATATCTATGTTCATATAATGAATGTATATATATCTATGTTCATATAATAAATGTATATATATTTATGTGCATGTAAGTATGTCTGATATAACGTCACCAAAGTACGGTTTATTGTGTGATTCTATTGCATGTGCTAAACATATACTCACCCACACAGCCAGCTTTCGTGCGAGATGCGATGAATTCATTGGAAGGAGCCGGCTTAAATGATCCAAAGTGAATGCCGCTTCAAGACAAGATATGAGGAACCATATGAAGGTTGCCAACATCCATAAGAGAAGGTGGTTCTATGGAACTAACTTTACACATACAGATCATCAGTCTTTGTCGTAATTCATCATAGCACCCTCCCAATGTATTCTATTCAAAAGAGATTTAAGATGGGGAGATAACCCCGTGATGATCAGTAATGGTGGAATTGTAATTACTTAAGAGGATGGATCAACAGGAACTTGTTTACATTTGTTTGAAAATAACTATGCTATAGTCAGATGGAAAACAACCCTATGGTATTGTGTTCCGTAGACAGTTCTAGGAAAGAAAATTTTTTTCATGGATTTTTTGTTTAGTTTTGGGCACAAATAGAGTAAAAGAAATTGTTGATAGCTGTTGTAGTTAGATGAGTGATTGTTGCGAATGTTTTATGGGAAAAGGACCGGAGATTGAAGATCAGTCGAGAAAATAATGATCAAGTAAAGATAGACTGTGAGAAAGAAGTAGAGAGGTGAAAAGGTCCTCACCCTTTTTGGCTAGGTTTCCTCCGTTCTTTCGAGAACAAATCCCTACATGAAGTTTGCCAACATCCATAAGTGAAAGTGGTGCGATGGAATTGACTGGCCTTGAATTTTGCACATCCAGGTCTTCAGTCCATGTCATCTACTTTATCGTTATCGCATGCCAAATAGATCCCGGGATGGTGCAAGTGTACAGAACGGGGATCTCCAAATTTCTAGCCTCATTTTGATTTTAGAAAAGTTACGTCATGTGCTTGCTAGCTTACGCAGCATTCTTTTAACGTTTGATGCGGCACCAGTCGACTAGTATCACATGACCTAACTTTTCCAAAATCAAAACAAGACTTATTTTCATGGCAAGTGTTTGACTGAGCTTCAATCCATGGTCCCCCTTTCGCCAAACTTTCACAAGAAACACTCATCTAGTTGAAAACACTATCAATAATTCCCCCCACTCTTTATCTGTGCCAAAACCTAAACGTAGATTCCATGAACAAAGCTCCTTCTTAGAACTGCACGTCTGTGGAATTGTCTTCCGTTTTCCTGCTTTCCAGCTGACTACAATATGGTTGTCTTCAAGTCCAACGTAAACAAGTTCTTGATGAGCCGTTTCACTTAAGTTCACAAATTTACCGAATTTCCATTACTAACGATTACTATATTGTCCAATTGACTACTGTACACTCTTAACCCTTATCCTCGAGTGGTCTCTAGGCCTTGATAAGTGGTTATGCCTATGTAAAAAAACTAAAATTTCGAACACTTGCATCCTCAGGTTTAAAGAAAACCATTTTATTAAAAAGAGAAACGAGGTTGAAATTAGGGATACAAAAGAAGGGGAACACGTCCTGCCTTAACATGAAACGACAGACAATTAGGTATTTAGGGAAACGATCACAGGAAGATTACCAACATCCATAAGTGGAAGTGGTGTTACGGAATGACTGAACAATTTGATCTCAGAATTAAAGATGAACATTTTATTAAAAAGGTAGGTTTCAAGTCCAATGTAAACAAGTTCTTGTTGAGCCGTCCCCATAAATAATCAAATTCTACCCAATTTACACCATTAACGATCACTATAATACCAACTTACATTTATTAACCCCTATCCTCGAGTAGCCTTCGGACTTTGATAATTGGTGGCTCTAAAGTAAAAACAGAAAAAAGTGGGAAGTATAGATACAAAAGAAAGCTGACACATTCTGTCGTAACACGGAAATAAACAGAACAGTGACAGGGTCGAAATGGTTGGAGAGAGACATGTCATGCTAATGAGATTTACTGAGAAGGTTGCGGTTAAAGCTATTGATGGGTCGAACCGAGCATATTTTTTGAATGGTCATAACATTTCTGCTACTTCATATCCGAAGGTCTTGATCCATTCATCAATTATATTGTTCGTCTCGGGATTGAAATTAAAAAAACGGATTGCATATTAACTGTCAGAGAAGCGTCACTTGTATTGATTCTGCCTGAATAGCAACATGGAGGACAGTTGTTTACAGAGAAGGAAGAAGCATTTCCAATATTGCATATTTCATGTCTTGCCATTTTTAACAACTTTTTAATGCAGCCCCCCCCCCCTCTACAACACCATCTCCTCTGGCTGCTATTTAAGGTTGTTGCTGTAATTTTTAATTAACATTTCTATGAAGCTTTTATATAAGACTGCGTGTCTGGGAAAAAGGATAAAAAACAAAAGGAACAAAAAGCTTTGGAGATGAGGATTGCTTATTCGTATTAGTTTGATGCTTTGGACTACTGTTCTCATCTTGAGTGTTATTTTTGCAATGTTCAATCTGAAGTGTTATTTTTACGACATTTCATCTGAAGTGTTATTTTTACAATGTTCCATCTGAGGTGTTATTTTTACGACATTTCATCTGAGGTGTTATTTTTACGACATTTCATCTGAGGTGTTATTTTTACGACATTTCATCTGAGGTGTTATTTTTACAACGTTTCATCTAAAGTGTTATTTTTACGACATTTCATCTGAAGTGTTATTTTTACATTTCATCTAAAGTGTTATTTTTACGACATTTCATCTGAGGTGTTATTTTTACGACGTTTCATCTGAGGTGTTATTTTTACGACGTTTCATCTGAAGTGTTATTTTTACATTTCATCTAAAGTGTTATTTTTACATTTCATCTGAAGTGTTATTTTTACATTTCATCTGAAGTGTTATTTTTACATTTCATCTGAAGTGTTATTTTTACATTTCATCTGAAGTGTTATTTTTACTACATTTCATCTGAAGTGTTATTTTTACAACATTTCATCTGAAGTGTTATTTTTACATTTCATCTGAAGTGTTATTTTTACAACATTTCATCTGAAGTGTTATTTTTACATTTCATCTGAAGTGTTATTTTTACATTTCATCTGAAGTGTTATTTTTACATTTCATCTGAAGTGTTATTTTTACATTTCATCTAAAGTGTTATTTTTACATTTCATCTGAAGTGTTATTTTTACATTTCATCTGAAGTGTTATTTTTACAACATTTCATCTGAAGTGTTATTTTTACAACATTTCATCTGAAGTGTTATTTTTACAACATTTCATCTGAAGTGTTATTTTTACATTTCATCTGAAGTGTTATTTTTACAACATTTCATCTGAAGTGTTATTTTTACATTTCATCTGAAGTGTTATTTTTACTACATTTCATCTGAAGTGTTATTTTTACTACATTTCATCTGAAGTGTTATTTTTACTACATTTCATCTGAAGTGTTATTTTTACAACATTTCATCTAAAGTGTTATTTTTACAATATTTCATCTGAAGTGTTATTTTTACTACATTTCATCTGAAGTGTTATTTTTAGTACATTTCATCTAAAGTGTTATTTTTACTACATTTCATCTGAAGTGTTATTTTTACAACATTTCATCTAAAGTGTTATTTTTACAACATTTCATCTGAAGTGTTATTTTTACATTTCATCTGAAGTGTTATTTTTACTACATTTCATCTGAAGTGTTATTTTTACAACATTTCATCTAAAGTGTTATTTTTACAACATTTCATCTGAAGTGTTATTTTTACTACATTTCATCTGAAGTGTTATTTTTACAACATTTCATCTGAAGTGTTATTTTTACTACATTTCATCTGAAGTGTTATTTTTACATTTCATCTGAAGTGTTATTTTTACAACATTTCATCTGAAGTGTTATTTTTACAACATTTCATCTGAAGTGTTATTTTTACAACATTTCATCTGAAGTGTTATTTTTACTACATTTCATCTGAAGTGTTATTTTTACTACATTTCATCTGAAGTGTTATTTTTACTACATTTCATCTGAAGTGTTATTTTTACAACATTTCATCTGAAGTGTTTTACAACATTTCATCTGAAGTGTTATTTTTACAACATTTCATCTGAAGTGTTATTTTTACTACATTTCATCTGAAGTGTTATTTTTACAACATTTCATCTGAAGTGTTATTTTTACTACATTTCATCTGAAGTGTTATTTTTACTACATTTCATCTGAAGTGTTATTTTTACTACATTTCATCTGAAGTGTTATTTTTACTACATTTCATCTGAAGTGTTATTTTTACTACATTTCATCTGAAGTGTTATTTTTACAACGTTTCATCTGAAGTGTTATTTTTTTCTACATTTCATCTGAAGTGTTATTTTTACATTTCATCTGAAGTGTTATTTTTACAACATTTCATCTGAAGTGTTATTTTTACTACATTTCATCTGAAGTGTTATTTTTACTACATTTCATCTGAAGTGTTATTTTTACAACATTTCATCTAAAGTGTTATTTTTACAACATTTCATCTGAAGTGTTATTTTTACTACATTTCATCTGAAGTGTTATTTTTACTACATTTCATCTGAAGTGTTATTTTTACTACATTTCATCTGAAGTGTTATTTTTACTACATTTCATCTGAAGTGTTATTTTTACTACATTTCATCTGAAGTGTTATTTTTACTACATTTCATCTGAAGTGTTATTTTTACTACATTTCATCTGAAGTGTTATTTTTACATTTCATCTGAAGTGTTATTTTTACAACATTTCATCTGAAGTGTTATTTTTACTACATTTCATCTGAAGTGTTATTTTTACTACATTTCATCTGAAGTGTTATTTTTACAACATTTCATCTAAAGTGTTATTTTTACAATATTTCATCTGAAGTGTTATTTTTACTACATTTCATCTGAAGTGTTATTTTTAGTACATTTCATCTAAAGTGTTATTTTTACAACATTTCATCTGAAGTGTTATTTTTACAACATTTCATCTGAAGTGTTATTTTTACTACATTTCATCTGAAGTGTTATTTTTACAACATTTCATCTGAAGTGTTATTTTTACTACATTTCATCTGAAGTGTTATTTTTACATTTCATCTGAAGTGTTATTTTTACAACATTTCATCTGAAGTGTTATTTTTACAACATTTCATCTGAAGTGTTATTTTTACAACATTTCATCTGAAGTGTTATTTTTACAACATTTCATCTGAAGTGTTATTTTTACTACATTTCATCTGAAGTGTTATTTTTACTACATTTCATCTGAAGTGTTATTTTTACATTTGATCTGAAGTGTTATTTTTACAACATTTCATCTGAAGTGTTATTTTTACAACATTTCATCTGAAGTGTTATTTTTACAACATTTCATCTGAAGTGTTATTTTTACAACATTTCATCTGAAGTGTTATTTTTACAACATTTCATCTGAAGTGTTATTTTTACAACATTTCATCTGAAGTGTTATTTTTACTACATTTCATCTGAAGTGTTATTTTTACAACATTTCATCTGAAGTGTTATTTTTACTACATTTCATCTGAAGTGTTATTTTTACTACATTTCATCTGAAGTGTTATTTTTACAACGTTTCATCTGAAGTGTTATTTTTTTCTACATGTCATCTGAAGTGTTATTTTTACATTTCATCTGAAGTGTTATTTTTACAACATTTCATCTGAAGTGTTATTTTTACTACATTTCATCTGAAGTGTTATTTTTACTACATTTAATCTGAAGTGTTATTTTTACAACATTTCATCTAAAGTGTTATTTTTACAACATTTCATCTAAAGTGTTATTTTTACAACATTTCATCTGAAGTGTTATTTTTACTACATTTCATCTGAAGTGTTATTTTTACTACATTTCATCTGAAGTGTTATTTTTACTACATTTCATCTGAAGTGTTATTTTTACTACATTTCATCTGAAGTGTTATTTTTACATTTCATCTGAAGTGTTATTTTTACAACATTTCATCTGAAGTGTTATTTTTACAACATTTCATCTGAAGTGTTATTTTTACATTTCATCTGAAGTGTTATTTTTACAACATTTCATCTAAAGTGTTATTTTTACAATATTTCATCTGAAGTGTTATTTTTACTACATTTCATCTGAAGTGTTATTTTTAGTACATTTCATCTAAAGTGTTATTTTTACTACATTTCATCTGAAGTGTTATTTTTACAACATTTCATCTGAAGTGTTATTTTTACAACATTTCATCTGAAGTGTTATTTTTACAACATTTCATCTGAAGTGTTATTTTTACTACATTTCATCTGAAGTGTTATTTTTACTACATTTCATCTGAAGTGTTATTTTTACTACATTTCATCTGAAGTGTTATTTTTACTACATTTCATCTGAAGTGTTATTTTTACTACATTTCATCTGAAGTGTTATTTTTACTACATTTCATCTGAAGTGTTATTTTTACTACATTTCATCTGAAGTGTTATTTTTACAACGTTTCATCTGAAGTGTTATTTTTTTCTACATTTCATCTGAAGTGTTATTTTTACATTTCATCTGAAGTGTTATTTTTACATTTCATCTGAAGTGTTATTTTTACTACATTTCATCTGAAGTGTTATTTTTACTACATTTCATCTGAAGTGTTATTTTTACAACATTTCATCTAAAGTGTTATTTTTACAACATTTCATCTAAAGTGTTATTTTTACAACATTTCATCTGAAGTGTTATTTTTACTACATTTCATCTGAAGTGTTATTTTTACTACATTTCATCTGAAGTGTTATTTTTACTACATTTCATCTGAAGTGTTATTTTTACTACATTTCATCTGAAGTGTTATTTTTACTACATTTCATCTGAAGTGTTATTTTTACATTTCATCTGAAGTGTTATTTTTACAACATTTCATCTGAAGTGTTATTTTTACAACATTTCATCTGAAGTGTTATTTTTACTACATTTCATCTGAAGTGTTATTTTTACAACATTTCATCTGAAGTGTTATTTTTACAACATTTCATCTAAAGTGTTATTTTTACAATATTTCATCTGAAGTGTTATTTTTACTACATTTCATCTGAAGTGTTATTTTTAGTACATTTCATCTAAAGTGTTATTTTTACTACATTTCATCTGAAGTGTTATTTTTACAACATTTCATCTGAAGTGTTATTTTTACAACATTTCATCTGAAGTGTTATTTTTACAACATTTCATCTGAAGTGTTATTTTTACTACATTTCATCTGAAGTGTTATTTTTACAACATTTCATCTAAAGTGTTATTTTTACAACATTTCATCTGAAGTGTTATTTTTACTACATTTCATCTGAAGTGTTATTTTTACAACATTTCATGTGAAGTGTTATTTTTACTACATTTCATCTGAAGTGTTATTTTTACATTTCATCTGAAGTGTTATTTTTACAACATTTCATCTGAAGTGTTATTTTTACATTTCATCTGAAGTGTTATTTTTACTACATTTCATCTGAAGTGTTATTTTTACTACATTTCATCTGAAGTGTTATTTTTACAACATTTCATCTGAAGTGTTATTTTTACAACATTTCATCTGAAGTGTTATTTTTACAACATTTCATCTGAAGTGTTATTTTTACTACATTTCATCTGAAGTGTTATTTTTACATTTCATCTGAAGTGTTATTTTTACAACATTTCATCTGAAGTGTTATTTTAACAACATTTCATCTGAAGTGTTATTTTTACATTTCAACTGAAGTGTTATTTTTACGACATTTCATCTGAAGTGTTATTTTTACATTTCATCTGAAGTGTTATTTTTACGACATTTCATCTGAAGTGTTATTTTTACAACATTTCATCTGAAGTGTTATTTTTACATTTCATCTGAAGTGTTATTTTTACATTTCATCTGAAGTGTTATTTTTACATTTCATCTGAAGTGTTATTTTTACAACATTTCATCTGAAGTGTTATTTTTACAACATTTCATCTGAAGTGTTATTTTTACTACATTTCATCTGAAGTGTTATTTTTACTACATTTCATCTGAAGTGTTATTTTTACATTTCATCTGAAGTGTTATTTTTACAACATTTCATCTGAAGTGTTATTTTTACAACATTTCATCTGAAGTGTTATTTTTACAACGTTTCATCTGAAGTGTTATTTTTACTACATTTCATCTAAAGTGTTATTTTTACTACATTTCATCTGAAGTGTTATTTTTACTACATTTCATCTGAAGTGTTATTTTTACAACATTTCATCTGAAGTGTTATTTTTACTACATTTCATCTGAAGTGTTATTTTTACAACATTTCATCTGAAGTGTTATTTTTACAACATTTCATCTGAAGTGTTATTTTTACAACATTTCATCTGAAGTGTTATTTTTACTACATTTCATCTGAAGTGTTATTTTTCCTACATTTCATCTGAAGTGTTATTTTTACTACATTTCATCTGAAGTGTTATTTTTTCAACATTTCATCTAAAGTGTTATTTTTACATTTCATCTGAAGTGTTATTTTTACATTTCATCTGAAGTGTTATTTTTACAACATTTCATCTGAAGTGTTATTTTTACAACATTTCATCTGAAGTGTTATTTTTACTACATTTCATCTAAAGTGTTATTTTTACAACATTTCATCTGAAGTGTTATTTTTACAACATTTCATCTAAAGTGTTATTTTTACTACATTTCATCTAAAGTGTTATTTTTACAACATTTCATCTAAAGTGTTATTTTTACAACATTTCATCTGAAGTGTTATTTTTACAACATTTCATCTGAAGTGTTATTTTTACAACATTTCATCTGAAGTGTTATTTTTACAACATTTCATCTGAAGTGTTATTTTTACAACATTTCATCTGAAGTGTTATTTTTACAACATTTCATCTGAAGTGTTATTTTTACAACATTTCATCTGAAGTGTTATTTTTACAACATTTCATCTGAAGTGTTATTTTTACAACATTTCATCTGAAGTGTTATTTTTACAACGTTTTGGTCCATGTCAGATCTGACCGTCTTCAGATATCCAAAGTGCTTTCATTATATTTCCAGACATTTTTCGTATGGCACTTTTATTGATAGTACACACATGAAACTTTTATTGATAATACACTCATGAAACTTTTATTGATAGTACACACATGAAACTTTTATAGATAATACACTCATGAAACTTTTATTGATAGTACACACTTGACATTTTTATTGATAGTACACACATGAAACTTTTATTTATAATAAACACATGAAACTTTTATTGACAGTACACACTTGAAACTTTTATTGACAAGTACACACATGAAACTCTAGTCCTTTTCAAAGTAATCTTCTCTTGCTGCGATGCACTTTTACCGTCCGAACAATTTCTGGAAGGCTCTGTGGAAGTTCTCTTGTGTGAGCATGTCAATGACCCTCGTCAAAACCTCTTTCATCCCCTCAATTGTCTCATAATGACAGCTTCTAAGATTTTCCTTGAGCTTAGAGAATAACAAGTCACAGGGCAGAAGGTCTGTATTATTGGGAGTGTGAGGAACTGTCTTGATGCCCATCTTATTCATATAGTCTGTGATCTTCTCTGAGTATCCTTGGGACAAACTTCACAGAAATCCTCTTTGTTTTCAGTGAGGATGAACATCTTGTTATCTCTATAGAAACATGACTGTCCTTATCCATGAAATTCTTTATTTGGCCAATCAACTCTGGTGTTCTGATTTCTTTACTCCTTCCACTCAGACTCCCCGCCTTCTTTGAATCTCCCACTCGGAAACTGTTGCTCGCTTCATACAAGATGGCCCAAAACCAGTCTGAAGCATTCCATACATTTTTTTGGCATTTTTTCCAAGATTAAAACAGAATTTTATTGCATATCGTTCTTCTAAAATGTCCTCGCGTCCAGATTGCATTTTAAAAATTCACAAGCTGTAACTTCAGGCTTTAGTAGGGTGTATTCCAATTCCTGCTGTAGCTGTTCATTTGAACCTAAACTCATAAAAATTGGTCAGTCATCTCATAAGGTGTGTAGCAATAACATACTGAATTATATTAGCAGCCTGCCTGGCGTTGACCAATTGTAAAATATGCATAAATATCATTTTAGTTAATGCGGAGTCTTTATTATAAACAGAAATACCGTAGGTATTAAACGTAATGTTAAATTTAAAAAGAAAAAAGTGAAGTACACAAAAGAAATGGAAAGATATGGAGACGTGCATACGAGTTTTATGTTTTTTCTAAACAATTCGCTTCTTGTAAGAAAAAAAAAAAATACTCAAGCTGAGATCGAAAACAAAACCTAAAGACAGTGAGTCGAGTACAATAACCATCAGGCCAGCTTGTCACAATCTTTAAAAAGTGTTTTCAAACCTACTTATTCTTAACATAAATAGTCTGTCAATTTTGACTTCCTAGCGGTCCTTTTTTCTGATTAGTTTTGCATATATACCAGATGTCAAGTTTGTCGATCAAAAATTTGTTGAGTACATAGGTTAACAATTGTCTTCACACACGCATTCTCATTGGTATAGATATATTAGACGGCCGCCCAGCCATAGAATACGCATAAATATATTTTCATCAATACAGAAACTGAGACATGTGCATGCGAGTATTTTTTTCTAAACAGTTCACTTCTTATAAGTAAAAAAAAAAAAAAAAAAAGTCATTGAGTCAAGTACAATAACTATTAGACCAGCTTGACACGATCTTTAGCAAATGTTTTCAAACCTACCTATTCTTAACATAACAAAGCTGTCATGTTTCATGACCGCACATACCCATTCGTGAAACAGCTAACAGACAAAAAATCTGATAACTTTCACGTATAAATTTTTCAATTTTTTCCCCCTTTAGCAGTCCCTTTTAAAGGATGAAAACCTGATAAAAAAATTTTCCTACTTATATATATATATATATATATATATATAAAAAAAATATTATTAATGACTGTTTCTTTTTGTTTTTCAGATGAAATCCAAATTTATGGCATTTTACTTGTGTCCCGTGAATGGATCTTGGACAGCGTAGCTATGTTTCGGTTGCAGTCATTGGAAGGCTACATCCAACTTTCATGAAAGTGAAACATTTTTTTTTTTTTGATAATTTATTATATTATTTTGTTTTATTTTGTATATTTTGTTAAGATGTTGTGTAAGATACCAAAATAAACTAAAAAATAAAAAAAAAAAACGTTCCAAAAAGACTGTATTTTCCTTTTTTTTTTTTTTTTTTTAAATTTTTTAAATTTTTAGATATGTCTTTCTCTCCTTAACTATGTTGGTTAATGTATCGAATGAAATGAATATTAGCAATTAACGCCTGCCTGCTTCCCTCCTGACTACAACTTGGATGTCTTCAAGTCCAATGTAAACAAATTCCTGATGAACCGCCCCCCTTAAGTAGACACTCTAAAATATCCACACTAACGTACTGTACTTACAATAACCCTTATCTATGAGTGGCTTCCGGGCCTTGATAAGTGATGACCACTTTGTAAAAAAATAACTCAAAGAAATGCATTAACAGCATTATTATATTTTATCATTCCTGTTTGACTAGCCTGGTTGCCCGGGGGGTTTGGAGGTGTGTTGAGCATAAAAAAAAAAAATAATAAAAAAAAAAAAAAAAATTTAAAAAAAAAAATAATGAAAAAAAAAAAAAATAATAAAAAAAAAAAAATAATGAAAAAAAAAAAAATAATTAAAAAAAAAAAAAATAATTAAAAAAAAAAAATAATGAAAAAAAAAAATAAATAATTAAAAAAAAAAAAAAAAATTAAAAAAAAAAAATAATGAAAAAAAAAAAATAATGAAAAAAAAAAAAATAATTAAAAAAAAAAATAATGAAAAAAAAAAAAAATAATTAAAAAAAAAAAATAATTAAAAAAAAAAATAATGAAAAAAAAAAAATAATGATAAAAAAAAATAATTAAAAAAAAAAATAATGAAAAAAAAAAAAAATAATTAAAAAAAAAAATAATGGAAAAAAAAAAAAAAAGTGGTAATAGGTAGGCTCGAACCTGTACTACAAAAAAAAAAAAAAAAAAAAAAGAAACAGACCTTTGCATGCGAGTATTATTTTTTTTCTAAACAGTTCACTTCTTGTAAGTAACAAAAAATCACGAGAGGTGAGATTAAAATCAAAACCTAAAGACACTGAGTCAAGTATGATAATCATTGGGTGATCTTTAAAAAGTGTTTTCAAACCTATTTATTCTTAACATAGGGAAACTTTCATGTTTCAGTTGTGAAACAGATAAAAATCCAATGCCTTTCATTTTTGACCCCTTACAGCCCATTTTTCCTAATGAAATTTTTGTCCAAAGTTCTTCCAGATTTGAAATTTTATCCTTGTCTAGCTGCCTCTTGATGCCATACATTTTTGATAGGATTGAGGTCTGGAGATTGTGCAAGCCAATCCAAACATGAAATATCGTGCTCTTCAAGGAACCTCTTGATATTGCCAACTGTGTGAATGGGAGCATTTTCTTGCATGGAGATGACATTATCATCCAAATTTTGGCCAAAGTAAGAAAATGCTCAGTCAACATATTAATGTACTTGGTCGAATGAATTCGACCTTGTAAGCGACCTATATGCACTGGACCATCGGCACACCAAAACTGAACATCCACTGCCTTGCAACTGTGCAAATAGAATTAAAATCTTCATCTTTCCATCGACGGACGTACTGCCTACCACCACTGCCTAGCCTATTGAACTTGCTTTCATTGCGGAAAAGCACTTTCAACCAATATGAAGAGACATGATCTTCATTACATCTGACGAAGTCCAGACGATGCTTTCTGTTTTTTACAGAAATCATTGGTTTGCGTCTTGCAACACAAGCTCACAAATTAAATTCCTTCAATCTGTTCTTACTTGTAGAAAGAGAGCACTTATAAACAAGATTACACTGTTGTTGGATTTGGGGAACCGTTTCAAATCTGTTTCTGAGGCTGCGGATCTTGATAGCATTGTCTTCTCTGTAAGAAGTAACTCTAGGACGACCAGATTTAGGGGCATCACGACCACTGCAGGTGTTTTGGTGTTTTTGCACATTTGTACCGTTTTCTCATCAGATTTCGGCCGATTTCTCGATTGGATAAACCAGAAAAGTGGAGATTAATGAGCTTCTGATGATCACTAAGAGAAAGTCGAGGCATATAGACTAAATGTTACGTTGTATAACCTGGAACAACAACAATTACGAAGAGTGATGCTTTGTTGCCTAAAACGTTGATATTTTAAGCTCATTTCTTGCTGCAGAGTTTCTTTTCCTTTCTCCATGTGAAGTTAATTTTTTAAATTGACGTGAACATTTTTTAAATTGACGTGAACATTAGGATACTGAAATGAAAAGTCAAAAACAGGTAAAATTATAGTGAAATAAAAGGCGAATCAAATAAGGTGTAAAGTTTTTTAAACATTTAGCTTAAATTTGCAGTTTTTGAAAACATTACAAGTGCAAACTTTCTTTTTGGTGCCACTGCTATAGATCTTTTATATATATATATATATTTTTTTTCTTTTTTTACACAGTGGTCACCACTTATCAAGGCCCGGAAGCCACTCAGGGATAAGGTTTATTGCAAGTACATTACGTTAGTGTGGAGATTTGATGAAGTGTTTACTTAAGAGGGCGGTTCATTAGGAATTTGTTAACGTTGGACTTGAACACATCCAAGTTGTAGTCAGGTGGGAAGCAGGCAGACGGAACAGAGTTCCACAGGCGTGCAGTTCTAAGAAAGCAGCTTTGTTCATGGAATCCACGTTTTGATTTAGGCACAGATAAAGAGTGGGGAAATTTTTTACAGTGGATTCAGCTAGACGGGTGTTTTTCGTGAAAGATTGGCGAGGGGGGACGAGAGATTGGAGTTCAGACGAGCACCTGCCATGAAAATAACGATAAAACAAGGATAGGCTCGCAACGTCTCTTCTGTGGGAGAGAGGTTACAGGGAAGAGAAAAGGGCATCCCCCACTAAACCACAAAGTCTATTTTGTACTCTGTCAAGGCAGGATAGGCTGTTTTTAGCAGCTCCTGGCCAGATATGGCAACAGTATTCCATCCTTGGATGTACTTGGCTTTTATATAGATAGAGAATTGCATCAGTAGTGAGATATCTTCTGGAGCGGTAGAAGGATCCCACCATCTTTCCAGCGACCTTGGCAACAGATTTGATGTATGTGTTCCATTTCAGATCAGGAGTAAAGGTCAAACCTAGAAGCTTGTCAAAACACGGGGCCTCTCCCAGATGAGAGCCATCCATCCCAATTGATGCCAGATGGGGATCAGAGCGTTGATGATGTAAAGATAGGAGTTTGGTTTTGGATGCATTAAAGGTAACCAGCCACGTCTTCCCTCACTGAATCACGCGCTCGAGATGAGAGGAGAGAGAATCAGAGAGAACTTTGTCATTTACAGCCTTTGATGTGTTGCCTTAGATGGTCGTGTCATCAGCATAGATGTCAATGAATGATTTAAGTATGTGTTTAGGGCGGTCATTGATGTAGATCAGGAAAAGAGTTGAGCCCAGGATTGACCCCTGTGGGACTCCAGCATTAATAATGCAGGCCTCTGATTTTTGTCCATCGACCACTACTCTTATGAGCCTATCAGAGAGAAATGATTTAATGATTGAGAAAACATTTCCAGTTATACCGTAGCTGAAAATCTTGTGAAGTAGACCCTTATGCTATACCTTGTCGAAGGCCTTTGATATGTCAAGAGCAATTGCCCTAGAAAGGAAGCCTTTGTCAAGAGATTCACTAATCCTGTGAGATATAACTATCAGCACATCTGCGGTAGATCTTGCAGAGCGGAAACCATATTGTGTGTCACTAAGAAGGTTCTTTCTGCTGAGATGGTTGACTATTTCTCTATTTAATATGGATTCGAGCAACTTACTCATAACACACAGGAGACTTATTGGTCTGTACTGAGAGGGAGATGACTTATCACCTGAATTCTTAAATACAGGGCAAACTGATGAGGTCTTCCAGGGAGTCGGAAAGCACTTCTCCTTAAGGCAGCTCTTAAACAGTTTTGTGAGTATGGGAGCAAGTTCTGGTTGAAGCTTTTTTAACACTATAATTGGGATGCCGTCAGGGCCAGTTGCTTTACTGGAATCAAGGTTCTTGATTAGCTTGGTGACCTCATGCACGGATATTTGTATGTTACTTAGCGTGTTCTGTGTTATAGGAGGAAATATGGGGAGTTGATGGCCTTCGTCGCATGGAGTAGAATTAGCTGCAAAGTTGTTTGCAAATAGTTTGGCCTTGTCTGATGCTGACGAGATGATCTCTGGTCCATTGATAATGGTTGGGATAGAACGCACACTTCTGTTCAGGATCCTATTTGTTATTTGCCAAAACTGGTGGGAACCAAGCCTCTGATCAGCTACCTTGGATTTAACAGACTGGGCATATAGCTCTCTTGCATTTTTTATTACTCTTTTACAGTGGTTGCTGGCAGTCCTGAAAGATCTTTTGTATATACATCTATATATCTATAAAAGTGAAAACGTCTGTGTACATTTCCCTACCAAATAACTCTGTCAAGTTTCGGTCTAGAGACTCGAAATTTGACATAAGGATATTGAGATTTGGGAATATCTTTTTAATCGGTTTTCGGCCAGAAATTTGTCTATCAAAGGGGTTAAAGTTCAACAATTTGACTTTTGAAAACTCTACCAAACTCCTCCGCCAATTTTCAGTCTGAACACTTGAAATTTTAGATCTAGGATACTGTAACATGGATCAAACTTTTTAACTTGATTTGAGCCTCAACAAAATAAATGTTAAGGGAGCTAAAGTTAAAAAAATTTTAACCTCTGCGATCTCTACCAAATTACTCGGATAATTTCTGGTCTAAACATTTGAAATTTACCCTATCTTTGCATATCATTTATGTAAGTCTTTTTAATCGGCTTGGGTCAACAATTTGAGCTGCCAAGGGTTCAAAGTTAAAAAAAATTTGACTTTTGCAGTGTCTAGCAAACTACTCAGCCAATTTTGGGTTTAAACATTTTAAATTTATACATAACGGGTATTTAGACATGCGGCAAGCATTTTAATCAGTTTAGGGCGAAAAATTGGCTGCCAAAAGGTCAAAGTTGAAAGAGTTGACCTTTGCAGATTCTACCAAATTCCTCTGCCAATTTTGGGTCCAAACACTTGAAATTTTAGATGTAGGTAACTTGGACACTTTTTATTTTGAATTAAGACCAAAAAAATAAATGTTAAGAGGGTTAAAATTGGTGTCAAAGTTTAAAAAAAAAATGATAAATTTTGGTCTAACATTTAAAATCTTACATATAGTGTATTCACACGTATGGCAAGTTATGAACATTACATAGAGCCCGAGCAAAGCCGGATTGAAATGCAAGTATATATACATGTGATGATTGCAACGTCTTGTCAGACGAGTGCCACTCCCTCAGACATTTAAAATCCATGAGCCCAAATGTCTGAGGGAGTATCTATACAAATGATGTTACAGAGTCTTAGCTTTGTACGACAGCTCTCTCTCGGTTCAAAATGTTGAGATCCAGCAACAAGCAAGAGCAAGATAGCCAGCAACAAATTAAACTGCAGACCAGCTTAATGCGGGTACTGGTCTTCCGCTTTATGGTTAAAAATATATATACATATATATATATATATATATATACATATATATATATACATATATATATGGCACTTTGTGTGTGTCTTTGTTTATCTGCGTGTGTTAGTTCGTTTTCTATAAATTCCAAAATGACTAGAACGATTTTTTTATTTTTAAATTTCACACAACTGTACTTCATGTGTCTGGGAGTGCTCTTAGATACGTTTTGTATCCGAATTTTTCCGATAAGTATCGAAAACCAATAATCAAAAATCCGATTAAAAAGGAACACTCCTATTTTAACCAAAGTTAACACTCTTATACAACCTAACATCACAAGTAGATTTGAGGAGTTTTATCACCGTGCAAGCAAAAGGGTTTGGCGTATAAAATCAGCAGTGGGTTCTTTAGTAAGATAGGGGCATGTGGGAAATGAATGTTTGAGTTTATAGCACAAGTGAACCATGATAGTTGATTTTTGCATTTCATCCATGCTAGGATTCATCAGGCTTATTTATATCATTACACTTATATATATATATGAAGTACATTTGTTTGAAATTTAAAAATAAAAAGTCGTTCCAGTCATTTTGGAATTCATAGAAAACGAACTAACACACGCAGATACACAGAGACACACGTAAAATGCCATATATATATATATATATATATATATGATGAATCCTAGCGTGGATGAAACGCAGAATATTCTGTGTAGCTTAATTGCTATATATATTTTATAACTTACTACCTAGCTCTACCTACGTATTGAGCACTCTCGAAGTAAATACTTCACATAAATTTATACTTTGGTATATTAATTTATGTGATTAAATTAAGCAATCATATATATATTGTTTCCTATATAAGCGACAATGAAATTTGTTGAGCTTTATATTATCTCGATAAGTCTCTTCTTATAGAATTGAATTTACTCTATTCTCCTAACTCTCTTAGAATTCGATATAATACCCCCTAACAACATCAATATTTTCATTTGATTCATTTCGTTCGTTATATACATTATATATATATATATATATATATATATATATATATATATATATATATTATACTAGCAAAGATACCCGCGCATCGCACAGGACTTTACTACACACTTAGGTACACGATTTGTAGGCAATTTTCCAGTAAGTGGATGTTGTAAGAGGGAAGTAAATTTCAACTCGATGCTTTAATCTTATCTAACACATTGAATACTGAAAACATACCACAATCAGATCATATCAGTTTTTCATCATATCCTTTTGTAGAACTTTTCATTGAAGAGCTTCGTGGTAAACTACATTTCTGCTTCTTTGATTTGGAGCCAGAATGTAGAGTTTTTCTGAACTTCCTGTCCTGATGGAGATGTAGAACATACCGTGACTGAAGCAGTCTGATGTCAGGTCTACGCCAATGGTTTAAAACGTCTGACCTTGTCTTTTATTTATGCTCATTGCAAAACACACTTTCACAGGAAACGTTTCTAGATAGTACAATTACAACAACGCCCCCAACATCATCCCTCCTTCCCGCCCGCCACCGACATAATTATATAAACAAAATGTTTTTTTTTGGGGGGGGGGTCAACGTGTGGGTGCTTATGTTAGGTTAAATTATCATAGAAAAGTGATCCCCCACTTTAATAAAACTAACATTTCTTCAAAAAGTTCCAGGGTCCAGGAGTTCATACCATGCAAACGGTAAATTTGCGACGGTTTGATTATCAGATTTGGTGTCAGAAGAAAAAAATCGTTTTTTGTCAAAAAACGAAAATGTCTTTTTTTTTTATCATAAAAATAATTATTTTTCCAATCATGAAAAAGTGAAAGGAGGCTTGGGGTTATTTTTTTTTTTTTTTTGGCTAGTTTGGCTCTTTTTGGTGTTTTTTAGTAAATACACGGGCGGCCATCTTGCTTGCCAAACTGTAGTGATTATGTTGGATACTAAATGTCTTCAAGTATGAATACTCGTTTGCGCAAGAAATAAATGCAATATTCATTCTCAGCGTCCCCCAAAACCTACAAAAGTTGACAATTCAAAGGTGAATGCCGAGGACTCGGTAAACTAAAAAAATACCGATTTATGGTAATAATTATACCATAGCAATGTATGTGATATCATATATGGTAAAAAAATTATATTTTATATTAAATCTATATAATTATAAAACTCAAATGACCTTGTAACGGGTATTATAACCCAACATCTGGTTGCGTATGCGTACATAAACATAAACCCATAACAGTGTAAACAAATAAACATAAATCGTTACTTTTGCAGAATGCGCACTAAAATATTAACGCTATTATTTAGAAATTATTATTTAACATGGGAAGGGTGAGGATGTTTTGTAACTATTCTGTATTACAACTATACTGTCGCAATTTTCTTACAAATAAATCAACTTTGACCCGTTGACAACGTATTGTTTTACTGTGTACGTTTTCAGCGTCCCAATTGTTTTTTTTTTTGTGTTGAAATTATCCAAATAAACTGGTGTGTACTTTCTGCATTTATTTACATCGTTCATTTCTGTATTACGTTTAAGTTATTTTAACACAATTTTCTGACAAATAAATCTACATTAACCGTCGACAACCATAAGAACATTTTACAACGTATTGTTTTACTATGTATGTTTTCAGCGTCCCAATTTTTTTCGCATTTAAATTAAAACATATATCAAAATTTGAATTTAACTTCAAGTATTATGCTATCTGCTCAGTGCACATTTACCTATAAGTATGGCAAACAAACCACTTATAGTTCAATGGCTGTAGCCAGGGGCCCACCAATATGGATACCCCCAACCAGGGGGCTACTGCTTCCCAAGAGGACGAATCCCCAACAGGAGAAAAAACAACCGCTGACAGGGCGTACCGCCCGGGTATGACACCATTGGACGCTCCCCAGAAGGGGGAAAATTTAACAACAGCTCCCCCCGAGGGCGACTCCCTCCAAAGGGGAGCAAAACCAAAATCGGTCGTAGCATCTCACTCCAACCACAAAAACGAGGAGGTGCCAGACCAAAAGACAATAAAGGGGGCAGCGCTCCCCAGGAGGGCTGCTCTCCCAAAAGGGGAGCAGATCAAGAAAATGAGGGGGCATACCGCCTGGACCTCACAAACGAGGAAGGGGCAGATGGCCTCAAAGTAAACAAAAAAGATCATGCTCCCCAAGAGGCCGACTCCCCAAAACGGGAAGCTGCTCCCGAAAAAGACACTAAAAAGGGAGTCGCCGCCCAAAAATATGACATTCCCACAAAAGGACTGACCAAGAAATCTGGGGAGGCAGGAAGCGTCGCCAATAAACAGGCAGAGGCGACCTCCATAAAAGACCAAAAACGGTCTAACCCCACCAAAGACCCCATACCAACACCAACACCACCAAGAGGGTCTGCGTGGGGGAAGACCGTAGAAAAACAACTGTCCCCTCAAGAGTATAGAGATCTGTACCTGACAAAGTACAGCCAATACATAGAGGGGGCAGATATAAAACCCATACCAGGTGCCTGGGAGGCGATTGAGGGCAGAGTCCTGTCCGTTGCCATTTCTGATATACCGGAAAACCGCCTCCTAGGGATGAAGAAGGAAGACATAGCGGGGCTCCTCCACAAACTTAACATCCCAGTACTATACCTGTACCAGAGGAGCTTCGCTGTGTGGGACATCCTCCTACCCACCAAGGACGATGCGGAGAGACTCTCCCTCCAAGAAATAAAGCATGGGAGAGTCAAACTAATACCCAAATACCAGGGCAAGAGAAGGACTCGGGTGCAGGTATTTAACGTGCCAACCCAAATACCTGCGGAAATATTAGGATGCCTCTTCAGCCAGTACGGTGAGGTGGAACAGGTGACCCCAGTACGGTCAAAAACTGGGACTCGCCTGGGCTGCTACACAATAGCAATGAGGCTGAAGAGGGAGGGTGTTTGAGCAATACCACCGCTGCTGACATACAAAGACGCCAGCATAACGGTAGTGGTGGAGGGCCGTCGTCCACACTGCTGGTTCTGCCAAAAGCAGGGCCACATGGCTAGGAGTTGCCCTCAAAGGGTAACCCCTAATCAAACAACCCAAAAGGCAGTCACAACCCCTGAGACAACGCCCGCACCAAAACAGGCGGCAACAACCCCTGCAACTGCAGCACCAACCCCAGCTCCAAGGAAAACCCAAACCACCCAGGAGGCCAAGGGGGAAGAATGGAGCATGGTAGTGAGACAAAAACGGAAACACATAATCCCTTCTGCCACCGTCCCACCACCAGCCCAAAAATCGAGGCAGCAGCCTCTGCAAATGCAGTAAAAACAACAGCCACCGCAGCCAATGCCGCGGAAACAACTGCAGCAACAACTACTGCAGCAGCAAAATCAGCAAGTGCAGCAGCAGCAACGACACCAGCGAGAGCAGCAACAACAAAAACAGCTGCAGCAGCAACTAGAGAAGCAGACACAACCAACGGCCCCCACACCAATCGAGACGGGGATCAAGCGGAGAAAAGACTGCTCCTCTGAGGATGAATCCGCATGTGAGTGAGAGAGGAACTCAACCTCACCTCTCCCCGGTTCATTCGAAAGAATGACAAAGAAAAACAAAAGAAGAAAAGAGGAAGAAAAGGTGGCCCCCACTCCCTGTGAACATACACCACCCCTAACAACAAAATCCACTTCCACCCCCAAACCACACACTGCACCAACACCAGAGACCGCACTAACACCAGAGACCGCACCAACACCAGAAACCACACCAACACCAACACTAACACCAGGCACCACACAAACACCCGTCCCCACACCAAGGCAAACTGAGCCACTACACCAAAAAGAAAAGGAAAAGAATGAACCGAGGGAGGGGAGAGACTCCTCTGCCTCTTGCAGACCAACCAGACTAAAGGTCCTTGCCCCTGAGGAACTATGTTATGTAGACCCTCTATCTGTGGCCACAGACATTTCCTATCGGCAGAGGAAAAACTTAAAACCTCTGCTCGATTACAAACAGATAGAGGGGAAAGATGTAAATATCCCCTCAAATTTCCCGGACGCCCCACTCCTAATAACTTTTGTCAGAACTCCAGAGGCCTGCAAGACCAACTTGTGGACAAGGCTGCAGGCCGCTGAAGGGGCGTTTCCGGGAATTGAACTGGTGAAAAAAAATGACCCTTCTCTTGATGAACTGTCAAAACAATGCAAGGGAAGGGTCCAAGTGTTGGTCCATCCGTCACTCTACAGGGCCATAAATTAATTTATCCTTTGGACGTCGGCGGCATTGCGAGAGAAGGTCAGGATATGAAAAACCTGACCACCTTGAGCATGGCACATAACGTCGGCGTCCTCTCCCCAGCTGACTTCGGAGCTGAGTGTGACACACCCTAAGGTACCATGGCTTTGAATTTGGCTAGTTTGAATGCGAGGGGCTTGAGATCACCGGGCCGGGCGGCTCGCCTCGGGCACGACCTCTTGTCCCTGGGAGTGGATGTGGCTGCGATTCAGGAGAAGTATTTCGTTTCCTCTGTGGACTGTCAGGTGCTGGCCAGAGATTTTGAGGTTTTCTCAGCATATGGCAGCCTGCGGGGGAAGGGAGTTTCCGTGCTGGTTAAGCGTACCCTGTCGGCGACGGTCGACGTTGTACATAGAGATGCGGTGGGCAGGCTGGTTGTGGCCGATGTTGCCGTAAAAGATTCTGTGTTTCGGGTGATCGCAGTTCATGCGTCCAGCACCGCTCGTGAAAGGGTCTCATTCTTCAGTCAGCTTGACGCGTTTGTAGATTGTCGGAAGCGTGTAGTGCTAATAGGAGATTGGAGCGCCATCTTAGACCCCGAGATGGATAAAGTAGGAGGCGATGCTAGAGGATCGGAGAGGTGCGAGTCCAGCCTGGCTGATCTGATGGCTAGATGCGGTCTGGTCGACAGGTTTCGGTTCGAGCATCCGGGGCGGGAGATGTGGACGTGGACCAATAGTGTTTCCTCCTATCCAAACACTTACTTGGACAGGATGTTAGTTAGGAGAGGCGAAGTAGACTTCTTATCTTGTCCCACGTTCACTTGGCTAGGCCAGACGGATCATAAACTAGTTATGGCCCGGCTGAAGCTAGGAAATAGGCCAAAGTTAGTGGCTCACTGGAAGTTAAACACTTCCCTTCTGGAGATACAAGACTTCCAAGAGAAGCTAATAGAATTAATTCAAAAAGCACTAGTGGGGGCGGTTACCGGGAGTAAGTGGTGGATAGGTCTAAAAGCCAAAATTAGAACCTTCTCCGTCAAGTATGCCCAGCGCCTCGCACTAGATAAGGACAAGACGAAGAAGAAGCTAGAGCAGAAACTAGCCCGGGCTACGGGGGAGGGTGATAGGGTTAGTCAGGAACTAGCCAAGCAGGACCTTCTGCGTGAGAATAGCGAGCGTTATGAAGGTCAAGTAGTCAGAGCTAGGCTTAGAAAGGTAGGCAATGAAGCAGTCAACTCCAACACTGATGTGCGTCATGAAATTTCTAGGCATGGCTCGGACAAGTACATTGCAAAGGTAAGACATCCAGATGGACGCATCCTTGAATCGACTCGGGAGATCTGCGAGGGGTTTCGAGAACATTTCGAGGAGCGTTTTACGCAGCAGTCCGATCTTCGGTCCTTGAGTTTAGTGACTATTTGGCTGACTCTCCCCACCTTGAGGCGGCTAGAGCGGCTAGTTGCGAGGGCCGGGTGACGGAGCGGGAGGTTTTTACTGCGCTGAAGCAGGTCAGCTGTGACAGATCGCCAGGACTCGATGGTCTGCCATACCAACTGTATTTGAGGCTGTCGCCCATGTTTCTGCCTCTTCTGACGGATGTGGTTTGCTCAGGGATCCATCCCGGGGCAAGTCACCAAGGGAGTGATCACATTGCTGAGGAAAGGTGACGGGCATGGTGGGGAAGAGTTAGATGATTACAGGCCCATAACTCTGCTAAACACAGAGTTGAAGATTTTGGCCAAGGTCCTGTCGAATCAGCTGCAGGTTGTTATCGGCGAGTTGGTTGAATCAGAACAGAACTACGCTGTGAAGGGGAGATCGATTCAGAACAACTTGCACCTGATCCGCACGATCCTAGAGGGAGGGATAGATGACGACACGGAAGCTGCGCTGATCAACTTAGATCAGTCCAAAGCTTTCGATAGGGTCGACCATCGTTTCTTGACATCTGTTTTAGAGGCCGCCGGTTTTAAACCGGACTTCTGCAAGTGGATCTCCGTGATGTATCGACAGCCCACAGCCGTCGTGCAATTCAACGGAAAGCACTCGAAACCATTTGTTATCTCTCGGTCGGTTCGTCAGGGTTGTCCGCTGTCGCCCCTGCTCTATGTCCTGGCTTTGGAGCCCCTGCTCCGCAAGCTGAGACGTGGGGAGACAAATTTGGCCCTGCGTGGAATTGCAATACCCGGTGGCTCAGCCGCCAAGGTATCCGCGTTCGCCGATGATGTCACGGTCTTTGTGTCGAGCTTCAGAGACATCGAGATCGTGTCGGAGGCACTCGCTCAGTATGAAAGAATTACAGGGACCCAGATAAACCGCAGCAAGTCGGTAGGACTGCGGTTGGGCGCCTGGAGTGGCAATGCCAACCTCCCGGCGCCCTTCAGCTGGACAGATGGCCCGGTTCGGATCCTCGGCGTGTGGTTCGGACCAGGTCTCCAGCTTGACAAAAATTGGTTGGAGGTACGGTCAAAGGTGGAGGCTGCAGTCAATTCGTGGCTTCCTAGGAAACTTTCCTTAAAGGGTAGAGCTGAGGCGTGCGCCACTCACGTCTTTCCTCTCATCCTTTACCGACTGGCCATACTTCCCCTGCCTGCACAAAACCTAACAGCTCTCGTCGAACTCTTGTCCTCACTTCTTTAGGACAGAGGAAGACACTGGGTGAGCAGACAGGTCTGTATTCAATGTCCGTGTGAGGGAGGCTTGGGAATGCCGGACTTGAAGTGTCATCGAGACGCTGAGAGGCTGGCCTTCCTGAGCCACTATATGCAAGATCACCAACCGTGGCACCCCGTGGTTACTGCCACCTTCCCTGACCTCGTTCTTGACCCTTCTATCGAGAGCCGTCGCAGGCCACGGGGAGAATCTGCCTACATGAAAGAGTGCCGAGCTGCGCTAAAACGACTACCAAGGTCCAGCGACCTTGTGACTGCTACCCGTAGGGAACTCCATAGGGATCTAGTGAGGGGGGGGGCTGCTGACGACCCGCTATGCGCGCGTTTGGGTTGGTAGCAGAGTGAGATCCGCAGATAGCAGAGTGATTGGCCCGAAATGCACTTCCACTCAACAATGTACAATGCAGTTCTGGGTTTTTGGAGTCGCCTGATTGTCCCCGTTGTGGGACAACGGCCGTAGAAACGACTGATCATGCTTTCTTTGATTGCCGCGAACTCCGCCGGTACTGGTCGTATGTTGGTGAGGTGACGGCTCGCATCGATCCTGAGCATCCTCGCCTAATGACCGTATCCAATGTCGTGGACAATGTGAGGCTACTGTGGGACCGGGAAAGACAAATGATCTACGTTACAATCCTGGCCGTGGCGAGAATGGTGATTTGGACGTCGCGTCTGCAAGGTTGCTGGGGGAGGGGTGTTGCCCTTTTTTTGATCAGGATCTGATCGCTTTCTTTAAACACCAACTACGGGTGAAGATCAGATGTGATAGAAGAAGGCTGCATCGCGCGGCATTTGACAGAAAATGGATACATGTAGCCAGTCTGTGTGTACGAAGAGGAGCCAAATTTGAATACGTGTTCCCCGCCTAGGTGTGGAACGCGCAGTTCCGTAAAGTAAAATTTAACAAATAGCCTCTCAGCTAGCTGAGTGTGTGTTCCATCCCTCCCTGATTAGGAAGCCTCCAAGATCCCCACTCCCTCTTTCTTGCAATTTTTGTTTTCACCCCCTCCTCTAAATTTCACTCATCTTGGAGAGAAAGAAATACAAACTAACCCCCATTCCTTACCCACAAAATTTTCTTTTCTTTTCTTTTCTCCATTCACCTCCATCTAGAGGGTATCCCCACTTAGAGACTGACCCGCAGAAGCCAGGTTCCTTTTACAAACCTAGTGGAACGGGCAGTCTATCAACTAGACGGGGTTGGGAGGGTCCTACTACCCCCACTTTTTTTTTTCCCCCACCCTCGACACAAATGAATTATTGTACCATTTTTATTGTTATCTTGTTTTGTTTTTACACGTCAATAAAAAATGTTTTAAAAAAATTGGGAGTTAAGTAGGATGTCCCCCAGTACGAAAGGGTGAATGTGGTATTATGGTGAAAGATACTAGCTGGGAGAAACTTTTGATTTTGTTTAGTTCTGGAGTGACAAGGATGACCAACGACACCCACAATCCCCCCTTTTGAGTTGGCCATGTGCCTAAGTTTTTTGTTCATTTTCAATGTATTTTTAACATGAATAAAGGATTTAATATCTCAAAGTGTAGTATCTGTTCCGACAGATGCTGCAAGCAAAGACTAGCTATGACTAGCAAAGACCATATGTGGAGGTAACCCCACATATCTGAACTTGGTCAAGGTAGGGATCACCCTACAGACCACAATTACTATCCAGCTCCCATTTCCCACCTCTCGGGAGCTGGATCCCCCTATCCCTATCCCCTCCCTCTCTCTCCACATTAAAAAACGGCCTTGTGCCTAATTTGCTCAGTGGGGAAGCAAATAAATACTGTCTCCTTTGACAGAAGTATCCTACAATGGGCATTTCTTGACCAGGAGAGGTGTACACACACTATAGACACTTTATATTTCTTTGATCATAGGGAGTTGTACACACAGACAAACCCGCACACCAACGCTATTACTTATATATATATATATATAATTTACTCATTAAAAAATTTATGACGTGAAATATTAAAATTTCAAATCAAAAGATTTTTATTATTCTATGTAAAACAATACATATAAATCTGAAGTATATATATATATATATATATATATATATATATATATATATATATATATATATATATTATTGAATAGCACGGAGTTATTCAGTTTTACAATTTTCCTTTTTATCATCTCCAATCTCAGAATAGTCCTTATATATATATTTTTTTTTTCCGGTTTCCGACACAAGTACCGATTCTGATTCTTTATAATTCTCTAGATATTTAACAATAAGGTTGCTATTTTTCCCCAATTACACGTCAAATGTGCATATATTTTCTCAAGCGTAAAGATACACTTGTGGTTGATGATTTAGAGATTTTAGCTTTACTAGTAGTTTAAAATCAATAAATATTCAGTATTTTATCATTACTACCAGCAGTTAAAGATTTTGTTTTAAATAAAATCAAATAAAAAAAACCCAAAGGAATCGTTTTTGGCATCAGAACACAGGAACACTTTTTTCGGATTTCGATTGCGATACCCCTAAAATTTCCGATTTTTCTGGTTCCCGATTCTGATTCCAATTAATCCTCCCAACACTAATATATATATATATATATATATATATATATATATATATATATATATATATATTGGACGTTGGGAGAACAAAAGAACAACGGGGTCAGATAGCACAGGTGGAAGAAATGGGTTAATTCCCCTTTGCTGACACCGAAAATAGTTGTGCTTTAACCCTAACCTTTGACCTTTCCCCAGCTACACAAACTCTCGAGATAACATCAAACTTCATCCAATTTAATTAACCAATCAGATAAAAGAATGACACGGTGACTGACACGGAACTGCAAACAACAAGAAAACACATACATATACACATAAACTCACACACACACACACACACACATTAACTCACGTACATATACAGCCACACACTCACGCACAAATTCATACATATACATTCACGCACACATGTAAATTCACATATATACACACATAGGCTCGCATACATATATAGGCACATACGCTCTGACACATATAAACATACATTCACACACACACATATATACGCACAAGCGCTCACGCACATATGTACACACATACACTTACACACACATATGCAAACATACACTTACACACATACACTCACATACATATGTACACACATACACACACATGTATATACAGACATACGCTCGTGTACACATATGTACTCATACACACACGTATACTCACTCATACATACTAGCTGGCCCTATTAGACGTTGCCCGTTTTCTTGGGGATCTATTTTTTGCTCATAAATTTTTATTTTTGGCCTCTCGTTGATATAATCCATTGGACATTATTTTTTGTTATTTTTAGGTCAGTCTCGAAAAAGCGATAAATAAAGTTTGAATTATTGGAAAAAAATCTGTAATATATATTTTTTAATATTTTCTGTTTCATTTTTTTCTGGTTGAAAGTGAAACAGTCGTTTGAAGTTGTTCTGAATATTAAACGCTTTGTGTTTGGCGTCATGGATGACTGAAGAATATCAATGTGACTCCTTCCCATTTGAAACGAACTTCTTTAGAATAAGACAACAAAATTCACAATGAATGTTATGTTGTGTTCTTCTCAGACGGAACTGAGTCAACTGTTTATATTGATTTCATAATCATATTCTTAACACTGTTAATCCTAGTATTTTAACCTTAACACTATTTTCTTAATATTACCCTTAGCACTATTAATCCTAAAATTATTACCTTTAGTACTATTAACCCTAACACTATAAACCTTAACACTATAACCTTAACACTATAAACCTTAACACTATAAACCTTAACACTAATAACATTAACACTATAAACCTTAACACTAATAACCTTAACACTATAAACCTTAACACTAATAACCTTAACACTATAAACCTTAACACTAATAACCTTAACACTATAAATCTTAACACTAATAACCTTAACACTATAAACCTTAACACTAATAACCTTAACACTATAAACCTTTACACTAATAACCTTAACACTATAAATCTTAACACTAATAACCTTAACACTATAAACCTTAACACTAATAACCTTAACACTATAAACCTTTACACTAATAACCTTAACACTATAAATCTTAACACTATAAACCTTAACACTATAAATCTTAACACTAATAACCTTAACACTATAAATCTTAACACTAATAACCTTAACACTATAAATCTTAACACTAATAACCTTAACACTATAAATCTTAACACTATAAACCTTAACACTATAAATCTTAACACTAATAACCTTAACACTATAAATCTTAACACTAATAACCTTAACACTATAAATCTTAACACTAATAACCTTAACACTATAAACCTTAACACTAATAACCTTAACACTATAAACCTTTACACTAATAACCTTAACACTATAAATCTTAACACTATAAACCTTAACACTATAAATCTTAACACTAATAACCTTAACACTATAAACCTTAACACTAATAACCTTAACACTATAAACCTTAACACTAATAACCTTAACACTATAAATCTTAACACTAATAACCTTAACACTATAAACCTTAACACTAATAACCTTAACACTATAAATCTTAACACTAATAACCTTAACACTATAAACCTTAACACTAATAACCTTAACACTATAAACCTTAACACTAATAACCTTAACACTATAAATCTTAACACTATAAATCTTAACACTAATAACCTTAACACTATAAACCTTAACACTATAAACCTTAACACTAATAACCTTAACACTATAAACCTTAACACTAATAACCTTAACACTATAAACCTTAACACTAATAACCTTAACACTATAAACCTTAACACTATAAACCTTAACACTATAAACCTTAACACTAATAACCTTAACACTATAAACCTTAACACTAATAACCTTAACACTATAAACCTTAACACTAATAACCTTAACACTATAAACCTTAACACTAATAACCTTAACACTATAAACCTTAACACTAATAACCTTAACACTATAAACCTTAACACTATAAACCTTAACACTATAAACCTTAACACTAATAACCTTAACACTATAAACCTTAACACTAATAACCTTAACACTATAAACCTTAACACTAATAACCTTAACACTATAAACCTTAACACTATAAACCTTAACACTATAAATCTTAACACTAATAACCTTAACACTATAAACCTTAACACTATAAACCTTAACACTAATAACCTTAACACTATAAACCTTAACACTAATAACCTTAACACTATAAACCTTAACACTAATAACCTTAACACTATAAACCTTAACACTAATAACCTTAACACTATAAACCTTAACACTAATAACCTTAACACTATAAACCTTAACACTAATAACCATAACACTATAAACCTTAACACTAATAACCTTAACACTATAAATCTTAACACTAATAACCCTAACACTATAAACCTTAGCACTAATAACCTTAACACTATAAACCTTAACACTAATAACCTTAACACTATAAACCTTAACACTATAAATCTTAACACTAATAACCTTAACACTATAAACCTTAGCACTAATAACCTTAACACTATAAACCTTAACACTAATAACCTTAACACTATAAACCTTAACACTAATACCTTAACACTATTAATCCTAACACTATAAATCTTAACGCTATAAACCTTTAACACTATAAATCTTAACACTATAAATCTTAACGCTATAAACCTTTAATACTATAAATCTTAACGCTATAAACCTTAACACTATAGTCCTAGCACTATAAATCTTAACACTATAAACCTTTAACACTATAAACCTAAACACTATAAACCTTAACACTATAAACATTAACACTAATAACCTTAACACTATTAATCCTAACACTATAAACCTTAACACTATAAACCTTAACACTATAAATCTTAACACTATTAATCCTAACACTATAAACCTTAACACTATTAATCCTAACACTATTAACCTTAGAATTTTTTCATTAACACTGTTAACTTTAACACTATTAGCCCTAACACTATGGACCTTAACACTAACCCTAACACTATTGACTTTAACACTCTTAACCCTAACAACATTAGCCTTAACACTATTAACCTTACCACTATTAACCCTAGCACTATTAACCTTACCGCTATTAACCGAAACACTATTAACCTAGGACTATTAACCTTACCACGATTAACCTAGGACTATTAACCTTACCACTATTAACCGAAACACTATTAACCTAGAACTATTAACCTTAACACTATTAACCTAAACATTATTAAACTAAACACTATTAACCCTAACACTATTAACCTGACAATAGTAACCCAAACAGTATTAACCTAACTTTAATAACCTAACACTATTTACCTAATTACTATTAACTTAGCACTATTAACCTTTACACTATTAACCTAACACTATTAACTTAACACTATTAACCCTGACAGTATTAATCTTAGCATTATTAACCTTAACATTATTATCGTTAACTTTTCAGAAACTTTCTCCTTCTCCCTCCCTGCCATATATGATGAAAAATAATGAGATGAATTTTTCCTTTTGTCAATTTGCTTTAATAGCGTTTATGTGTACGCTTTGTACGTTGTATATTCGACATCGCCAATTGTTTACAATTTGATTTAAAGTTTGAGTTTCTTTGATAATATCATTCATTAATTTCTGTTTTTATCCAAACGAAACTGTAATGTTAGAAGCTGGCAAAGTCGAACCATCTTCGTATTTGTCAATCCTTATTGCTGATTTAGTAAAAATGATTTTTTTTTTGCTTTTCTCCTGGACGCTTCATTCGATGTTCGTTTGCATTTAAACAACACTTCTTAATGTAATGCTTTTAGTATTTACCCACTTTTAAATTGTTGCTGCGTTATTTTTCGACATATTTTCGAATTCTGCGCGTTTATTCTTTTTTAATGCCATCTTTAATTTGTTGCATGCAATTCATTTGAGGTCTTTGGTCGTTGTTTTTATAAATAGTTCAATGTTTGAAGAAATTTCGTACGACCTTTTTTTTTCACTTTCTTTGGCTTCCATTTTTTTTTTTTGGATGAAAAATGAATAATAAATTCCAAAGTTTAAAATTATCCAATTCATACCAATTAGATTTGAAGATGTTTTTGGACGTACGCCCTCAATTTTTGATTAGTCCCATTTAAAATTAATGGTGAATATAATTCTTCAATAAAATTAATGGTGAATATAATTCTCCAATAAAAGTAATGATAAATATAATTCTTCAATAAAATTAATTTTATTGCCATTCATCATTCGTGCTGATTTAAGTGTTTTTTTCTTTTGCAAAGATGGTTTATTCAGTTTCTTTCATGTCTATAAATTTATAATTGAAAGGTCCGACCCAGTGTCAAATTGTAATTTTACGATTTAATTACATATCTTGACAATTACGCATTTGCGTAAATTCCTTTAAGACTGGATTTTGTCAGCCTGACTGTTTTTTTGGTTTGTGTCTCATTTTACAATGCGACATTTAGTGATCAAGTTTGCCACAATTTTGACAATTTTTATTTAAAAACAGCAATAATTTTTCCCAATGCTTCGATTACATGGTCTTGGGGGCAATTTTTAAAAAATTTCTAACCAGTCCGCTCGTTTATAAACTGTGGATAGCCATTTTTGTTTTTTCTTTTTAAAATAATTATTTGGTTTTATACTAAAGCGTGACGTAACATATTTGTTTTTCTCTTTTTAAATCATCAGTTTTAGATGCACACTTTATTTCCTTTATTTTTTTAGTCAGTTCCCATGCGCATAACCCTTTGGCAATTCTATACAAGTTTCTATAGAGTTTTGGATTGGGTTCGTTTTCGAGTTTTTCTAATACTCTCCGTCTAAATTCAGCATTTTTGCCTCTTTCACAAGAATGGCCCATTTGAAATCATTCACTAGTCCGATGCGAAAATCTATATCAACATTTTGCATTAGCTATCCACTTTTTTTTTTAATAGTGGGAAATAGTAAGGAATTAATACATTTAAACAGGAAGGTGATATTTATATTATAGATAAAAGATTAAATATTAAATATATTTGTATTATGCTAATTCTCAATTTGAAGTTGATTATTTCTCATTTTGAAGTTAATTATTATTAATACTTGTTTACGACCGACGCGAACGTTAAAGAGTTTTCGTCGTCCCGCATAGCTAAATTAAAGCATTGCCATCATTTATACAACGGAGATGTATTTGGACTAAAAAGTTCTGGAAATAACTTAGCGGTTCCCTCAAACTCCAAATTCACAGTCTTTTTAAATATAATGTAGTCGACAAATCTACTCTACCCGGCAGATCCTAGCTTCTGTAAAAGCAGATCAATCTTTTTCGCATGAAACCGATTTTCGCAATCTTCATATCTCTCAAAGAATGCGTTAAACGTTTCGTCTTGATCCGGAACATAGATAAAGGTCTCCATTGTTGTCTATATTGTTTTGCAAAAACGCTGTATTACTGCCCGTGTTAGGTTTATTGGTTAAACTTTCGAAAAGTGATTCCTGATTCTCTTTTGCATTTCTTATTGGCACTGATTCAACTGTTTTTTGTAATTCTTGTTTTTCTTCAGTTTTCTGCTTTTGAAGCATCTGTTGTTTCTGGAGTTCCTGTTGCTGAATTATCGTTAAAGGTATCTGTTTAAAGTCCTCCATCTTGTATTTATTTTTTCAAGCGTGGAATTCATTTACTCGACAAAAAAACACGCTGTAATAATTACTAACCACAGTTTTACCGCTGTACGTTGAAAGAATTTACGTTTTTGTTTTCCGAGAAAAAAAAGGTAATTAACTTTATTCTCTTTAGTTTTATGTGGAAATATTTTTCAATTTCAGTTTTGGGCAGTTTTGTCCGTGTTCAATAAAACGATTTTTTTTCCGGCGTTAATTTAATAAACTTGTGGTAATTTTATAATCCGATAAAGTTGGTGTGAAATTACTGGTATAATTTCATCCCCCCCCCCTTTTTTAACTTACTTGAAAACTTTTATCGGTGTTTTTTTTTGTCAATTTTATATTACTTGTCGCAAAATTTTTGTGGGTATCTCTTTTGTGAATTTCAGTGTTTGACGCCATGTTACTGCCGAACACAGAATATTTTAAATTCAGCTTTCTCGTCGCGAATTCTCGAATCCTTGTTTGTCAAGTTTTTGTGGGTATCCTCTTTGTGAATTCGAATCCCTCGTCGACAAGTTGTTGTGAATGGTCACCAAAAAGGGTCACCAAGGAAAAACACAGACACGGATACGAGTTAGAAATAAAAACAATGTACAATGAGCAATCGTATCGCTTTTGTCAGTGGGGGGGGGAGCATCGTGTTTCCATTGGGTGGCTGCTGCTTGCTAATCTATACAACCCCTGTTTAGTTAGGTGATATCCTGTCACAGGACATCTGTCTTACTGAGTGTCCAAAGAAAAAAAATGGATGACAGGTAATTTGTAAATCCGGCAATAAACGTATAAATAAATCGTAAGGAATCAAGAAGTTTGCATTGAAACTCATCTCATGCGATGTAAGGGCGATGACAACGATCCGTACACACCAAGATACTTTCTCCGGTAAACGACTGGGTTCAACACTTTATATCGATCTTTGGCGGCATCTAAGACCAAATTCGCGCGTTTACTGATTCCAACATAATTCTAAAAGACGGAATAAAAATCTTATTTAAAAATAAAAATGCCATTTCAAACTTAAGCGTGACAGAAACAGACGGACAGAGCCTATCAAAAAAGAGGCGTGGTCGCATTTGAAGGTTTTTTTTTTTCATTTAATTCGCAAATATCACTTTGAAGCTGACGGACAAGGAACAAAAGCCTAATCTAAATCGATGGAGCAACGCTGTAAAAAATCGCATTAAAAAAAATAGACTCGAGACAAGCGTCCACGGCAGCTCCTGGTTGAGCCCATCTTCGAGGACAAAGATGGAATATCATTAGCCGCCAAATTCGTTCCGTCAGAACCAGTTTTCTTGTTCTCTTCTTTGATTCGAAGTGATTTCGATTACCTGTCAGCAACAAGAAAATGGTTGGTTAAAAATGGAATGTAGAAAGAAAATAAAAAAAAAAGAAACTTCAATTGCAAATTGAGTTACGATCATCGACGCGAAAAATAACGCATCAAATAATTATAATAAATTCTTATATATAATTTACTATCATCGCCAAACCGAAAGATATAGTGCATTCACAATGGTTGGTTGGTTGTTTTTGTTTTACGGCATATCAACCCTTTTCGGGTTATTTAATGCTGAATTCAAAGATTTTGAAGAATTTTTTTTTAGTAGAATATATTTGTTGTTTTCAAGTCGGTTTCTATTTAATCCATAGTTGTGATCCTAACAGGTACTACTACTCCGGGTCAGAGTGGACCTGGGAGCAATGGTAATTAAAGGGTGGCTCCACACTCCCCAAAGCCCGCAAGCTGAAGCCTCACCACTGGATATAGTTTAAGGTCATATCCAGGACCCCCATTCACAATCATTATTATTAGTAGTAGTATTATTGGCTCACAAGGAACTTTCACACAGGTCATCAAAGATCTCTCCTGAAAATAGCCTGGAAGTCTCCCCAGATTTCCAGTAATATCCAGCTCTTTCGATAACATTTCCAAATAAATGTGCATTATCGCAACAGCTGTTTGCCATTGATTTCTCGTTGGCTGCGGCTATTGTTCTACACTAAAATTTGAAGATCCCAATTCTCGTCACATTTATCCGACGGAGGTCTGGCCAGTTCCTCGGTCTTTGCTTCCTCCTTGACTCTACTTGACTATTTGGTCTTTTTTTTTGGGGGGGGGAGAAGAGCAGTGATGTAGTAATGGGGAGATGGGAGTAGGGTTAGAGAACTTACAGATATGCGGCTTCAGTGTACTTGGTTCCATGTAGAGCTTCATGTTTTGCCTCTGCAGCAGTTTGTCTGTTGGTTTCCACATTCAAGGGTTTTTTCTTAATATTTCAGCCGTTTTCATTATTATTGTTCGTTGTATTTTTCCAGTCATTCCTTTGATTCCAATTTCTCCCATTTTTTTTTCAAAGTTTTTCGGGATTGTTCCTAGTGCTCCTACTATTATAGGTATTATTTTGATTTTCCTCATCTTCCATATTCTTTTCAGCTCTCTGGCTATGTCTGTGTATTTGCTCCATTTTTCGTTTTCTTTGATATTCACCTTGTGGTCAGCTGGGACAGCAAAGTCTACCATTTAACAGGACATTTCTTTCTTGTCAATTATTACAACATCCGGTCTTCTTGTTTGGATGGGTTTATCAGTTTGTATATCCATGTCCCATAGGATTTTGCGATTCTCGTTTTCAAATACTGTTGCCGGCTTATGTTTGTACCATTTGTCTATGCGTTCGAGATGCAGTCGTTTGCATAATTCCCAGTGTATTACCCTTCTTGTATTCCTTTTGGATCAGTTTACTGCATTCACTTACTATATGGTTTATCGTCTCGTTTCTTTGCCCACAGAGTCTGCATTTGTTGTTTTCTTATGTTTTGTCGATCTTTGCTTTGATGTGGTTGGTTCATGTTGAGTTATCTTGTGCTGCAGTTATTAGGGATTCCGTTTTTCACCTTATGTGTCATTTTCGTATCCATGTCCAAGTGTTTTTGTTATTTTCATCTTTTGTTCATCTTTTGTCATGCTTATGAATCTTCCGTGTAGTTGTTTCTCTTCCCATTTTTCTTTTCTTGTCTTATTCTTCGTCTCTCTGTTTTCTGTTCTGTTGATTTTTTCAGTGTCTCTCGCTGCTATGATTATTCTTTCTTTTGCATTATGTATTTTTCAAGTTCTGTTTTGGTGTCATTCACACAGTCTTCTATACAAACCATTCCCCTCCCGCCGCCTTTCCGTTTTCCGTAGAGTCGGTCAACATGGTTCTTCGCGTTTAGTGCGTTGTGCATGGTCATGGGTTTCCTGGTTTCTGATCGAGCTGTCTCAGTTCTTCTGTAGTCCACCCTATGAACGGTCCAGAGTATCTTACTAGTGATACTGCCCATGTATTTATTAGGTTTAATTTTGTTTCTTTCTACTCAGGTATTCCTTTCCAATTCTCTCTTCTGTTGATTTGATGATGTCTGCTTCCAGTACTCCTAGGCATTTATAGGCGTCTTCTTTCCCTAGTGCCTTCATCTACGTTTGGTTAGGTATTATTATTATTATTGTTATTGTTATTATTATTATTATTATTGTTATTGTTATTATTATTATTTTTATTGTTATTATAATGTTATTATTATTGTTATTTTTATTGTTGTTATTATTATTATTGTTATTATTATTATTATTATTATTGTTATTGTTATTATTATTATTATTATTATTGTTATTGTTATTATTATTTTTTTTATTGTTATTATAATGTTATTATTATTGTTATTTTTATTGTTATTATTATTATTGTTATTATTATTATTATTATTTTTATTGTTATTATAATGTTATTATTATTGTTATTTTTATTGTTATTATTATTATTATTGTTATTGTTATTATTATTATTTTTATTGTTATTATAATGTTATTATTATTGTTATTTTTATTGTTGTTATTATTATTATTGTTATTATTATTGTTATTGTTATTTTTGTTATTATTATTAATATTCTTGTTATTGCTGTTGTTATTATTATTATTATTAT